>NC_140592.1:267734123-268209123 GCF_964204655.1 Triturus cristatus
CCCCGGGCCTGGCTGGAGGTCCGGGAGCTGGGCCCGGTGCTGGAGCTCCGTCCCAGGGTGCGGCTCCGTTCCCGGGGTGCGGGAGCCCCCTTTCCCGCAAGCCAGCCTCTCCCCGGGCCTGGCTGGAGGTCCGTGAGCTGGGCCCGGTGCTGGAGCTCCGTCCCAGGGTGCGGCTCCGTTCCCGGGGTGCGGGAGCCCCCTTTCCCGCAAGCCAGCCTCTCCCCGGGCCTGGCTGGAGGTCCGGGAGCTGGGCCCGGTGCTGGAGCTCCGTTCCCGGGGTGCGGGAGCCCCCCTGTCCCGCAGGCCAGCCGAGGGTCCGGGAGCTGGGGACAGGGTTCCACCGGGGCCCGGGGAGGCTCTCCCCGGCCTGGCTGGGGGTCCAGGAAGCTGGGCCCGGTGCTGGAGCTCCGTTCCCGGGGTGCGGGAGCCCCCTGTCCCGCAAGCCAGTCGAGGGTCCGGGCGCTGGGACCGGGTGTCCACCGGGGCCCGGGGAGGCTCTCCCCGGCCTGGCTGGGGGTCCAGGAAGCTGGGCCCGGTGCTGGAGCTCCGTCCCGGGGTGCGGGAGCCCCCTGTCCCGCAAGCCAGCCGAGGGTCCGGGCGCTGGGGACGGGTGTGCACCGGGGCCCGGGGAGGCTCTCCCCGGCCCGGCTGGGGGTCCGGAAGCTGGTCCCGGGCCCGGTTCTGGAGCTCCGTCCCAGGGTGCGGGAGCCCCCTGTCCCGCAAGCCAGACGAGGGTCCGGGCGCTGGGGACGGGTGTGCACCGGGGCCCGGGGAGGCTCTCCCCGGCCCGGCTGGGGGTCCGGAAGCTGGTCCCGGGCCCGGTGCTGGAGCTCCGTCCCAGGGTGCGGGAGCCCCCTGTCCCGCAATCCAGCCGAGGGTCCGGGAGCTGGGGACAGGGTGTCCACCGGGGCCCAGGGAGGCTCTCCCCGGCCTGGCTGGGGGTCCAGGAAGCTGGGCCCGGTGCTGGAGCTCCGTCCCGGGGTGCGGGAGCCCCCTGTCCCGCAAGCCAGCCGAGTGTCCGGGAGCTGGGGACAGGGTGTCCACCGGGGCCCGGGGAGGCTCTCCCCGGGCCTTGCTAGGGTCCGTGTGCCCGAAGGAGGCTCCCCGGCCTGGCTGGGTTGAGAAGCAGCGACCGGCCCCGGGGCCTGGGTTTCGGTCAGGGCCTGGGGCGTGGGAGTCCCCGTCCTGCGGCCTGACAAGTGTCCGTCTGCCCGGGACAAGGGTCCCTGGTGCAGAGCCCTGGAGCCCTGCGTGGGTGGGCAGGCAGGGAGCCCTACCACTATGGCTGCTTTCAGTTGCCGGCCATCTGGTGGCTCCTTTCCCCTCGGCCATCTGGTCGCGCGCAATGCTTTCCAATGGGGCGACCAGATGGCCGGGCCGGCCTGGAAGTCCCGATGAGGGTCCATTTGCCTCCCGGATCCCAGCCAGGGCTCCAGGAGGCCGGGCGCGTTTGCCCCTAGGGTCCCCTCCGTCACTCGCAGCGCGCGAGTTACAAGAAAGGGGGGTATCCTTCCTCCGGATTAGTAGGGGCAGGGTATGCCGGAACACCCATGCCGGGGCTGTGCGGTTCATTGCCGGGGACCAGACGGGCTACGCCCGGGCAACATCCTTCCCAGGCCTCCGGGGCTACCCTCCTCCGGGCCGCGGCATGGCAAAGTGCCCAGGGACGGGCTCCACGGGTCCCGGGCAGTCCTCTCCGCCCCCCCCCGGGCGCCCAGGCCCCGACAGCTCCGGTGGTCCTCCCCGTGCCTGAGGCCCAGCCGGGAAGCAGAGTCCCACCCCGAGCCCCTGGTGGGTGGGCAGGCGGGAGTCCTTTCAGTTGCCGGCCATCTGGTCGCGCCTTTCCCATCGGCCATCTGGTCGCGCGCAATGCTTTCCAATGGGGCGACCAGATGGCCGGGCCGGCCTGGAAGTCCCGATGAGGGTCCATTTGCCTCCCGGATCCCAGCCAGGGCTCCAGGAGGCCGGGCGCGTTCGCCCCTAGGGTCCCCTCCGTCACTCGCAGCGCGCGAGTTACAAGAAAGGGGGGTATCCTTCCTCCGGATTAGTAGGGGCAGGGTATGCCGGAACACCCATGCCGGGGCTGTGCGGTTCATTGCCGGGGACCAGACGGGCTACGCCCGGGCAACATCCTTCCCAGGCCTCCGGGGCTTCCCTCCTCCGGGCCGCGGCATGGCAAAGTGCCCAGAAACGGGCTCCACGGGTCCCGGGCAGTCCTCTCCCCCCCCCCCCCCCCCCGGGCGCCCAGGCCCCGAGAGCTCCGGTGGTCCTCCCCGTGCCTGAGGCCCAGCCGGGAAGCAGAGTCCCACCCCGAGCCCCTGGTGGGTGGGTGGCTGGGCAGGCGGGAGTCCTTTCAGTTGCCGGCCATCTGGTCGCGCCTTTCCCCTCGGCCATCTGGTCGCGCGCAATGCTTTCCAATGGGACGACCAGATGGCAGGGCCAGGCCTGGAAGTCCCGATGAGGGTCCATTCGCCTCTCGGATCCCAGCCAGGGCTCCAGGAGGCCGGGCGCGTTCGCCCCTAGGGTCCCCTCCGTCACTCGGAGCGCGCGGGTTTCAAGAATGGGGGGTAGCCTTCCTCCGGATTACTAGGGACAGGGTACTCTGGGACCCCTCTCGGTCCTCAGCCGGCAACTGGGTCCTGCCGTGTGGCAGGGTGCCCGGAGGGTCTTCCCCTGCGCCTGCTAGCCCGGGTGCCCCGGCTGGTTCCAGGTCGCCCGGCCTGGCCCCGGGTCGGGGCCTCCGTCCCCGGGCCCTGTCCCCCGGCCTGCGGCACTGCCAAAGGCCCGGGACGGGGTTCCGTCGTGGCCTGGGGAGCCTGCCCTCGCTCGCCTGGGTTCAGGAGCTCCGGCCGGGCCCCTGGGGTCCCCGGGGAGGGCGGCCTCCCCGCCCCGGGCTCCGTCCTGGGTCCTTCCGCGTGGCAGGGTGCCCGGGGCGCGGTCCGGAGGGCCCGGGGAGGCTTCCCTTGCGCCTGCGGTCCCCGGAGCCCTGGCTGTTCCCAGGGGCCCGGCCGGGCCCCGGGTCGGGGTCTCCGTCCCCGGGCCCTGTCCCCCGGCCTGCGGCACTGCCAAAGGCCCGGGACGGGGTTCCGTCGTGGCCGGGGAGCCTCCCCTCGCTCGCCTGGGTTCAGGAGCTCCGGCCGGGCCCCTGGGGTCCCCGGGGAGGGCAGCCTCCCCGCCCCGGGCTCCGTTTTGGGTCCTTCCGCGTGGCAGGGTGCCCGGGGCGCGGTCCGGAGGGCCCGGGGAGGCTTCCCTTGCGCCTGCGGTCCCCGGAGCCCCGGCTGGTTCCAGGGGCCCGGGCGGGCCCCGGGTCGGGGTCTCCGTCCCCGGGCCCTGTCCCCCGGCCTGCGGCACTGCCAAAGGCCGGGGACGGGGTTCCGTCGTGGCCGGGGAGCCTGCCCTCGCTCGCCTGGGTTCAGGAGCTCCGGCCAGGCCCCTGGGGGCCCCGGGGAGGGCGGCCTCCCCGCCCCGGGCTCCGTCCTGGGTCCTGCCGTGTGGCAAGGTGCCCGGGGCGGTGTCCGGAGGGCCCGGGGAGGCTTCCCCTGCGCCTGCGGTCCCGGGAGCCCCGGCTGGTTCCAGGGGCCCGGCCGGGCCCCGGGTCGGGGTCTCCGTCCCCGGCCCTGTCCCCCGGCCTGCGGCACTGCCAAAGGCCCGGGACGGGGTTCCGTCGTGGCCGGGGAGCCTCCCCTCGCTCGCCTGGGTTTAGGTGCTCCGGCCGGGCCCCTGGGGGCCCCGGGGAGGGCGGCCTCCCCGCCCCGGGCTCCGTCCTGGGTCCTTCCGCGTGGCAGGGTGCCCGGGGCGCGGTCCGGAGGGCCCGGGGAGGCTTCCCTTGCGCCTGCGGTCCCGGGAGCCCCGGCTGGGTCCAGGGGCCCGGTCGGGCCCTGGGTCGGGGTCTCCGTCCCCGGGCCCTGTCCCCCGGCCTGCGGCACTGCCAAAGGCCCGGGACGGGGTTCCGTCGTGGCCAGGGAGCCTCCCCTCGCTCGCCTAGGTTCAGGAGCTCCGGCGGGGCCCCTGGGGGCCCCGGGGAGGGCGGCCTCTCCACCCCGGGCTCCGTCCTGGGTCCTTCCGCGTGGCAGGGTGCCCGGGGCGCGGTCCGGAGGGCCCGGGGAGGCTTCCCTTGCGCCTGCGGTCCCCGGAGCCCCGGCTGGTTCCAGGGGCCCGGGCGGGCCCCGGGTCGGGGTCTCCGTCCCCGGGCCCTGTCCCCCGGCCTGCGGCACTGCCAAAGGCCGGGGACGGGGTTCCGTCGTGGCCGGGGAGCCTGCCCTCGCTCGCCTGGGTTCAGGAGCTCCGGCCAGGCCCCTGGGGGCCCCGGGGAGGGCGGCCTCCCCGCCCCGGGCTCCGTCCTGGGTCCTGCCGTGTGGCAAGGTGCCCGGGGCGGTGTCCGGAGGGCCCGGGGAGGCTTCCCCTGCGCCTGCGGTCCCGGGAGCCCCGGCTGGGTCCAGGGGCCCGGTCGGGCCCTGGGTCGGGGTCTCCGTCCCCGGGCCCCGTCCTCTGGCCTGCGGCACTGCCAAAGGCCCGGGACGGGGTTCCGTCGTGGCCGGGGAGCCTCCCCTCGCTCGCCTGGGTTCAGGAGCTCCGGCCGGGCCCTGGGGTCCCCGGGGAGGGCGGCCTCCCCGCCCCGGGCTCCGTCCTGGGTCCTTCCGCGTGGCAGGGTGCCCGGGGCGCGGTCCGGAGGGCCCGGGGAGGCTTCCCTTGCGCCTGCGGTCCCGGGAGCCCCGGCTGGGTCCAGGGGCCCGGTCGGGCCCTGGGTCGGGGTCTCCGTCCCCGGGCCCTGTCCCCCGGCACTGCCAAAGGCCCGGGACGGGGTTCCGTCGTGGCCGGGGAGCCTCCCCTCGCTCGCCTAGGTTCAGGAGCTCCGGCGGGGCCCCTGGGGGCCCCGGGGAGGGCGGCCTCTCCGCCCCGGGCTCCGTCCTGGGTCCTTCCGCGTGGCAGGGTGCCCGGGGCGCGGTCCGGAGGGCCCGGGGAGGCTTCCCTTGCGCCTGCGGTCCCCGGAGCCCCGGCTGGTTCCAGGGGCCCGGGCGGGCCCCGGGTCGGGGTCTCCGTCCCCGGGCCCTGTCCTCTGGCCTCCGGCACTGCCAAAGGCCCGGGACGGGGTTCCGTCGTGGCCGGGGAGCCTCCCCTCGCTCGCCTGGGTTCAGGTGCTCCGGCCGGGCCCCTGGGGGCCCCGGGGAGGGCGGCCTCCCCGCCCCGGGCTCCGTCCTGGGTCCTTCCGCGTGGCAGGGTGCCCGGGGCGCGGTCCGGAGGGCCCGGGGAGGCTTCCCTTGCGCCTGCGGTCCCGGGAGCCCCGGCTGGGTCCAGGGGCCCGGTCGGGCCCCGGGTCGGGGTCTCCGTCCCCGGGCCCTGTCCCCCGGCCTGCGGCACTGCCAAAGGCCCGGGACGGGGTTCCGTTGTGGCCGGGGAGCCTCTCCTCGCTCGTCTGGGTTCCGGAGCCCCGGCCGGGCCCCTGGGGGCCCCGGGGAGGGCGGCCTCTCCGCCCCGGGCTCCGTCCTGGGTCCTTCCGCGTGGCAGGGTGCCCGGGGCGCGGTCCGGAGGGCCCGGGGAGGCTTCCCTTGCGCCTGCGGTCCCCGGAGCCCCGGCTGGTTCCAGGGGCCCGGGCGGGCCCCGGGTCGGGGTCTCCGTTCCCGGGCCCTGTCCCCCGGCCTGCGGCACTGCCAAAGGCCGGGGACGGGGTTCCGTCGTGGCCGGGGAGCCTGCCCTCGCTCGCCTGGGTTCAGGAGCTCCGGCCAGGCCCCTGGGGGCCCCGGGGAGGGCGGCCTCCCCGCCCCGGGCTCCGTCCTGGGTCCTGCCGTGTGGCAAGGTGCCCGGGGCGGTGTCCGGAGGGCCCGGGGAGGCTTCCCCTGCGCCTGCGGTCCCGGGAGCCCCGGCTGGGTCCAGGGGCCCGGTCGGGCCCCGGGTCGGGGTCTCCGTCCCCGGGCCCTGTCCCCCGGCCTGCGGCACTGCCAAAGGCCCGGGACGGGGTTCCGTTGTGGCCGGGGAGCCTCTCCTCGCTCGTCTGGGTTCCGGAGCCCCGGCCGGGCCCCTGGGGGGGGGCCCGGTGAGGGCGGCCTCCCCGCCCCGGGCTCCGTCCCGGGTCCTGCCGCGGCGGCAGGGTGCCCGGGTGCGGGGTCCAGAGGGCCCGGGGAAGCTCCCCCTTCCCTTTTGCCTTTCCCCTGGGCCATCTGGTCGCGCCTGTCCCCTCGGCCATCTGGTCGCGCACGTCCCCTCGGCCATCTGGTCGCGCAGGCCCCTTCGGCCATCTGGTCGCGCAGGCCCCTTCGGCCATCTGGTCGCGCACAATGCTTTCCTATGGGGCGACCAGATGGCCGAGCTCGCCTGGAAGTCTCGATGAGGGTCCATTTGCCTCCCGGATCCCAGCGAGGGCTCCAGGAGGTCGGGTACATTCGCGCCTAGGGTCCCCTCTGTCACCTCGTGCGCACGGATTACAAGAAAGGGGGGTAATTTTCCTCCGGATTACTAGGGAGAGGGTCAGTCAGACCAAAGTGATGTTTGGCGATACTGAATCAGGGGAAGGCAGACCCGGGGCCCGCCCGCCGGGGCCCCCAGGGGCCCGGGTACGCTCCTGCCTCTCAGCCCCTTCCCGATGGTCCTTTCTCTCCGAGTTTTCTGGGTCGGAGCCCCGTGAGGTCCGTGGATCCCGAGACGGGGGAAGGCAGCCCCTGGGCCTGCCCGAAGCGGGGCCCCCAGGGGCCCGGGTGCGCACACCTGCCTCCCAGCCCCCTTCCCGACGGGTCTTTTTCTCCGAGTTTGCTGGGTCAGACCTCCGTGAGGTCCGGCGATCCCGAGAGGGGGGAAGGCAGACCCGGGGCCCGCCCGCCGGGGCCCCCAGGGGCCCGGGTACGCTCCTGCCTCTCAGCCCCTTCCCGATGGTCCTTTTTCCGCCGGGTTTGCTGGGTCAGACCTCCGTGAGGTCCGGCGATGGCGAGACGGGGAAGGCAGCGCCCGGGCCCGCCCGCCGGGGTCCCCGGGGGCCCGGGTACCCGGGTACGCACCTGCCTCTCAGGCCCCTTCCCGGCGGTCCTTTTTTTTATCCGAATCGGCATCCCCCCCGCGCAGGGCGGCCTGCAGAGGGGATGCCCCGGCCGTACTCTGATCGATTGGGCACTCTCGGTCCGTTTAGGGATGGACTGCTTGGCCAGCCTCGGCTGTTGTTTCAAGCAATCAGCTTCCTCCCTTCGCGTGGACCGTCCGACTCGAGGGCCTGCCGCCTGGCGGGAGGCCCTTCACCCTACCCAGCAGAGCGAAGGCCGAGCGGCCCCGGCAGCTCGTGCCCCCCAGTGGTCTGACCCCGAGCGGAAGGGGTCGGGTGGCGCCAGGCCCCCGGACGCTGCTGCCCAGCAGGTCCGTACCAGGCCCCGCGCGCCACGCCGTCACCCCTCTCCGCCCAGCACGTTTCCGCAGCAGCTCGGAATGACCGTTCCGAGGGGTGCCGCCGCCGCCAGGCCCCGGCACCCCTGCGTCTCGCTCAGGCTGCGCCTCGGCCCGCCTCTCCCTCCCGGGGGAGACGGCAGGGCCTGCCGGTGCCCATGCGACCTGCCACCTCTCGCCACCCCTCCGGCGAGCCCTCCCGCCCAGGCGGGCTGGCTCCTTTCCCTCCCCTCCCTCGGGAGGGGTGCGCGCGAAGGTGGTCCGGTCGGGGAAGATGGGCACGCGGCGTCCCCGAACCCCTGTCAGCAGGTGCGGCTACCTGGTTGATCCTGCCAGTAGCATATGCTTGTCTCAAAGATTAAGCCATGCACGTGTAGGCGAGACCTATCGGCTATGCCAATGCTTGTTACTATTATTATAGGTGACTATTTTACGTGACTCGGCTGTCATATGAGCTGCAGCGATGCAGAGCCACTGAGAGGCCTTCGGTATTTTGTAATTTGCTTGGCATTGGATTAATAATTTGTGTATAGTATCAGTGCTGTCCACATTATGTACAAGTGCCTCATTAGATAGACGAGAGGGAGATGCATGTTAACAAGCGGTCCGGTAATTTGGAACATGAGTGTTCTAAAAACAGATTTGCTTGTCTTACTATGAGACTGGAGACTGAATCTGCTCCAAGCGGGCGAGTAAGCTTCTGAAAATAAAAATGATACAGAAGGGCAAACGTTAAGCAGTGGTTACTTTAGGGAGAAAATTATTTGCGTATGCTTTATATATGCTAAACTACTATTACTACTACACTTTAGTTTGGACTTTAAGTTGGCCAGGTCCAAGCAGGTTCTTGGAAGGGGTGCCGATAGGGCTCACAGTTTGTACCGTAGTTGTAGGGGGAAAATTGATGTTACCTTTATAGCATTTTATGGTTTAAAAATGTATTTGCTTTTTGGAGCATTTTATATAGCGCTAAATTAGTCCTAAAGTATAGCATTGTTGTATATAGCCACTAGTCATATTACAGAAACATAAAGTTTACATCGTTTTGGGAGGTAGGCTATTACTGTAACCTGTGTGGGTGCAGTAGCAGGATTCGTAAAATGCCACTTAGGCATTATACTATGCTGAACATTAATTTTTAGCTTAAGCGCTTTAATGTATGACGCTTATTAATTGCGTATGCCTGACACATGTTTAAACCTTAGTCCGTTATTTCCCAAACAAAGTCTATGTTTATTTCTGTAGCCATAGTGATTACATACATAGATATATTAAAACGCATTGCCATTTACAATGCCAATTGCTCAAACTCTAGTAAATGCGAGACCTCTTGCATTGCCAAATGCTTGTTTAAGGCTGTCTTATTCTGTAGCTGGTAGACTGAGGACTCACTCAGCACAGAGCTCTTGTTGCAGAACTTTCTAACCTCTTATGGGGTAAGCAGTAGCACAGAGCTTCTACGGCAGTGCTCTCTCATTTCTCATGGGTTGTGGGTGAGTGCAGTGCTCTTGTGGCCTGGCAGAACTACTTCTCATAGACTGCTAATGGGAAGTGACTCAGCACATTGTCCATGAGGCGGGTCATCTCATCACTCAAGAGAGGTGCAGATCAGGGTCCCGCAGCATGGCCTTCATGGCAGAGCTCTCACATAGTTCATTGACACAGCAGGACTGGGAACTGAAACCAACCCTGGCAATCAGCATGACACCCCTGTGGGTGGGGAGGGGGGTGCGAGTGGGAAGCACCACTCCCGCTGCACCGTTGTTGCTTTTGTTACAGGCGGACTGATATTGCAGAACTGCAGCAAAACCAGCCTCCTATAAGAAAACCGGCCCCACGGTTCCAAAACTGGCCCCCACCTTTCTGACCCACCGGGAAAACACCCAGTGCCCACTAAGGCCAGTCCGGCCCTGTTCACAGAGGTGCAAATGAGGCCGCACAGTGCAGGGCCCAGAGGCAGGCTGTCTTATTACTCCTGAGAGCTCTGAAGGGAGATCCCTCCGTCGGGGCTCCTGTGACAGAACTGTCTCATTTCTTATTCCTTTTCACTGAAGGGGCTGTCGTGAAAGGGCTGCTTCCTTTCTGAAGAGTTTTAAGACAGGTTTCTCTCAGCTCAGGGGTCCGAAGGTATGATTGTTTTATTTCAAATGGCCAGTGGACGTAAATGGGGGGGCTTCAAAAGTGCAGGCTCCGGAGGCATATGCGCAGAGATAGACCTACCTCATGTGAAAGGGAATATATTAAAGCGCACATCAGTCTCATATTTGCTCGCAAGGGAGGCACACTGGAGTCCTGTTGCAAGCCTGTCTTATTGGCATGATGAGTCAGGCAAGTATTGACGTTTCTTTGCCTGCCTATTCCTCTCCTGGCATGTCCTCTTCCCAATTTTTCCTTGCCAAGGTACGTTTATCCTTTAATTACCATCTTCTTGTTACTACCCCCACATTTCGCCCTTTTCCTTATTAGTTGCATATTTTTTGTATTTAAGTTTTATTAAATTATGAATAATGATAACCATTTCCTACTTTAGTGATATGCAAATTGTGCCCGTTTCCCAAATTCATGATAATGTTTTCCCCGACTGTCCATTATTTAATTAATTTTTTATGGCAGTATTGCAAGAATTTATGACTGTCTGTCAGAAATTGGGTTATTAATTTCAGAGCGACTGCCAACCTAATAAACACAATCTGGCTATGTCCCAACATAGTTCAATGAGGAACTCTGGTTTACACTTGTTATGTGTGAGCCTTTCCCAAGAGAAATGTGGGTTCCGTTCAAGCAGTACCAAAACCAAACAATATTAAAGTTAAGAAAACAATGTAACTAAATTCCCAAACACATTTAGAAAAATCTGGAAAAGATTAAGAGACAAAACAATAGCAGCATGGTTAAACCGGAGAGAACCGGAGTTATGTATTAAAAATGTTTTAAAGCAAGAAGAACCGATTAACACACCAATGTAAGTCAACACTCGCCGTCTACCAGCACCAAGGTATGATTTCAAGCTGACCACAATTTAGCAGAGGTCGGGCATGTGTAACAAGTCATATTACTCAAAGATTTTACTTTGGGATTTTAGTACTTTCCTGGTTCTTAACATCCTTTAACAGAACAAGGCAACATGCTGAAAGCCAGTGAGGGTCCCTCAAAGTTCTACAGCTCATCCTCGAGATTCAATTTTGGCACTTAGAGCACTAGGAGGGAAACTGATGAATTTTGTAGCCGTTGAAAGCACTTTGCTGCCAGCATACAATTATTGCCTTGCCCAGCTCCAAAGTCTTTGTTTTGGACCTGGTTAATTCGTTGGTACTGTTATTCCAGTGTGTACGAAATTGCATGTATAACTGTACATTTTTATTGAGAATGGTGAACAATTACACAAAGTGGAGTAATGGTGTAATTGCAAAAATTTTGACTAACAGGCATAATACGAAATTCCCAAAATTACTTGAATTACAGTTTTTACATTTTGCCCGGCCACGCAATGAGGGAACACCTTTCTCTCTCTGATCATCTATCAACTTTTACTCCAGCTGTCGGCAGGGATGACACTATGAGCTGCATCTGTGGGTGAAAAATTTCTGCACGTTAATCCACCAGCAGTTACATTTATATACTCAGGAATGAGGCTGCTGAAGACACCCAAATTGCTAATCCCAATGACAGGTCAATATATGAAATAAAATAGTCTTCATTGCTTTTGAAGTGGCTTGTAGTCTTCTATATGGCCAACAGTTCACTCCTATTTGAAAAGCAAATTACAACTATTAGAGGTAAGGCAGCTGTTGGAAGTCCAAACCACTGGCAGTTATATCAAGGGAGCCTTTGGCTTGCCCCCTGTCTTGCCACTGGTCTGACAGGTGACACAGGAGATACAGAACTCCTTTACCTATTCAGCCACATGGGGCCAGTAAAAATGGTTTACCAAACAAGTTTTGTTCTGTCCCAAATGACCTGCCAAGGGGATATCATGACTTAAGGTCAGGAGGAATTATCTGTACTTCTGAGGAACCACCAACCTCTTGGTGGCCCTTCCTTGAGGTTTCTTGCCTCAGTGTAGAGAACCCCATCATCCAGGTAGACTCTGTGAAATCCACGGTCATCCCCCTCCTCTTTGAGGTGGTCAGCCTCATGCTTTCAAGAGTGGGACAGTCTCTCTGTCCCTGACAAAAGTAAGCCCGAGTCAACGACTCTTCTCCGCCACCAGAGTGTGCGGAGATTTGCCTACTCTGCGTTCCGCGTAGAACGCTGAGTATAGGGCAAATCCCTACTCCGCAGCGCAGCGGAGTTGGCCAGCCCCCGCCTCCACCCCGCCTAAACACAAAAATAAACACATACCTGTACTGCCGTCGTCCCCGGGCTGCCCTCCTCCTCTTTCTCGACGTCTCCTACTTGGGTCGATCAGCTTGCAAAAACTGCACATGCAAGTGTGTGCACGCAGGCACAATCTTTGCAACTGGGAAGCTGGATATTGGCTCACAGAAAAGAAAGTTTAATAACTTATTTTCTGTAATAGTTATTATAAACCTAACAGTGACTGGTTCTTACATTTATCTTAACTATTAATTAGATAACTTGAAGTATATTTTTAGGTCGCTCCTGACAATATTTGTAGTTCAATAAAATATCTCAATGTTATCCTAAGGAGCCATTCACTACAACGGATAAAAACAGAATGGGCAGTTTTTTCCTTACCAAGGCTTATTACTCATCTTACAAAGCACCCTACCCATGGGGCACAGAGGGGAGACCATAGGGGTGACATATGTAAAAATAAGGTAGTTTGTGAATTTTGAAATACCTTTAAATCCAAAGTCGAATTTGCATATAAGTTTAAGGTAAAGGC
Organism: Triturus cristatus; assembly: GCF_964204655.1. Taxonomy (NCBI): domain Eukaryota; kingdom Metazoa; phylum Chordata; class Amphibia; order Caudata; family Salamandridae; genus Triturus; species Triturus cristatus. Next base: position 267,746,335 of record NC_140592.1, read on the forward strand.
AGCCTGAAAGGCAATGCTGCCTTTAAAACGACAGCAGGCACCACAGTAGTGCATTGAGTCTACTGGGCCGCTAAACCTACATGCCCTGTTTTATACTAGGGAGTGAGTTACAGCTAGGCTGTCAGTACCAATTATAATTACACCTAATTTTCTTATCCTTATATTCAGAGCACTGTCCCTGGGTCTGGTAAGCAGAGCCCTGTGCACAGTCAGAGCCAATTACCACCAGTACCAACCAAAAAATGGGGATGATCAGGGCAAAAAGGACGACAGTCTCACAACACAACTGGAGTAATTGTATCAGCTTTCCAGCAGCACCGATTAATTGTGCATTTAAAATTACTTTCCCATTACAGTTTTCAAAAATATAATTTTACCATTGATTTAAATATTTGACAAAAAGTGGAAAATCACTTTCAAGCAGGTTTTGGCACGCTGAATTGTGAAAATTGACTTTTATTCACGACTTAGGTGCCGATCACGATCCGGCAAAAACCGGGTACGAACCGTCGGACGGAGCACAATCTCCGCCCGACGCGTACCCGGTCGTCAATTTTTACAAACAAGGAATTACGATTCGCACGGGTACACCATTACCGTACGAATCGTAAAAAAGCCCGACCGAACAAAAAAACACCTACCAATGCGATCCGGGAAAGCGCCGACCTGACGTCGGGACGCTCGCAGCCAGCCATTCACGACCCAGGAATCACGATTCGCACCGACGTCACCCCGCACGGTGAATATTTTGCGGCAGCCAAAAACTGCTGGGAAATCAGGACGACGCGAACAAGGACCACCAGTACGCGACGGACAGACGACGACGCGAACAAGGAGGACCAGTACGTGACGGACACACAGGACGACGCCACCAAGGAGGACCCGTACGCGACAGGACGACGCGATCAAGGAGGACCCGTACGCGACAGGACGACGCGATCAAGGAGGACCCGTACGCGACAGGACGACGCGAGCAAGGAGTACCAGTACGCGACGGACAGACATGGACCCGAACCTACGAGTCATCCCTGCCCTCATAGCAGTCCACCTCCTCTACAGGTTACGACGCAGACGCCGCAGAAGGTCAGAATAACTAAGGGAGGGGGGAAAGTGGGGTGGGGTGGGGGTGGCAGGACCAGGGCAGGCCACAAAACAACCACATAAGTCACACACCACACATGGCCTGGACATACCTGACTCCCATGCCCTGGTCACCACGAGGGGGTGGGGGCGTGTCCTGATAAGCCAGCGACCGCCACAACGGAAGTCCGTCACCACGCGAACCGGCAACACAACCAGACAGGTACGTCCTGTACCCACGCCTGAAGAGCGTGGGTACGAGTCGGACCACGGCCACACACGTCACCCCAACAATGGCGGGACGGATCGCACCCACGTGGCAAAGGCCTGGGTACGGGCCGCACAAACATCACATAGCGTGGGGACGGATATGTACGGACCCTACCCCCACCCCGTATGCAAGGAGCGTACCCCCCACCCCAACAGTGAAAGTACGACCCGTACCCCCACCCGCGTATGCATGGAGCGTACCCCCCAGCCCAACAGTGTAAGTACGACCCGTACCCCCACTCGTGTATCCATGGAGCGTACCCCCCATGCCAACAGTGTAAGTACGACCCGTACCCCCACCCGCGTATGCATGGAGCGTACCCCCCATGCCAACAGTGTAAGTACGACTCGAACCCTCACCCGCGTATGCAAGGAGCGTACCCCCCAGCCCAACAGTGTAAGTACGACCCGTACCCCCACCCACGTATGCATGGAGCGTACCCCCCAGCCCAACAGTGTAAGTACGACCCGTACCCCCACCCGCGTATGCATGGAGCGTACCCCCCATGCCAACAGTGTAAGTACGACCCGTACCCCCACCCGCGTATGCATGGAGCGTACCCCCATGCCAACAGTGTAAGTACGACTCGAACCCTCACCCGCGTATGCAAGGAGCGTACCCCCCAGCCCAACAGTGTAAGTACGACCCGTACCCCCACCCGCGTATGCATGGAGCGTACCCCCCAGCCCAACAGTGTAAGTACGACCCGTACCCCCACCCGCGTATGCATGGAGCGTACCCCCAAGCCCAACAGTGTAAGTACAACTCCTACACCCACCCGCGGACTCACGGACCGTACCCCCACCCCAACAGTGTAAGTACGACCCGTACCCCCACCCGCGTATGCAAGGAGCGTACCCCCTGGCCCAACAGTGTAAGTTCGAACCGTACCCTCACCCGCGTATGCATGGAGCGTACCCCCACCACACCAGTGTAAGTAGACTCGTACCCCCACCGTGTATGTTCCAAGCGTACATATCCTGAAATCGGAGGTGTGTGTGCAGAGTCCACCCAGCAGTGCCCTGAGACAGGAGGGGTGGGTGCCTATCACTCCCAGCAGTGCCCTGAGACAGGAGGGGTGGGTGCCTATCACTCCCAGCAGTGCCCTGAGACAGGAGGGGTGGGTGCAGAGTCCTCCCAGCAGTGCCCTGAGACAGGAGGGGTGGGTGCCTATCACTCCCAGCAGTGCCCTGAGACAGGAGGGGTGGGTGCAGAGTCCTCCCAGCAGTGCCCTGAGACAGGAGGGGTGGGTGTGGAGTCCTCCCAGCAGTGCCCTGAGACAGGAGGGGTGGGTGTGGAGTCCTCCCAGCAGTGCCCTGAGACAGGAGGGGTGGGTGCAGAGTCCTCCCAGCAGTGCCCTGAGACAGGAGGGGTGTGTGCAGAGTCCTCCCAGCAGTGCCCTGAGACAGGAGGGGTGTGTGCAGAGTCCTCCCAGCAGTGCCCTGAGACAGGAGGGGTGGGTGTAGAGTCCTCCCAGCAGTGCCCTGAGACAGGAGGGGTGGGTGCAGAGTCCTCCCAGCAGTGCCCTGAGACAGGAGGGGTGGGTGCAGAGTCCTCCCAGCAGTGCCCTGAGACAGGAGGGGTGGGTGCCTATCACTCCCAGCAGTGCCCTGAGACAGGAGGGGTGTGTGCAGAGTCCTCCCAGCAGTGCCCTGAGACAGGAGGGGTGGGTGCAGAGTCCTCCCAGCAGTGCCCTGAGACAGGAGGGGTGTGTGCAGAGTCCTCCCAGCAGTGCCCTGAGACAGGAGGGGTGGGTGCCTATCACTAACAGCAGTGCCCTGAGACAGGAGGGGTGTAACACATGTGTGTGAGGCCAGAATTATCCACATGCATACTGGCTACAAGGGAACATGTCCCCATGAACTCATGTCAACAGACTCCACACACAAGTACAGTGATCACCAAGGATGCCACGATTGTTGCAGGTGGAGACATGGCCCTGCATGCATGGCCAAAGTAGAAGGGCTCCGTCACACACACAGCTCATGTAGACACAGCTCTGCGCTAAACATTGGGAACACCCTGCAGGGAAGAAAGCTGGGTACACAGAGGAAGGAATACACCCTGGGACAAGTGCACCATGCAGTAACTGCTTACATGAACAAAGAAAGTTAGCCAACACCTTGTGATGGCACACAGATCCCAGGGTCCCACCAATGAGCAGTACACTACTACATATCCCACACACCCAAACCCTTACACACCACCCAAAACCATGTAGCAGCCCCACCAATACCAGCATAGCAGTAGTGTGATAATGAAAACAAAATTAAGCTTTATTCAGCATGAGCACAATGTCCGTGGATCGCAGGCAGTTCAATCTTCACAAAGCCCATAGGGCAGTCAATGATTCTCAGCTGGATGGGGGACACAGTGGGATGCGTGTCCCCTACCTTGCCTGCACAGTCAAATCGTCTTCCACACTGGTGAGGGCATCAGGGGGGGGGGGAAGCAACAGGCACCGCAGGGACATCAGGGCAAAGGGGCGGCGTTGTGGGTGCAGGGATGGAGGACTCCACCACAGGGGGTGGGTCAGTGCCAAAGGCGGAGGCCAGGATGGCACTACACACCTTTGCAAGGTCCTCCAGGGAGTCCCCTGCACCCGAAGGGACCTCAGGCCCCAAGGAGGGGGGGGGGTCAGAGGGATGGGTCGCAGCGCCACCGGGGGAGGGTGGAGACAGGGGGGGAGACTCAACCACCCTGACCGGGGACCTCCTTGACCGCTTGCGTGGTGGTGTAACTGTGGGGCTCAGGGACAGAGCGGCCATGAAGGAGTCCTTGGGGGAGATGTGGCCAGGAGAGCTGAGGGGAGGGGATTTGGAGGGAGTGGACTGGGTGGAATGCGGACTCCCACTATGGCTGCGTGTCACACGTTTGCCCCCCGACCCAGTGGGTGTGCCTACCTCACCCTGTGTGTGCGTGTCAGGAGGAGTGCGGTGGACCTTCCCTGCTGGTGTGGTGCCCGTGTCCGTTGATGTGGGTGCATGCCGACGTCTGGGTGTACGTGGGACAGGCATGGGAGTGGGAAGTGTGGATGGGGCAGGGGTAGGTGGGGGGAGGTCGCGCTGCAGGAGACCCACTGCTGCAGTCAGTGTGGAGTCTATGGACCTCAGCAAGTTGCGTTGGTCAGCCTGCGATGAATGAATGCCCTCCAAGAAAGCCTCGATGTTGGTGAGGGTTTTGCCGTGGGCATGGAGGACATTAAGGATCGCAGCCTGACCAACCTGCAGTTGCCGCTGGATGTCCACAGACTCTGCATTGGCGGCAGCAGTGGAGACAGGGGCAGGGGGTGCGGTGCCTGGCAGGAAGGAGACATGCTGTGACCGGGCACGCTGGGAAGGGACACGAGCAAGTGGGAGGCGGCTGATGGAAACTGAGGGGGCGGTGCGAGGTGTTGTTCCGCTGTCAGCTGCTGGTGCAGCCTCCGCCCACTCGGAGACATCCTCCTCGGACCTGTCAGCTTCGTAGTCTGATGTGCCAGTCGACAGGTCCTCGGCCACACTCTCCTCCGCCTCTGTCCCACTCGATGTGCCAGACCCGATGTCACGGCTGGCACTGGTGCTCGGTCCCTCCGCCTGGTCTGTGTCCATGTCTCCCTCTGTGTCCCCCGACGATGCTGAGGGCAGGGTGGAGAGACAGAAATTAATCAGACACCTGTACACATCTGTCACATGAGTCCAATCTACATAGGTAACATTGCATAGCCTGAAAAGGAAGATCCCTAACATCTACTGAACAGGGTACCGATGTAGGGCATGAAACACACAGTTGGTTGAGCCACCATGCCACTGAAATACCTTGGAGAGCATGAGACAATAGCTAAACACAGGAAACGGAGTCTGACATAGCACCCAGGCCCTGGGGACAATCCAGCACTGCATCTGCACCACACAGCGTTGGCGAAAATACCGATGACCAGGGACCATATCCATGAACTTGAGACACATGCTGCATAGGTAATGCTGAAAACATGCCCAACATGACTCGGTCACTGCACATTGCGTGTGTGTCCAGACACATCACACACTGCCCAGACCCAGCAAGTGGAAATCTGGATTTGACACATAGGCATTGCCCGCCCCAACAAGACCCTACACGAGGCAAATTGTTGAGACACAGGTGGCACCAACATCTCATAGTCTGGGTGATACACACAGGGGCAGGCAAAAAACAAGATTGGACGCCAAACAGCCAAGGTGCGCCTGTACAAATAATGAGGTACCAGTGCCCATCCTCAGATGAGTATAACAAGACACACAGGCACTGGCAACTGTGAGTATGAAGAAGGACAATCAGGTCAGGCTGCACAGTGGACACCTGTACAAAATAGCACGTCTATATACATGGTGACAGGGGACAATGGCACAGAGCACAACCTACGCTGTAGACACTGAGATTGGCCACGTTTATGATGACACATACACCACTGAGGAAAAGGTGCCCCAGGGGACAGTAGTGGGCACGCAACTACATGCTACTGAATGGTAATGACTGCAACACACGTCACCATCCCTGCACTATGTGTATCGCACACTCATGCACATCATGTCACAGGCCACTACATAGGACATGCGCGCTGTAAGGCATGACACATGAGAGACCAACTCCCATGTCTGGAGTCAGCATCAGTGCCAACTGACATGGAACCCACATGCAGTGAACTTGACAGTGCACAGGCAAGGTCCCACAACCTGTTACACACCACCCCCACACATGATGCTACAGTCATTGTTCTCGTGGACAAAGCGCCAGCCTACATTACCTTGTGAAGGAGTGACTACACACAGACCAGGGAACACATTGCAAGGAGGGGAAGGGTGGCAGGGGCACAGCGCTATACTGGGGCAAACAGGATCTGCACAGCACCTTTAAACCCTGCCAGTGAATTCATGCTACTGTGCCCTTACAAATGCCGGTGACACACAACAAACACACATGTACCTACCCCCTTCCGGCTGCTGCATCGCCTGTAAGCGCCTCTCCAGGTCTGGAAAGACCACCGGCAGCACACGCCTGTGGAGGTGGCTCAGACGGCGGCGGCCGCGGTTCTTGTGGCTCTCAGGTGAGTCCCCCAGCAGGAGCCGTGCAATCCTCCGCGTCCAGCACCGGATATCCTGCCAGCGTTTCCTCACCTGGGGCAGGCTCCGCCTCCGACCATCCACACCCCTCACGGCACTGACGGCGGTCAGCCAGATCTGCTCCTTGGCAGTGGCGCCTACCTGTGAGGAGGAACAAGTGACACCACATCAATACACCAGCCACATGTCACAGAGAGACATATGGGTACAAATTAGCAGGTTACAACAAGGCATGTCATGCAGCCAACGCATTGCACCTTTGTCATAGGGACATCATCCCCTGGTGAGGGAAAAAGCAGTACGTGCCACAGTGGGTACACAGGTGGAATGATGGCAATGTCACAATCAATGATCAAGGCTCACACTGTGCATCACACCCACCCCTCCTGTCTCAGGGCAACGCTGTGAGTGATAGGCCCCCACCCCTCCTGTCTCAGGGCACTGCTGTGAGTGATAGGCCCCCACCCCTCCTGTCTCAGGGCACTGCTGGGAGGACTCTGCACACACCCCTCCTGGCTCAGGGCACTGCTGTGAGTGATAGGCCCCCACCCCTCCTGTCTCAGGGCACTGCTGGGAGACATCAGGCACCCCCCCCTGGGACCCCCCCGACAGTACATGGCATGTGTGTTACACCTGGACACAATGGCAGAAGTCACAGTCACAACATAGGGACAGTCTGTGGCAGTGGCCTATGCACTCACCTGATACCCTGGTCGCCCATACAGCATGGAGTACTGTGGGAGGATCACATCCAGCAGAGCCATGTTCTCCTCCAGGGTGAATGGCTGTGTCCTCTCCACAGCCCTTGACATGGTTCCAGGGAATCAGTAGCAGCAGCTGGGTCGACGAATGCAAAGATGTGCAGGCAAGTGCTCCCTCATGGGACCTGGCTGCCTTATATGTGCCCTTCTGCCCAGTCTCATGCACAGGAGTACAGAGTGATTGGTCACTCACATTTGCATCCTATGTTTCCACCAATCCCTTCAAACCTAGCAGTCTGTGGGTTCTCTATCGGTTTCATTCTCCTGCATGATGTCAGCCCCACAAACACATTGCAACAAAGTAGAAGAATTCCAACTGACTTCTGCTGTGCACCTTCCAGAACAATTTCGAAATTTGAACTTGGTCTCCATGACAACCAGCATGCATGTAGGCCTTAATACTTGTCCCCTATGTAATTTGGAGCATCACACACAGGTACGGTGCGTTTCGGGGCCCTAGGGCACCCCAAATGCATGGCAACGGCCCGTACATGCATGCCTACGTTCACTATCACTATGGGTCTGCACGCGTATGCGTACTCGTAGTGGTACGGGCCGTACACTCGCATGTACGCTCACTATCACTACGAGTACGCATACGCGTGCAGACCCATAGTGATAGTGAGCGTAGATGCGTGTGTACGGTCCGTACCACTACGGGTACGCATACGCGTGCAGACCCATAGTGATAGTGAGCGTAGATGCGTGTGTACGGTCCGTACCACTACGGGTACGCATACGCGTGCAGACCCATAGTGATAGTGAGCGTAGATGCGTGTGTACGGTCCGTACCACTACGGGTACGCATACGCGTGCAGACCCATAGTGATAGTGAGCATAGATGCGTGTGTACGGTCCGTACCACTACGGGTACGCATACGCGTGCAGACCCATAGTGATAGTGAGCGTAGATGCGTGTGTACGGTCCGTACCACTACGGGTACGCATACGCGTGCAGACCCATAGTGATAGTGAGCATAGATGCGTGTGTACGGTCCGTACCACTACGGGTACGCATACGCGTGCAGACCCATAGTGATAGTGAGCGTAGATGCGTGTGTACGGTCCGTACCACTACGGGTACGCATACGCGTGCAGACCCATAGTGATAGTGAGCGTAGATGCGTGTGTACGGCCCTATCACTATGGGTCTGCACGCGTATGCGTACCCGTAGTGGTACGGACCGTGCACTCGCATGTACGCTCACTATCACTACGAGTACGCGTGCAGACCCATAGTGATAGGGCCGTACACACGCATCTACGCTCACTATCACTATGGGTCTGCACGCGTATGCGTACCCGTAGTGGTACGGACCATACACACGCATCTACGCTCACTATCACTATGGGTCTGCACGCGTATGCGTACTCGTAGTGATAGTGAGCGTACATGCGAGTGTACGGTCCGTACCACTACGGGTACGCATACGCGTGCAGACCCATAGTGATGGTGAGCGTACATGCGTGTGTACGGCCCTATCACTATGGGTCTGCACGCGTATGCGTACTCGTAGTGCTACGGACCGTACAAATGCCAGTACGCTCGCCATCACGATGGGTACACATACGGCAGCACTCCCACAGTGATTTGGGAACATACACAGGCCCTCTCAGCAGCAGTACGGCGGTTTTTACACATCACTGTGGTGATAGGCGACACACAGGTAGGAATAGGGCGGACATACTTGTCCATGGATGGACATACTTGTCCAGGAATGGACATCAAGGCATCGTCTGTGCATTCACAGGACTCCGCGCGGCTCTGCCTGGACGAGCCTCCTCGTTGCCGGGTAACCCTCAACGCAGGGGCCAAACCCAGCGCGGCTCAGTGCTGGCGTCGACGGACTCCGGGCCAGCAGTGGTGAATGCCTGCAAAGTGCTCTCTCTGCTCCCGGGCCGGCGGCGGTGATTTCGGCACCTCTTGAAGGCCTCGGGTAGTGCACGGACCCGCACTCTCGGGCGCCGAGATGATCCCTCGGAGGATTCACGATTGAGGCAAAACAGTTCTCGCGGTGAACACACGCTGTGTGCCGACGAGCACACCGAGTCAATAAAGCATGGGCAGGCAGTGCAGAGTTCACGAGGCTACCATCTAGGTGTGGAGACACGCACACAGTGCTGGCAAGATGGTTTTCTTCCCAGAAACGTTTGTATCCCTGAGTTTTCAACAGGAGGCCAGATCTTCTCAGGCCGTTGGAGATAGTTACACTTCAGAGGGGACACAGCACAGCTCCTCTTCAAGCACGAGGGACACAGCACACAACAGACAGTCCCTTAGTCCTCTTCCTCAGCAACAACAGCAACTGCAGGTCAGCCCCCAGACACACAGCAATGGCAGCACTTTTCCTCAGTTTTCCTGGCTGTTCTTCTTTGGCAGGGATTCCTTCTTGATCACTAGGTTTCCTAGTCTAAAATTTAGGTGTTTCAGCTCAGATATTTATACCCCAAAGGTCTTTGTTCTTCATGTGTGAGGGGTCCTGGACCCAGTCCAAACCAGTTCTGGGTGCACTCTGCCAGTGCACATCTTCTTCCTTTGTGAGTGTGGGCCAGGGCTATCAGACACAGCGCAGGAGGTGGAGCCAGCATTGTGGAAGGCAGGCACAGCCCTATTCAGACCAGGGTGCTACTCCTCCCACCACTCTACATGCAGATAGGTCTCTTCAGCCTAGTGCTGACTCACCCAGCCTCCTAAAGCCACCCCAGCCCCTGTCACTCACAAACCAGACAGTCAATTCACAAACAGGCAGAGGCACACAGAAAGGTTGAACAAGAAAATAGCCACTTTCTAAAAGTGCTATTTCCAAACAGTGAATTTTAAAACCATCCTCCCTAAAATATATGTTATTAAATTCTGAGTTCAGGGATACCAGATTCCAAATTTCTATCTTGCTGCTATGGGAAGATATGCAGGTACACTTGTTACACAGCATTCCCCATTCTATCCTATGGGCAAGATAGCCTTTCAATAGTGAAAAACTAAATTGGCAGTATTTCATATCAGGACATGTTACCCACACTAGAACTTGTCCTACCTTTCACATACACTGCACCCTGCCCAGGGGGGTACCTTGGGCCTACCATAGGGGTGTCCAATGTGTAAGAAAAGGGAAGGGTCAGGCCTGGCAAGTGTGTACACTGGCCAGGACAACATGGCAGTTAACAAACTGCGCACAGGCACTGCAGTGGCAGGCCTGAGACACCATTTTAGGGAGGACTACCATAGGGGTGTCTAATGTGTAAGAAGAGGGAAGGGTCAGGCCTGGAAAGTGTGTACACTGGCCAGGACAACATGGCAGTTAACAGACTGCACACAGGCACTGCAGTGGCAGGCCTGAGACATCATTTTAGGGCTACTCATGTGGGTGGCACAAACAGTGCTGCAGGCCCACTAGTAAGTCCATTTTTGTAAAGTGCGAGCTACTCACCCTTACGGGTCTCAAGGCGCTGGGGGCCGTTGTGGAAATTAAGTGAGCTATTGCCCAGAGTCACATGGTGCTGAGCTGAGGAGCTGCTGCCGGAGCCGGGCATCGAACTGTGAACCCTGTGCTCCGAAGTCAGTTGCCCTGGCCCCTGCACCACACCTCTCCACTAGTAGCATTTGAATCACCAGCCCTGGCACACTCAGTGCACACTCAGTAAACGTTACTTGGGACCTACTGATAAAACAAATATGCCAATCATGGATAGCCAATCACAATAATAATTTAACCAGGGAGCACTTGCACTTTGGCACTGATCAGCAGTGGCAAAGTGCCCAAAGCATCTAAACCAGCAAAAACAAATTCCAGCACAGTGTCAAAAATACAGGAGGTAGAGGCAAAAAGGTCAGGGGAAACCACGCCAAGGATGCCAGGTCTAACAAAATCCCTTGTAGGCGCAGTTACCTACCAATAGTTATATTTCCCAAGCCTCCAAGGGTAGATTGGGTTTCCCAATTTCTTCTTTCTGAGTCAATCAGTCCACTGCCAAAAATTTCAGGAGGCACCTCCAACCTAATAAGTCCGCTACCTACGATTGCCGAAGCAATTAATGTTTTTGTTAACAAGAATAGGAATAACGATGCCAATCCTCAATCTGTCTGCTCTGCTTCCAGAAAGACTATCTGGTTCTGGAATCTGCGGGGCTTAAATGTAAACTAAACAATCAAAACTGGTTAATCTTTATTACAGGTTTGTCAATTCTCTGTTTTCAGGAGGCAGGCTACTGATAGTGTACACGTTAACAGCTATACTACCTATTGCACCCCTCCAATATCCAACACTGGTAGAGCCAAAGGAAGCCTGTCCACGTATATTTCATACTTGACTTCTGCTACAGTGGTCAAGAAACTCCTAGGTTCACTCTTCTAGCAGATAATTGGCATTCAGTTACCAAAGTGTTTTCGCCTGGTCATCATTAATTTTTACAATAATCTTCAATTTGGAGATCATAATTCATGTGATTTTTATACATTCTACCCCACCTACTATAGGTGTCTCACCATTAGAGTTTTGAGAAGATTAGGTCACCTCTGCTACTGTTTTTTTTTTTTTTTGAAAAACCTTTATTGATGTTTCAATCATTTACACGTATGGGCCTACAACCCCCCGGGGCCGGCCGCTAAGTAACCAGGATAATAAAAGCAAATGTCAACACAGGCGGCACCTCGGAGAGCAAAGTCTTCAATCCAATATAGTCCGGCCAATGAGCCGCGCAGGTAGGACACCAGGAGAGAAAGGGTTTTTCATTTTATGATAAGACGAAACAATAGGATCAGGTGCCAAACAATTTCCCAACAGCGAGAAGGGGCAAGGATAAGAGACGTAAACAATAAGCAGCAATACATTGAATCAATGGCGCAGGCGCAGGAAAGTACGGATAAGGAGAAATATCAAAGATAGTTGCGCCTACAGGTCCCCTACCTAAAGCCCAGCAAACCCCCCGGAAACTGTGGCACACATGAAGAGCAAACGATTCACAATCAGGGTGGTGTATCGCACTGATCCCAGAAAAAGAAAGCAAAAAGAAACAGAGAAGAAAAGAGGAGGCCATGGAAAAAGAGATAAAGACTAAAGAGTCCCCTCCCCCATCCCCCCACCCTGCACCTCTGCGAATGAGTATGGCCCCACCCCCCAGCAGTGTGCCTGTCGCCCTGGAACTAGACCCGAAATATAGAAGAGACAGGGAAAAAAGAGAGTGAGAAAGAGCCCCCCCAGACGGGGGGGCGGAAAGAATATAATAAACTGGAGGAGGGCCTTAAAAACATACCCCCGGCTTCTCCCTCCCGCACGGTGAAGTCTCCCCCCGGCAAACAATTAGCATCACCAAGTCGACCATATCAAAAAAAGGGGGGGGGGAATGGGGAGCATTATACACCAACTATGCGAATAACCACGAGAGCGCGCAACCATGAGTCCGCCTGTCTACTAGATGGCCACCCCCGAAGGATCGGCCTCAGCCTTGACCGCTTTTTGCGATTCTGCCCATGCCTGCCCCTCGACCCAGCACCATGTCCGATGTCCCAAGGTACAGGAGTGTCCAAAAACAGTCAGGAAGCGCCGCACACAGGTGGGGTGGAAGTCTCTGAGCATCCGCACAGACCGCTTCATGGAGGGGCGTCTTCTCCAGTGCCGCCCCAGGATCTGCACTGCACACAAGGTCCAGACAGGCTGAATCAGCCAAATGAGACACACGTTGCTGGAATTGTCCCTGGGCCGCCGGAGACCGCGCACGGGACAAAGCCACCATCTTCCGCTCAGGTCCAATACCTCCGGAACAGATCAAGTCCACAGTTAGCCGACCACACGGTAGCATATTGTCCGGAGTGTCCGGCTGTACACTAATCGCGGGGGGGGCCGCAACATCTTCCTCTTGTGTGCAGTGTGGAAAGCCACTGTGTACCTGCGGACCAGCATGCCGCCACTGTCCCAACGCTGTTACCACGCCATCTAGCTTCCCCCCCAGGACCCCGGCGCCATGAGCCAAGGAGTAATGAAGGGCACCAAGGGCCTCCAGGAGGTCGCAGTACCCCAGAGCAGCTCCCTCCGATCGCTCCGCCACACTCCCGAAAGTCACACACCCCCAGTCTCGCTGCGTCCCAGCGGACAGGATGGTAGGCTGCATCGTGACAAAATGGCCGCTGGGAAGGCCCGACTCGGATTGGGGCCAGGACCCCGGGAACAACGCCTCAAGGTCCACGTCGCTGAAGACAGGGATCCTGGGGCGGGCACAGATTCAGCCGTTGCGCGGTCACGGGCAACAGTCGTCCCCGCCACGGACCAGCTCCCGCGAAAAGCCGGGAGCAGCCCGCAAGGATCAGGGCGAGCCAGGGACGGCGTCCGGGCAGCTCACCGTCAAAGGCAGGGGCAAACGCCACAGCATCCGAGAATTGCACACCCGGGCATGTCCTCAGTCCGCAACGCTCAGCAGGGGGGAGCGGACGCAGCAAAATGCAGGCCGAGGGGAGCTCCGCTTCGGTGGACCGACTCCACCCAGTCACCACAGGCCGCTGTTGTTCAACTGCCACCCGGCCAAGGCGTCCACTCGAGGTCCCGGCTTCGGGACCGCACGGGCCGCAAAGTTCAACCGCTGATTTCTCCGGTTGTACGGCAGTCAGAGACCTCGGAGTCACACGATCAGTTGCCACTTTCGTTTACGAACACGATCTCGTAGCGCAGAATAAGGATCTCATGCAGGATATCCGTGCGGGATGCGGAGGTTCACGGAGCCGGGAATCTACGCTGCCGTCCCGGTCGCGATCTTGGCTCCACCCCCCCTCTGCTACTGTTAAAAGTAGATTTGGACAAGCTCCTTGTCCAGACTGTACCCCTGCTGACCTTTTTAAGGTAAATCTAAATCTCTGCGGCCCTCTTTCAACTAACATACTGAGCTCAATCAGTAGGACTGGGAAACTGAACGCTTGGTTGGAATCCTTAATTGTCCCAATTTATAAAAAGGAAAATTGTGAGGACCTTAAATGTTATTGCCCAATCTTGCTACTGGTTTCCCTGGTTTAGGTGACGGGAAGAGTAAAGTTATTCAGGTTTTCTAGTGCCTTCGACTGTAAAAATCATTCCAACCTTTGGCACCTGATGATGGAAATGGGAATAGAGATATCAATTGTACACCTCCACAGGGAATTGTATACAGGGACAACAGCGAAGGTCTTGTATGGAATCAATGGGGAATATTCAGAGGCATTCCTCGTTGCCAGGGGGATGAGGCAAGGCTTTGTCCTTGCACCGCTCCTCTTCACTTTATAGATTAACAACTTGGAGAGAGTGTTGAATGGTGCAGGCAACCGACGAAGTGGGTTTAATGGGCTGCACGTCTGCAGCCATTACTGGATGCCTTTGTGGACTTTATGGCTGACCTGGATCCCAGAATCAATCTCGGTAAAACTTTCATCATTACTTGTGGGTCTAATATTGCCAAACAGAATCATTGTAGGGTGATTGATGCCCAACAAAGACATATTGTAATTGTAATTGTATTTACATAGTGATTACTATCCCTCACGAGGAGTTGAAGGGCTTTTCAGTGAGTAGCACTGTATGGATTAGTGGTAGATTAGTATATGGAAATATAAATTGTTAATTTGAGCGGTGGACATGTGACTCTGTTAGTTGGACTGAATAGGATAAAGGCGGGATAGAGGAGAGAAGTGTCTAGAAAGATTACTTGGGAGATCATAGTAGTAAAATTAGGTTTGGAATGAGTCATAGTGGAGGTAAAGGATATGTTGAGACAAGTATAGGATGAGACATAGAGTAGTGCATTTTTTCACAAGAGAATAATTCAAAACGTGTACTCTCATCGCACCATATCCAGGTACCCGCTTTGGTATTCATTCATGCCGGTTGCCCCGTGCTTGATGGCAACCTATATTCTCAGTTCATATCATCCCTCCCACGTGTTTCCATCACCTTTTGTATCTCCCGCAATACTCTACTAAACATATTTCAAATATCTCTGAAATAGTCTGCAATTATTTCCCTTTCTGAATTATTCTCTTGTGAGAAAATGTGCGGAAGAGGGAGATGCCCGTATTAGAGTAATGTGAGCAACATGTAAGCCCGAATTGGGAATGTGATATGAGTGGAAAAGGTACCACAAATAACGGTCAACATCTGGGAGCCCAGTTACAAATATGAATGCATTTCAATGCCAAACAGAGATTTGCACACAAAGTGAATAAGTGTGTGAAATGTGGGCTATTAGTGTGAAGTCCCTAATGTCAAACAGTGATCTTTACACATAGGGAATATTTGTTTGATAAGACGGTAACAAGTGGCTATGTTTTTTTTGTATAGAGAGGAGTGGGATGTTGTGAAGTCTCAGAAAAAAATATAATTTAATGGATGCATCGGGTGAGCTTGTTCCGTATACAAATCACACTTTCTGCTTAAGGAAAACAATTACTGCACTAAAAGGAAAGACTGTGAATACTACGCATGAATGGGGATTTATAACACAGTTATCAATGGCAGCGCATGCAATATTGGAAGTTAAATAGGTTTTTCTAATATGTGAGAAACAATAGTGTGGGTTCCCCTGAGAAGCCCACTTTTGGCATATATATTTTTATAGGTAGAATGTCTCACCTTTAAATAAGCGCCTCAAACAGCACACACGCTTACTGGGCACTTCAAAGTAAGAGATCTTCATATTGAGTCTATATATAAGACAAGTTTACATAAAAATTGGGTCTTTCATGTCACATCATGACAGGACCAGGTGAGTCCTGTGGGATACCATAATAGGACCATGGGATTTAGCCAGCATCTAACTAGATAGTAACACCCATATGTGCATGTTTTGGGTGCCTAGATCAGTGTGAGACTAAGAGGTACACACTGCAGGAGCTTGCAAATAATCAGATTATGAAATAACATTACTAGTCGAAGTAGAGCGAATCACTAGAATTATGGATGCGGGTAGGCAAGAAACATTTTTTAGATTAATTTAATAAACGTTGGTACATGACACTGTGATTACTCACAGTAACTTTTTGACCCAGGGGATGGGTTCTAATGTACTAAAGTACTCTTCCCTAAAACTATCTAATATTTGCAATTGGAGCCCTGAAGAAGTCTGCTGCAACACTGTTAGATTAGACGAAACACGTGTTGGCGAGGGCAAAGTTGAAAAGCAGATGTGGAAATAAAGAACAAAACTGTTGATACCACAAACTTAACCTTGATTCATTAAGCGCTCGGAGACTATTTTTTCAGAGCTAGTTAACTGTCCATGTGACAGACTTTTAATCAATATACCATGCACTTTCTTTTTTTCTGATTTACGAAGAGCCAAGAGGATATATTAAACCTCTACTACAGAAGTGAATGTTATGCATTGTAGACCAGCTGCAGGTTTTCTGCAACAACTGCACACAGCAGAGGTCTGTGTTGCAGTCTCTGCCTTTATCTGGCATGATATATACATTTGAAAGAGCCTGAGAGGCCTATGACTAGCGTTTGTCAAATAGTGGATGAAATATTGTTTTCATTGTTTTATTGGTCAATTTTGTAACTGATATTTATCTTAACACTATAAGAAATTGGGTTGCTGGTTGGAGTGGCTGAAACCTTACTCAACCAGCAACCACAATCCCTGTCAGGGTGAAGTCACAAGTAAACCCTAAATTAGGATGTGCTCAACCCTCTGGTAACTAGGCATAGAGGGGTCAGGCTTAACTTAGAGGCAATGTGTAAAGTATTTATGCAGCACTTCAAACAGAGATAACATGAAACACAACACAAGAAAACTCCAACACCACTTAAATAGAATATATTTGAATCAATAAAACAAGACGAAAGCGACAAAAATCCAGCCAATAGAATCAGAACTATGCAATTTTAGGGATTTAGGTGAAAAAGGCGCCAAAAATCACAAAGCACCAACTGTGGATATCTGGTCACACTGGTGCAGGATGACTGTGATAGAACATGATCTGGCCACAGCGACCCAGTTAGGCCAGCTGAACAAGAGTACCTTAAGTCTTGGTTGTGGAGCATTTCGAGGTTGCGCATTGAGGATGCTTCGTGCAGCCGTGGTGGTGGGCCAGTACCGACAGGCTGCGATGTGAGATCCTGCATCATCATTGAGGATCTTGTTGATAAGGGCTTGCGATATGAAGTTGGTCATTGAGGATGTGCCACACCACAGAGACGATGTGTTGGTTCCAAGGAGCTGCGATCCAGCAATGTGAGAACCTGCATCGTCATTGAGGCTGCTATCGATGAGAGATTTGTGATGCGAGAGTCTGCATTGAGGATGTGTCAAACAGCAGTAGTTCTGATGCAGGCTGCAAGATCGATATGGAGTTAATTCTCTTGGAGATTCTTTTCCAACAGTGACAATGCATCGGTTCAGTTCAGGGTTGTGAAACACAGAATGGGAGATGCATCGGTTCTGATGGATCCACAGATTGGCTGCAGGGCACGTTTAGGCCCACTTTTAAGGGTCCAGGACTGGGGAGGCACCACTTGGCAGGATAGGACACACAGATGGCAGAGTCCAGGTTCTGGGTTCCAGGTTGTTGGACCCTTCTGTCCCTGAGGCTCTAGTCAGGAGTTCATCCATCTACCCTTTGGAGTCACTCTGGGGTCCTGAGTTGAGTATATGTAGACCCAGTCCTCACCCAGGCAAGAAGGCAGTAGGCAACAGGTCAGGACAGCAGGGCAGCAGTATTTCAGAGCAGCTGTCCAGCAGAGTGGCAGTCCTTTCAGCAGCCCAGCAGTCCTGTTTACTGGCAGAGACCACAGGTTAAGAAGTGTTCTGAGGAGCTGGTGTCTGAAGTCAATATTTAGACCAGGTGCCTCCTTTGAAGTGGGAGAAGCTTCTAGAGGTTTCCCTTATAAGAGCACAGGCTTCCTGCCCCCCCCTGCCTTGGCTCCAGACTAACTGCAGGGTATATGCAGCCCTATGTTGGGAGGCAGGGCACTGCCTATTCAAGTGTGAGTACAGTTGTGTTCAGCTCCGTCCTTCCATCCTGCCAGTGATAGCCCATCCAGGCACACCTAAGCTATCAATTGTGTGTAGCTGTCTGGAATGAATACCCAAAGCCTATTTGTCAGCTACACCCAGTCAAGTGACACAGAGACAGGCTGCATGCACTAAATGGCTAAGGCAGGAAAATGCCTACTAAATTGGGCATATTTAAAATTGCAATTTAATATACGACTTCACCATAAGAGAGGATTTTCCATTACAAGTCCAAAGACACCAAAGATGAACTGGTTGCATGTTCCCATTTGGAATTTACAGCTTATTAAATGGATAAGGTTACTCCAATGTTATCCTATGGGAGAGGCAGACCGTGCAGTAGTGAAAACATGTTTTTCACTACCAGGACATGTAAAACTTAAAAGCACATTGCGTACATTTTAAATACACTGCACCCCACCCTCTGAACTGTTCAGGGCCTACCTTAGGCGTGACTTGTATGTATTAAAATGGAAGGATTGGGCCTCGTATAGGTTTATTTTCCCAAGTAAAAATATTAGTTTAAAACTGCACACACAGACTTCAATGGCAGGCCTGAGACATGTTTAAAGGGCTACTTAAGTGCATGGCACAACAAGTGCTGCAGGCCTACTAGTAGCATTTAATTTACAGTCTCAGGACACACATACTACCACTTTAGTAGGGACTTACAAGTAAATTATATGTGCCAATTGAGTATAAGTCAATTCCACCATGTTTAAGGAGAAGACACAAGATCTTTAGTATTGGTTACAGTGGTAAAGTGTCGAGATCAGCAAAACTAGAACGGGTGAAGGAAAAAGGTTTGGGCATGACCCTTCGGGAAGAGCCAGGTCCAACAAACATTGTAGGCCTAACTACTTTGTAGTATCGGTCTTGAACCACCTGACCTTAGGTCAGCGGTTCCAACTGCAGGATTACGATGCGACCACCCATAGGGCAGTCACGAACATGCATTTTACAATGGAAGCTTGTGCGCCGGCGGAACGGGCCCACAGCACAAGCTTCCATTGTAAAATGCATGTTTTGAAACATCTCTGCACCGTGTGGCAGGCACCTCATGGTGCCTTCCACACGGTGCGGGGATGTTTAGGGGGGCACCATAGGTGCCCCCCAGGCTCCATAGCAGAGGCCAGGGGGAAAGGCCCACCAAAGCCAGTTTCTGTCTGCAGTGGTGGCTGGTGAAATTTTAAACTGGTAGGGTGTAAATGTGCCACGTGGCGAGTGAGCCCAATCCTTAAAATTCTAGAGACCAAACAATGACCCTTGCAGCAGGGACTGTAACCCACTGAACTACCTTAACAAAAATAATTAGGTTCCAATCCAAACATTTAAAGTAACAAGCTACTGGTATTTGAACATGGATGACAAAAAAAAATTAGAAGACTTGCTGTCATCCATCAACTAATAAGAGTGGTGGGCAGCGCAAAAAAACAATTCAAACTTTAAAAGGCCGAATGTACCTTTTTTTTTTATATCCAACACAAAAAAGCATCTCAGAAAATTCCAGACATCAGAAAGAGAGTTGAATGTCATTGAGCTTAATGAAGTTATGAAGAAATAAAAAACGGGTGCAGCGTGTTTTCTCGTTTATGAGGTAGTGATGCACAAACCTGATTGGTTTCAAGATTTACCGAGGCCTTCTGGCAACAGACATGCACGCAGATGTATACATACGCACGTCAGTACTTATGCTTCAAAACTAAACGGAAACACAGTACAATATTTAAAAGTTGATTACATTTTTGTTTCTAGCAGAGCGGCTCCGCAGCGCAGCCTGTTCCTAACTGTTACCGTTCATCTAGTTCAGAATCGTAACTGGTTCTTTGCATTTTCAGCCATCCTATGCGCTACTACTCACCCAGGTCCTCTTGCAATGCTCACTCAGAGGAGCTCTCACTCTGGCATGCTCGGGAGCAGCCCCTTCTCAGAGTCGCATGTCATTCCACCGGCCTCGAGCTGCATGTCATTCAGTGCAGTGGAGTTTACTTTGCAGTCGCGGCCGGTGAACTCGCAGCCTGCGAGTCATGATGCCGCCGGCCGCCACTTAACATCATGGGAGCCAATCACAAAGCTGCCTTTCACACTGCAATGGCAGCAGTTGTGATTCGTGAGGCGCATGGGGAGAGCGCCCCTGCCATGCCATTTTCTCCTTCATAGAGAAAAAGGGAGAGTGGGCAGTCCTGCTCGAGGGCGGGGGGGAGTGGTTTACCCATTATTGTGGGTACTGACTGTTTGGTCGGCTCCAGGGGCCGACCAAACAGTCAGTACCCACAACAGTGGGCAAGCCACCCCCCCTGCCCTCAAGCAGGACCGCTCACCCTCCCGCCCCCAACCAGGCTCTTCTGCTTTTTCACAGTGCGAGAAGTAGAAACATAAAATGGTAGTTTTTACCATTTTATGTTTCTGCTTCTCACACTGCGAGAAAGCAGTGGGGCGACGCCCAAACGCCCCTATGGAGGAGCCACCACTGTCTGTCTGCCTTTTCATGGATGGTGGGCGGACTGCCATGAAAGGGCAGGTGGAAAGTGCCATCATAATCCTGACGGCAAAGCTGAGCCTGGCTCTGCCGTCATTAGGGGATTATGGTGCCTTCTGATGCATGATGGGCTCCTTGAGCCCGTTGGAAGCGCTGCGGACAGTCCCTCCGCCCGATGCCTCCACCACAAGGACAGAGGCAGATGTCGGTGTCAGTCCCACCAACATCATAATCAGCCCCAGTGTGTTCAGAGATTTAGACTAGATACTCAGAATTAAGCAGTGATGAACCATTTGTAATTCAACTAATACGCTGGAGTCTTGTCAATCAAATTGTTTGACCAAGACATTTTAAACTACTTTATAACTGAAATTATGATGCAATGGATGGATTTAATGTTTTGCACTTTTGCATTTTTCAATATGAAACCAAATAAAGTTTTACTGACTAACTGACTGACAAGAAAGTGTTACCAAGTCAAAGATTGAGTATCTGATATGGAAGACATAGTTGTTCTACTGTATGGTCAGTTGAACATATTGCTCACCTCCATAAGATTACTAGAAAACAGGGCTGTGGGAGAAAAGGAGCTCTTAATGAGTGGTGTAACTTCTTGAGAAGAAACAGGGTCAGCCTAAATGTGCTATTTCTGAAACACAAAAAAAAGGAAACCATCGAATACAAACGTGTTTTCCTTGTTCATTGCTATTGAAATAGCACCTACAGCTCCATCAACAAGTCTCATGACAGGGATATTCTTTCTCCTGTCATATTTCTTGATAGTAATTATATCACAGTTGTAACATGCATCTGCACTTTAGTACTGTGGTGTAACAAAACTTGAGGGAGCCCCCTTGCAAAGTACATGGAGAGTTACACCCCCCCCCCACCCTGGGCCTGCGTCCTGTGCAAAATGCGGGATGGGCCCCCGCACTGCAGGGGCTAATGTTACACCACTGCTTTTCTTAGTCAGACAAACAGAGAGACAAATAAGACCCGAGGAAGAATTATTATTTTTTAGATGACATTACAACATTAAATTGCTATTCTGTAGCATTAAGATTTGTCAGGCCAACTACTTTACATTGCGTAGCTGATAACAGGGTCAGACTGCCCAGATTGGGCATCGGGTGTTTCCCCAGGAGGCTGGTAGGATGGGGGCCAGTTTTGCAGTGGTGCTGCAATATCAGCCCCCAGTAACAAACGGATCAGGCAAGCATTTCCATCCTCTGGAGGCCAGGCAGTTCTTCTTCAGGGGCTGGTCCGAGAATATTGACAGGGCGGCTTTGGGTTCTCAGTCCGGCCCTGGCTGATAAGCATGGTTTGCCACTACTGTTTGCTTAAGGGCATATCCCTTTCTTGCCTAAGTCTTAGCAGTTGTAACAGTTGTGAATGTTAAACAATGACAGGGCCGTAGATCTGAGCAGACGCTGGCTAGTGAGATGCTTTGAGATGTTGTGAGATGATGCGCACATCTATTATTTCTCCATTGTACTTACTTCGTAGCTGCTAAGTGCATCTGAACTTTGAGAATCAGCAGACTAGTTAAATAGATAAGGCCACAGTAAGCAAAAATAGTTATCAAATTGCTTTGCTGACATTAAAATACTGATTTGTTCCTCTGTTACATTGAGTTTTGTAGTGTATACAACACATCCTTTTTGCCGGCTGACTTATCATGCCAGAGAAGAATAATACCAGGATGTGTCTGTCTTTGGTTTTACATGTGATAAGAAACACATCTGAAAATGTACTTGAGGCCCATACAAACTTTCCATTTATCCGACTAGCCCACATGATCATTCATTATATATTTGTCATTCACTGTTCTAATACCAGGTCCGTAACAACTGCCAATTTACAAAAGAAAGTATCACACAATTCCTGATATGGAACAGGTAGCTAATTTGCAATTTCTTAATAATAAACATATTAATTCGCTTGCGCAAGCACAAACTCTTTTTGAACAATTCAACAAAATTGTGTTTTGCTCATTAGCTGGCACATGCATCAACAAAGGGGCATATGCATCAACCAAACTAATACCGATTCCTTAATAGCGAAAAATAAGGAATCGCCATTAAGGAATCGGTAATTGGCATGCATCAACAGATTCAGTGAAATTTAGCGATTCCTTAAAAATCGCTAAATTTACCGATTCCTTAATAGCGGGGCACGCAAACGGCCTCACTAGCAAATAGCGAGTTCGGTAATACCGATTTGGCTAATAGCGAGTTCGGTAATACCGAATTAGCTATTACCGAATCGGTAATAGCGAAATCGCAAATTGCCGTGTCGCTCCGGGAACAGGCTGATGACATCACCAACCAGGAAATACTGCTGCCCCACCCACATAGCCTCGACAGAGGAGCAGACAGGAGCTGGAAAGAAGGACAGGCTGTGCAGAGTGAGGCCACACAGATTCTGCCATTCACATCACACATCCATCATGTCGCAGGAAGTGCCATCCAGCGCCGAATCTGCACGCAAGCGCAAGAAGAAGTTTTCGGACAGGGAGCTGGAGTACCTCATCGAGGGAGTGTCCAGCAAACACGACCGCCTCTTTGGCAAGCTGTCCCTCAAGGTGCCTGAGACCGAGAAGCGGCGCATCTGGCAGCGCATCCGTGAGAGGGTCAATGCGGTTGGCGTCACTAGCCGCAGCATCGACGACCTTAAAAAACGGTGGTATGACCTGCGGAAGTGCGCAAAAGAGAGGATTGCTGAGAGGCTCCGGGATTGTGGGGAAGCTGATGTGTGTGTGGAGCATTGTCAGCATGGCATCTAGGAATTTTTTGAAGAAGCGTGACAGTGCGCTTTGCGAAACACCTCCGGCAACCGCAATTACCCCCTGGAAACTCCCTGAGGCCAGTAGGTGCAGGCTGCATAGGACCTGAACGTGCGCAGGGATAGCATTTGTCCTGTGTGTCTGGTGCTGCAGTAATGGTTCCAGGTCTGCAATCAGGCGCATGATCATAGCGCGATTGAGGCGATACTTCTGGTACACCTCGTCCTCATTCTGGCCGAGCAGGGTTATGCGCAGTCTGAACACTCGCTCCTGGACCCTTCTCCTGCGCTGTCCTGCTGCATTGATCCGCATCCTCCTTGCAAGCACGTAGAGGGCAGCCATTTTGTGGGAGCCAACAGGGTCTCCTGGGCCACATTTAAGGGTTTAGTGATTGCCTCAATCATTTGCACATGTAGGAAGATTTTTTTTTTTTTTTTTTTTTTTTTTTTTTTTTGTGACTTTACCTCCAGGTTTTGATTCCCCTTATTTAGCTCTGGCAAAATAGCGATTTTTGGGATTTTCGTTATTAGCGAGTTTTGTTGCATTGGGGTGCGATTCGTTATTTGCTATTGGCAATTTCCGGGAGCTAATAGTGATTTCGGTAATTGCGAATTCGGTATTTAGCGATTCGGTAAATTAGCATTTTGGGTATTAGCGATTCGGTATGTTCGAGGTTGTTTATTTAGCGATTCGTTATTTGCTCGGGTTTTGGGTTGATGCATTGGGATTGGGTATTTTTCACACAATACCGGGAGCTATTACCGAATCGGTATTTTACCGACTGGATTTTGGCTTGATGCATAAGGGTGATAGACTTTTGCGATTCCTTAATTGCGATTTTTAAGGAATCGCAAGTAAGGAATTGCAAAATCCTATGCATGTAGGAATCGCTATAAAAATAGCGATTCCTACAAATTCCTTAATTGCGACTCGCAAATTGCGACTCGCAATTAAGGAATGCCGTCCCATTCATTCCTATGGGCCTCCAGGCCGATAGGAATGAATTGGAGATTGCATGAGCAATTTGCGAGTACCAGTAGGTACTCGCAAATTGCTCATGCAATTTCAAGGGTGCAAGGGTGTCAAAATGACACCCTATTGCACCCCTGAAACTGATCTTTGCACATATGTTGCACACACACATGCTCTAAGGGCATGTGTGTGCGCAACATGAAACTTTGAAAAATGCACAAAAGTGCATTTTTCTAAGTTTTTGCAAATTACCATAAAGTTCAACTTCATGTTAATTTGCTCCCCCTATTAGCGAAATCGCTAATTTTTTCACTTTCATGCATTGCATTTAAGGAATCTCAATTTGGGATTCCTTAAATGCAATCGCAATTTAAGGAATCGCAATTTAGAGATTCCTTAAATTGCGATTTTTGCATTTGGGATGATGCATCCCAAATGCAAAAATACCGGTCGCAAGGGGGTAGATTCTGAGAATCTGCCCGTTTGCGACCGGTTTTTACATTGATGCATGTGCCTGTAGATCCTCTACTTCCTTAAACGGTTGTGAAGGATTTCCCACTCGACGTGGCTCCACCATTGTTGACACTGATATTAACTAACACCAAAGCTTTGACAATTTAAGTGAGAATGACATCAGAACTGTATTCAGCAATCACAGAAGACTTGATTGTGTGCATCTAAGACAATTGCTCTTACCAAATTTAAAAACAAGATTCTTCAGACAGAGACAACAGAATGACTCATGCTTACCTAAAGAACTCTTTAATATCATTAGTGAAATCTGCAATCCAGCTACATTAAATTATGCTGTGAGTCCTTCATAAACTTTCACAAATGAACAGATAACAAGAATAAACAGCAATTACTGAGTGATTTAGAGGCAGATCTTTGTAGTGAGTCTGGGGTAAATGTCTTTCCGTCTCATCTACAATTTTGATTACTTGTTGCTGCTGAATCATCGGCAAATAATGCTCTTTTCAATACCGGTTCTCCTACAAATCTAGCAACAATTGTTTACCAAAAGCAAGCCATAGACAATTATTGCAGAAAGGGGTAGCGCCACTCAGACTGAAGAGTGCAGCTGTGGCCATATCCTGTTAAATCCATCTTGATCCTTCTTGATCTCTAGGACTTTGTCTGCCACTTCCCTAAAAGCTCCTGGATGACACAGTAACTGCACAGGTTCAAACCCCACTGAGAATGTTACCATGAAAAAAATCTCCATGGTGAGTTCAAGACCAGGAAACGAAAATATTCTGTTCTGATAAATGGATTAGGACGGTGCGACTGGTGCCACCGTACCGGGTGCTAACTCTTCGAGGGGGCGCCTATTTGGAAGTATTTTATGGATTTAAAAGCACCTGCTGCTGCATTGGTGGCCTCGCAATTTTCAATCAAAAATAAAAATGTCAAGATAACTCGGTTATCAATGTTCCTCCTGGAGAGAAAAGGAGTTTTGTCAAGTGGAAGTTTTAACTCATTTTATGGTAGCACAGAGGGTTAATGTGTCTGCCGCAAAGAATGTGTACCATGCAGATCAGAAAATGCATATATTTTAAATAGGTCAGTGCTTTTGTCAGAGAGATCCTTTTGTTAATAGCATTGTAGATGTAAAAATCCGAACATGGAACAGTGAACTTATAACTCTCATCAAAGAGCTGAATGAAAACTGCTAGGTATAGATGAGAGCATTGTGATGTTTGCCTCCGTCTTTCATAATTCTAATGTTTCAAAAAGGGTTCATTTCGGTTTAAAAAAATCATTATTATTAAATGTAACCCCCACCCATAGGGTTATAATTTAATTTCTGAGTCTGTGATTCTCCAGACCAAGCACTCGTAAACTATCCTGCCTACCAGTATTGCTGACATGCAACACCTATACCATGTAGCCCTTTGTATTATGTAACATTTCCTATACACTGATTTACACACCTATGATTGATTGCCTCTGTGTAGTGTTTGTGATGTAAAGTGCTCTGACAGCCTACACTGGTACAGGTGGCGCAATTAAATACATCTGAGAGAGGGTGGTTATGGAGACTTCAGGGGGTACTGTTAAAGGAGTAGTGTGGGAGTCTGAAGGGAGCACCAGTAGGGGGCGCCAACAAACATTGTCGCACAGGGCGCCCCCATCAATTTTTGCCTTTGAGATGGTTTCTGTGGCATGTGTTAAAATTGAATAAGCCATTCCTCTTAGAGAAGAGTTTTTTTAGCTCTTCCTAGCAGCAGGTCCATGGGAATGCACTGTGCAGTTATACAAGTGTCACATATTTCCGTTAATTTCCACCTGCCTTCACTAGAGGACTTCATGAGACTTTTGGATAATTGCTATTATGAATTATGCAAATATTCACACGCTAAAGCTCTTTGCTATCAAGTGTGCTGACTGTATAATTTGAACAAATTTATTTGACATCTAGCAATCTGGCCTCTTTTGCTTGACTCTCACCATCTCCAGCTAACGTCATGATGAATGTGGGTGTATTGGTTAATTCATTCCTATCAATGGCTGTTGGCAAATGGCCCTAAAGGGTCACCCCAATTGTTTTTGCCTTCCTCCTCCTCCTCTTTTCCTGACCTTGTTTTTTTGTTGGCTCTGGGACTCTGAGCACTTTAACACTGCTAATCAGCGCTAAAGTACATGTGCTTCTCCCATAAACATAGTCACATTGGCGTATACCTGACTGGTCTATTTGATTTATAAGTATGTCCCTTGTAAAGTGGTATGACATATAACTGTTGGCCTGTAAGTCAAATGCTACTAGTGGGTCAGCTTTTTAACTTCAGCCCAGACGCTGATCCTTGACAGCGTTTTCCATTACCATTACCGACATCGCAAGTGTCAACTCTCCTAATAGAATACGGCTACAATTCTATCAAGATCGCTAAATTTATACTACATATATCACTGGCAACATGTATTGAAGTAAAAAATTTGAACTAGGCATACACTTACGGCGATATCATTACAAGTGCCCTAGATGGAGAGTTTAATTACCACTGGTCTAAGTAAGATTGCTCTGAGGCATTTAATATTCATCAGGACAAATTGTTTAAAGTCCGTAGCCGATTTCATCTGAAGGGTCTACAGAGTATCATGAAATGTTGGGTCATGAAGATAGTCTTCTAGATGTTTTATGACACAAGACCAAAATGTAGACATATCTAACCCATTTTCCCAAAAATTGTTATATAGGAATTATTCACTGTATGCTCAATGATAATTTCTATTTTGTGTAAATAAGCGTAAGAAATGGGTTACTCACAAAAATGTATATGAGACAAGACTACTTATAAGATAATTGATCTCATTCATTTTTTGTATATGTGAGTGTTGTTTTACACCCTTTTTCTAAATTTTTTAATTATACAAATTTATACAAAAAGTATACACCCTTAGTTAGTTTCTTTTTGCTTTTCTCTTTAATATATACTTTTGTGATTTCCTCAATTGATTACAACAATTCGTAAATCTGAGGCCACTAATTTGTGGTCTCATAATTTGCTTTAAATACATTTAGTTTAAATGAAATCCCTTGAAGGCATAGTTACCTGAAACCTATTACAAGTGGGTCTGCAGTACTGATTGTGCCACCCATATAAGTAGCCTTTTAAACCTGTCTCAGGAGTCGGCGCCTTAGGAAATGGCCGCCGCTACGGAGAGCTCCGCGGTGGCGTGAGGCGGCGCAGCTGTTCCAGGCTATTTCCGCTCGCTGTCGGAGCGCAGAGACTGCTTCAGGCATCATTCGAAGTGCTGCTCCAGTCACCAAGTTCAAATTCCGGGCATATGGTGAGCGTGAAGACGCTTTTCAGCTCCATGACGGCTGCGTTTTACTCGCGGACGCCATTTTGTTTTCTCTTACAATGAGCTCCTCACGTTTACCGCCGCTTTTCCACAAATAATGCAGACCTTCAATAGGATGTTTCTATAAAGAAGAGTCTGGGGCAATTTATTGGAGCACATTTACTGTCTGCCTTGACTGATGCAATTTTTGTCATTTGGCTCCTCTCATGCTTGTTGCTTTTTGCATCTGGAGAATGACTGGTTTCCTCAGAAAAGTGGTTTGAATTGGCAGACATGTTATTCTTTCGCTCTCTGCTGCTGTCCGCTCATTTTGGGTGCTAACACTTTCTGAACAAGGAGCTTGGAGATATTATCGGCGTTCCTTTTTTGCATATATAACCCATAGAGTGGCATTGTGTGTTACTCTGCTTTCAGTGACTTTATACTATTGTACTTTTCGCACAAGAGTTTTGTTGAGGAGTACCTTTTCTCAGTTTAGTCATGGCAACATCTCGGACTACTCGTAAGGATACTCTGCAATCCAATGATGCTTCTCTAGAGGATTTCAATCCTTTTAACATCCTGCAAGAGGGCGCGGATGATAATCCTGGTGACTCTGTTACTACGAAGGGCTCCTCTTCCTCTACGACTCGACTAGGCTCCAAACAAGGATCCAAAATACCGTCTTCGGCTTCCTTCACGCCTAGAAAAAGAGGAAAAGCGAATCCTCCCTCTCCCACCAACTCTTCTTCGCCTCTTTCATTGGAACTTATCCTTGAGGAGATTCGCGCCCTCAAGCCATATATGGAAGAAACTAACACTCGTCTGCTGAGTTTGGAAGATAATTGGTCTCGTACCGAACAGAGGGTTGATGTTCTGGAGAAGCGTGTTGATTCTGTTCAGGATTTCGCTGCTCAAGTTCCTCATATTCACAAAGAAGTCGACCATCTCAAACAACAAGTTGAGCAGTTAGAAAATTGCAATAGGCGTAATAATCTGCGCATTTATGGCCTGGATGAAGGACTTGAAGGTTCTGACCCAATATCTTATTTTCAATCTTTTCTTCCAACTCTTCTTGGTTTTCCAGCATCTCCCCCATTAAATATTCAACGTGCACACCGTTTAGGTCAGAACCCCCGTTCTTTGTCTTCCTCAACAAAGCCTAGAGGGGTAATTTTGTACTTCCTAGAATATACGGATCTCCTTAAGGATTTAAATGCTGCCAAGCAGAAGGGAAAGATTTCTTGGAATGGTTCTAACCTCTTTTTTGCTCAAGACTATGCCAAGGTTACTGCTGACCGTCGCAAGAAGTTTTTAGATATGAGGCCAACACTTCGCAGCATGAACGCACGTTATGGCTTATTTCATCCCTGTCTTTTCAAAGTAACTTATAACAACAGAACAACCAACTATGAAGACCCTGATGTGCTTCAAAACTTTTTGAACTCTTGTAGAGGAGTCTCTATGGATACTTCTAAGTCATAATTTGTTCACTGTTTGTTACTTATTTGCCCACAATTGTGATTCTCTTTTGTTTTAGTCATATGTGTAAGCGTTGGTGTTATTGTCACTTCCCATGTTAATTATTATTCTTATGTTCCCTTGTAACAGGTTGCGGTCTCTGTGTTCCCTTACTTTTTTTGTTTTTTCGTTTTGCCTGGATGATGTTCTGCGTGTGCTTCTCGTCCTGCGATTTCTCATCCGGCGTCTGGCCTTCTCCATTTGGCTCCACCTACCCCACCATGATTGTTCTTTTGTGGTATGTTTTTCTAATATTGTAATGTCTTCTCAATTGTTATTAATCTTGTTTTGTCTCTTTGTTTCCTGTTATCTTCCCTCTTTCCCTCTTTTTCTCCTCTTCCCTCTGTTTCATCTATATTTTCAGCTTATCTTTTATGCTTCTCATTTAACTCATCTCTTTCCTTATCCTCCTTTTCTCTGCTGTCTCATGATCTTCTGTATTTCTCACTGCTATCTCTTTATAATAATGACCTTTTTTCGTATTTTGCTGCATTCTTCACATTGTTTTTTGCTTGCATGCATGGCGAATTCGTTTACGAATTGTTTTGACTAAGTTTATATAAGATTTAAAATGTCGTTAAATATTATATCTTGGAATGTTAAAGGTTTGGGTTCTCCTATCAAACGTCAACGAGTTTTGTCACATATTGCAAATTTAAAGGGAGATATTGCTCTTCTACAGGAAATTCATATACAGGATACTGAAATAACTAAATTACGACGGAACTGGGTAGGCCATGTTTTTGCATCACCGGGCTCAGGAAAACGCAATGGTGTTGCTATTCTCTGTCATAAACACTTAGATGTCTAACTCATAAAGCAGGATAATGATTCTGATGGTAGATGGGTTGTGATTTCCTTACTGATTAACAAGATTCCCCTCACTATTTTTAATGTGAATGCTCCCACTACGCAAGATAAATTGTTTTGGCCCCACATTCTTTCACTTTTAATGCAATGTAGTGATGAGTATTTGATTTTTGGTCGGGATTGTAATATGGTTGTAGATCCCTTTATTGACAGGCACTCCAGCTCCAGATTTGTCCGCTCTTTTACACATTCTCAATTCACTTCCACTATTTCTCAAAGAGCTCTTGTAGACTCTTGGAGACTCTGTCATCCCACACTTCAAGAATATACTTATTATTCACCTGCTCATTCTTCGCAATCCCGAATAGACTACCTCTTTATTTCCAAGGCTCTACTTCAACACATTTCTCATGCAGACATAGGCTCTATACTAATTTCTGATCATGCCCCGGTTTCCTTGAGTTTGGACCTACTTCCTCCCATTAAAGGGACTAGACGCTGGAGATTTAAAAATTCTCTTTTATTAGATCCTAAGTTCACGCCAGCCTTTCTCGAGTTTGCCTCCTTATTTTTCGAAGAGAATGAATCCCCTCAGTTATCTCCTCAACTTGTATGGGATTCTTTTAAAGCTGCCTCTAGGGATTTTATCATATCCTTTGTTGCCCAAAAGCAACGTGCAGCTTCTCTCTCGTCTCAAGCACTTAATTTACAAATTAAAAAGTTGGAACACCTTTATTACTCGTCAAAAAGCTAGTCTACCTTAAAGTAACTCATTAGCGCTAAACTTTCTTTTAATAAAGTTTCTACTGATTCTGCAAATCTATATTTACTTAAATCTAGCGCTAAATACTATAGTGCACAAAACAAATCTGGTAATCTCCTTGCTAAATATCTCAAAGTTAAAAAAGAACGTACTAAAATTGAGTCTATCACATCTTCATCTAATACCGTGCTCCATAAAGACGAAGACATTCTCTTGGAATTCTCCAATTTTTACAAATCACTATACACTCCAGAATCTCCACCCCTCTTATCTGATATTGATCAATATTTAGCCTCCATCCCTCCTCCTCCTTCTTCCTTGGATGTAGATTTCTCTTCTCTAGAGTCTGATATACACGCTAAACATATTCTCAACACTATTCAGTCACTTAAAAAGGGGAAAGCTCCGGGTCCAGATGGCTTTACGATAGAGTTTTACACTCATTTTTCCAATTTACTTGTCCCAAGTTACTTAGATTATTCCTGTTTTTTATAACTTCCCGGAGTTCTGAAGGTTCATTTCAAGAGGCTCTGATTTGTCTTCTTCCTAAAGAAGGTAAAGACCATTCATTATGTAAAAATTACAGACCTATTTCTTTAATTAATTTGGACTATAAAATTTTTGCGAAGATTCTTGCGCTTTGTCTGGATAATATTCTACCTCACTTAATCGGTAAACAACAATGTGGTTTCATTAAAGGTCGCCACCTCTCTGACAACACCCGTCTCTTTTTCAATGTACTTAGTAAGTCTCATTCCCATAAATCTTCGTTAGCAGCCGTGGCTTTGGATGCTGAGAAAGCTTTTGACAGGGTTAATTGGCAGTTTATCTTTTCGACTCTTACTTGGTTTGGTTTCGCCCCTAAGTTTCTATCCTATGTTTTGCTGCTTTACTCTTTTCCAAGATCATTTATTCTAGCTAATGGACTTGTTTCTTCTTCTTTCCCACTGCTCAGAGGTGTCAGGCAAGGTTGTCCTCTTTCTCCCCTTTAATTATTTTGACTTTAGAGCCCTTCTTATTTAAAATCCGGATGAACAAAACTATTACTGTTTTTCCTTACGGCGATAAACAATTAAAAATCTCGGCATATGCCGATGATATTCTTTTATTTATATCTAATCCTCAGTCCTCTTTACCGGCTTTTCTTTCAGAAGTCTCTACTTTTTCCTAAGTTTC
Source organism: Triturus cristatus (assembly GCF_964204655.1). Lineage (NCBI taxonomy): Eukaryota > Metazoa > Chordata > Amphibia > Caudata > Salamandridae > Triturus > Triturus cristatus. Next base: position 267,778,785 of record NC_140592.1, read on the forward strand.
AGGATACAAACTCAATGTAGACAAATGCGAAATTCTTCCGTTAAATAAATACTGTTTCCATGCTGATTTTGTATCTTCTTCTTTTCATTGGAGTCCTACTAAGATTAAATACTTAGGTCTATGGTTCACTCCTTCTATTAAGGATACTGTATCACTCAATCTTAAGAATCTCCAGTCAACGTTAGCCGATTCCACAGCACGATGGCACCCCTTGTTTTTATCTTGGTGGGGTAGACTAGACTCTGTAAAAATGATGTTGGTCCCTATAATTTTATTCTTCTTATCTAATCTTCCTGTTAACATTCCTAAATCCTGGTACAAAAAAATATATACTATTCTATCACAATTTCTGTGGCAGAACAAAAAATCTAGGATGTCTTTTTCCAAACTTAAACAACCTAAACACTTAGGTGGAGTTAACTTTCCCGATTTTGCATCTTATCATACTTCCTTCTTTCTTAAGAATTCTTCTTCATTATTATCTCAAAATGCGACTGATTTGTTGTCTTTGCCTTTGTGGGTAGAAATTGAATCTCACTTCATTTATCCTTTCTCATTTGATGAATTTTTATCCTTCTCTAATACCCCCCAAAAATGTTCTCTCCCCATTCTTATGCATACTCGTAAAATTCTTCATCCTCTTATGCTAGATGGTTTAGATGACCGAAACCGGTTCTTGCAATCTCCGATTTGGTATAACAATCACATTAAGATTAAAAATCGGACTCTTTTTTGGAAAGATTGGTTCAATCTTGGTCTTAAATGGACTCATCAGCTCTTTCTAGGTGATACCTACATACCCTTCTCTATATTGCAAATGCGTTATTCCCTTCCCTCTTCATATCATCCTAAATATATATTACTGACCCTAGCTGCTCAAAGTTCTTACGATAAACTCATGACTTCTTCCACACAGACTACTCCCTCTCCGGTTCAAATTTCGTCCTTAACAGTGAACACTTCAGCTTCTCAAATTTATAATAAATTGAGATCCTTTGGTCAGCCTCGGAATAAATCTGCAGTTGAATCTAGCTGGGAAACTGATTTAAACGCTTCCTTCTCCACTTCAATATGGGATAAAATTTGGACTAAACTAAGGAAATCTTCTAGGGCAGCAAATACCACACAAACACTATTTTTTATATATAACAGACTTTTATTCACTCCTGCTAAACTACATCAGATTAACCATCTCTTTCCCTCTACCTGTTGGTCATGTCCAGCCCCTGTTGCAGATCTTATGCATATGTTATTTACATGCCCAGTTATTCATCAATTTTGGACTAGAGTTTGGCAACAAATAAACAAAATATTTCACACTCATATCCCTTTTTCTTTTTCTCATATTTTTCTAGGTAGTGTTGCAGAAGTTTGGTCCTCCTCCACCTCCCTTAATACTCTCATTATTGATTTACTTACAGCTGTTGCTTTTCAGCAAATTACTAAATCATGGCAAAATGCCTCAAACGTTTATTTTCAGGCCTGGTGGTATGTTGTTTGTTATAACCATCGATTAAATAGAGCTTATGTTCACCCGATTACACTGGCCATTAAACGTGACTTATTATGGCTACCGGTCACCAACTTTCTAGATATGTCTGCTCAATCGCTGCCATCTCATAGTCCAGCCATAGAAGAAGTCTCCAAACCTCCTTAGATTATAGTTAATTAAATATTGTTATATTTTGTGCTTATTCTCAGTATATAATTAAGTTTGTAGTAATGAGATCAATATGATATACATGTTATATTTTTGAACAATATTTTCCGTTGTATTATTATATGATATCTATATCGTTTTTACTTTCCCTCCCCCTCCCCCTTTTTTCTCCTTTTTATTTCTTTCTTCTTTCTCCCCTTCTTATTTCTTCTTTCTTTATTGTACACAGCATATTTTCTGTTTTTATTATTGCTATATACTGTATTGTATTACTGTTGTATCTTATACTTATATCCAATAAACTTTCTTTTAAACTTAAAAAAAAACCTGTCTCAGGCCTTCCACTGCAGGGCCTGTGTGTGCAGTTTAGTGCCACTTCAACCTGGCATTTAAAACTACGTGCCAAACCTTAAACCACCCTTTTATTACATATATGTTACCCCTAAGGTAGGCCTAAGTAACCCTAAAGGCAGGGTGCCATGTATATAACAGTTGGACATGTGTGTGTAATCTTTACTTGTCCTGGTAGTGACAAATACCCAAATTCGCTTTTCACTACTGGGAGTCCTACCCATCTCATAGACTAGCATTGGTAAGTCCTTAATACACTTCTATGCTGTAATTGCTGATCCGAGAGGAGAAATTTGTTAGTGTTTCACATCTTTGGAATGGTAATAATAAATCCTCCTCAGTGGTGAAGTTGGATTTAACATTACTGTTTTAGAAATGTCCCTTTTAGAAAGTGGACACTTCTCTGCACTTACTGCTTTGCGTGCTTGGCAGGCTGCCTTCAATACACGCCTGGGCTGGGTGACAGCTACACTTTGAGCATCACCTCTAGACAGCCACAACACCTGTGCATTCTGATGGCTTTGCCTGGGCAGGATGGAAGGGAGGGGCTAACACTTCACTTGAATAGCCAGTGTCCTGTCCAATGTTCCCTCTAATTTGTTTCTTCCGTGTGTGGCAGTATAAGGTCTCTGTGCTCTGCGGCCAAGGCTATGTGCCCCAAGAACCCAACCACGTGTGTGGGTGCAGCGACAAATATCAGTGCAAATATCGCTCAAACGTTTGCTTAATAAAGTGAAAAGACAGTGTATTTCTATACATACACCACCACATGAAGGGTCTTAAGGCAGGTTTGCAACATACAACAAACATAAAAAGGATACAATATTCAAAAGCATATTCTCCATTAAAAGTCTTTTAATGTAACAATGTGTCGCTTATTATCACTTGTAAAATGTCAATGCTACATCCCTGAGAGGTGTTTGTGTTATTCAAGATTGCATCACAATGGGTTCTGTGAAAATGCATTGTTGTGTCCTATCCTTAGCCAACCACAGAACATTCCTTATATGCGTTATCTCCTGCTGCATTCGTGCATGCCTTTCACAGCCCCGCCAAGTACCACACATCAGGCTTAGACTAACGCATTTTAGTGTGGTGGTCCACATCACCACACTTAAATGCATTAATCACACATTTGTAGCGCCTTGACAACACCTGCTTGCTGTGAGGGAGAAGCTGAAACTGCAACTGCAAAGTGCACGTCATGTGCACTATTGCAGTAGATAACGCCCTCCACCCCGCCAAGAATTTGGGCACCACTGAATAATGTGCTGAACTCGTCCGGTGTAATTTCAAACACCAGGACACTTTCAGCAGCACCTGCATGTTGTCTGATTTCCATTTGCAACAAGCAACAACGTGCAAGCGGGACGGGGTTTTCTTATTTAAGATTACTGCTGGGCCCATAACAAAGGCCGAATTTGAGGGGTCATCAGGCCTCCTTTTGTTCGAGTATCTTGGCTGGGGGCAGTCAGGTGCCTCACACCTGACAAAAATAAAGCGGAGGTGAAACAAAGGCTCAAGTCAAACCTTGTTAGTTCGTTACACTGCGCTTTACATGCATATTACATGTACAATTAATTATTTAAGTTTGTAAATGAATGTACAGGATGTGTTACATAAAACTGGGGGATTGCAAGGTGTAGAAGTCACAGATCACCTTCCATAGCTCACTGTGCTATTATCCTCGCAATGCGCTCAAACGTACACATGATAGATCTGCTAAACATATATGTGAAGCCTTCAGATCTGATATCACTTCTTGTGATGCCACTTCCTGTAAAGTCGTGACTTGTTATGCCACTTTCTATGATGTCACTTCTTGTGATGCCAGTTCCTGTAAAGTCGTGGCTTGTGATGCCACTTTCTATTATGTCTATTCCTGTGATGCCATGTGTGATGTCACTTTCTGTGGTGTCAATTCCTCTGATGCCATGTGTGATGTCAATTTCTGTGAATCCATGTGTGATGTCACGCGCATTATGTCACTTGTATACTGCACAAATAGGTTAGTACCCACACTACTTTTTTTAGGACATGTGCCCTGATTGCACTGAAAGTTTGAAAATGTCAGACATAGCAATCTGAAACCTTGGCAGCTATGTGTAGTCCATTTTCTGTTTGTGTGAAATGTCCCGCTTTTTGGCTTTAAAATTGTGGTCGCCCTATCTATCGACAAAAGGCACACAGCAAGCCTAACAGCACTTCACAATCCCTAATATATATTAGGGATTGTGAAAGCACACGTTGTGCTGTTAGGCTTGCTGCATGCCTTTTGTTTATAGAGGGCAGCAGATTGTGTGGCTTTTTGAGTGTTCATGTTAATTGCAGCTCCCGATATGCTTACACTCATGGCTGCATTTAACATAAAAACTTGCAAAAAGACACACAAACTGCTGCGCTCTGTTAAGAAAAAGCATGCAGCAAGCTCAACAGCACGACGTGCGCTTTCACAATCACTGATACATATTAGTGATTGTGAAAGCACACGTTGCGCTGTTAGGCTTGTTGCATGCATTTTGGTAATAGAGCGCGGCAAATTGCATGCCTTTTTGAAAGTTTCCATGTTAATTTCAGCTTCCGACATGCTTACACAAGGGGCTGCATTTAACATGAAAACTTTCAAAAAGGCACATAAACTGCTGCACTCTGTTAAGAAAAGGCAGGCAGCAAGCCCAATAGCACGACTTGTGCTTTCACAATCACTAATATATGTTAATGATTGTGAAAGCACACATCGTGATTTTAGGCTTGCTGCATTCCTTTTCTTGATGGAGTGCGGAGGGGGCCAGATTGTCTGCTCTTCTTCAAGTATTCATGTTAATCGCAGCACCCATCATGCTTCTACAGGGCACTGCGATTAACCTGATTACTTGCCCTTGGTGGTGTGTGTGCTTCAAGGAAGTCACTGCATGCTCAGATTCACAAAGGTGTGCGGTCGCACAGGTGCGCACCTTGAAGGGAACATTGGTCCTGTCCCCTCACACTGATTACCTTCCACAGACTGACAGACAGGACTGTGTTTACATTCTGAGTCTCTGACCCCATTAAATTAGACACGACTGGACTTGTAACTGAAGCTCTGCCAGAAATACTGTTGTGCTGCTTGAAGGACTCAACTGGACTGCTGATCTGGAAGGCCTACCTTTCTGTTTGTTGTCCTGCTTCTTTCTGACTCAAGGAGAGATGGGCACTGAATTCAGTTCAAGTGATCTCCAAGGGCTTGCTGGCTTGCCTCCTGATGCTTGTGACTCAAGGATATCAAAGTCTCTACCTCTGCCCCCTGTGCCTGGCTCACTGATAGTGTCCCAGATATTTCCAACACAGATTTCGATGCATGTCCTGTCTACATGTAGCAGAACTGGCGCATCGACCCAGCTGCGTGAGGTAAAATCAGTGCATCGCCTCGGAACCAGCGCTTTGCCTGCAGAGATCGACGCACTGGAGAGCATATTGGCGCCACTGCAGTTTTGTGAGATCGACACATCCCGTCAATGCGTGGCAAAATACAGCGTATTGCTCAACGCCTCTCGACTCCGTCATCCGTCTTCAGAACTGACACATCGCCTTCACTATGTGGAGAAGATCGATGCACCCTACACCTGTGGGCCTTGACAATGACGCATCTCTCTGTTTGCGACTAGATGCGGTACCTTGCTCACCAGGGCCTGTGTGGGTCTTGTACCCGGTAGGAGCTCTATTGTGATTCAACCTGAACTTTGACTTTGCCCCACTCCAGCACAACTTAAAGTGATCTTTTTTAGCGTTACATGCTTTTACGCACTTTATTGCATTTATTCTCTTAAAATTCAACATCTCAACTTACATAAATTGGATTTTTGTTGTTTTGGTCTTGTTTTGGTCAGAATAAAATAATCTATTTTCTAAACCTGTATGGAGTCTGTTTGTGGTGTATTCAGTGTGTTGCTGTGTCAGTGTGTTGCTCAAATGCTTTACACAATGCGTGCCTCATTTAATATATTTGGACACATTGCAACCCAGCAAGCCTTCAAAATAAAAGGGCAGGAATGTGCTGTATCTACTAGATATGGTACATTCCTGTCCTTTTCCCCTGCGCTGGCGCACAAACAGCAGCAGTGCGCCAATGCAGACACCCTTGCGACATGGTGCAAGCGTGTCTGCGTTGCAAGAATTATTGTTTATGTGCAGGAAGGGACACCTTCCTGCACATAAACAATCATTAAAGGTGATTTGCTCCTTCTATGTGTACTGTAGAATGCAGAACATATAGAAAGAGCAAAAAATGTGGAGAATTAAAAGATTTTCTCCACATTGCACCACTCCTACGCCTTCCCTGGGGAGATGTAGGATTCTGACACATTCCCAGGTTTACGACACTTTGTAAATCTGGGAACGTATCAGGTTGTATGGATGTTGCGTGGGAACACCCACTGCAACACCTATGGAATGCCCCTTTCAGACAGAGTAATACGTGAAAGGGGCCTATATTTACAAGGCCATGAACGGTGATGCAGAGTGACTATACATGGCCTAGTAAATATGGGCAGGCACGCTGCGCAGCCGGTGCATCGATTTTTAACAATGGCCTCAAAAGAGTTAATTTACATGAGCCTCACAAAAAGTCTGATTTACAGACTACACTGACTGCAAAACCAATTCACCAAGATGCAGGTGAACCTTCTTAATTTTGACCATAACAAAACAGCCATTCAAACACATCTTACTCTGCAATACTCTTTCTTCTGTGAACCTTGCTCTGAATTAATTTTAAGAGATTATTTGGGGGATGGAGAGCTTCCTTGTAGGAAATCTTCATAGTCATCCCAGACGTTTCACCCTTTTCTGGACCCTGTTTTTCTGGCTTTTGAACTCTGTACACTTTACAGGAGTGAATTTCCTCCATAGCCACCCAATAGACCACTTTGATTCATAGGGCAACCTGAATGGGAAGTGACGACACCTCTAAGTTCAGCTGGGTATTCAGGGTCGGGCCTGCTGCCCACCTGTTGGAGCATGAAAGACCTGTCTGAGGGACATGTAAAACGTTTAATCTCTTGAAAAGATCAACATACATTAGTAATTTCCATATCACACTCCCCTACATGCCACCAGTTCTCAGACCCCAAGTTTAATGTGGATAAAGACTTTTGCCATCTTGGAAATGCCCTAACACATTGCATGCTGGGACTGTTTGCATTAAGTCCAGCCATGGCCTGGGATCTTTTACCCCATTGGTTAGGGAGTCAACCCCACCCACTAGCCAGCACCAGCCATAAATATGACACCCCATGGTACTCTCCTCAGAACACTTCCTGGACCTCAAGAAGATTAGAAGATGGCTGGACTTGTTTCTCTGACCTTGGAGTATCCTGAAGGAATGGCCCTGCACCTTCTTGTGCCCAGAACAAAGACATGGACTCCAAGGGTCAGTTGACTGACCTCCTGTGTGGCTACAGGGACACAACAAGATGATGAAAGAGGCATTTCCCCTGAAGTGCCCAGCTAACCAGTGGCAACTGGATATGGACTAAACTTTGCTGTTGGCCTCTATCTGACACCCTGAGAGTCTCTAAGTACCAGCTCTTGAGGTCCTGGGGGACTTAGAAGTGTAATCATGTGGCTGTTTGGGCACCAGAGGAAAATGTAGAAATGTTTGAAAGATTCTCCTCCAGAGCACCTGAGTTTCAGCAGGATCTACTGGGATAATTATCCAACCTACAGTTCCACAGCTTCCGATTTATTTTCAGCATTGTCCTTTGTACAAAAGTCACAATCTGTGTTGGGACTTAACACATTTTCAGCATAAACTTTGCAAAGCAGCAGAGCACCATAAGGACCAAACTGTTTCAGGTAATCACCCTTTGGTTTCACTGCAACAGCTACAGTTCAAGTGACATCCGCTACAGAGAGAATTTTACTTCTCAAAAAGTGACAAAGTCTCATTCTGTGTTAGGACTTCTTTCTGAAGTGGGACTTAGAAACATTTTTGAACTCTTTGACTTCCAGGCTTTCACCTGGACTTATCCTCTGGGTTCTACTGTGGTTGGCCTAGAAACAAGCCTACATCCTTGTCTATTGTTCCATAGACTATCATTTTCTCGTTTAGTATGAGTATGGTGGTCCTGGAACTGCTGTACTCGTAGTGGCAGTCCGACCACAACCACCCTTGTGGGTCCGCCCACCGTATTCGAAGTGTGGCGGTCGGACTGCCACATTACCGCTCACTCTGTTGGGATCCTGGATCCCATGGCAGTGGTGGAGCAGATAGGGGCAGGAATATGGTGGTGGTAAAGATGCAGGCATACTCCGACGTGCGTCCCCACTGCCTATTTCATGGTGGTGGACCTGGGTGGTGGAGATGCAGGCCCTGCTGAATCTGGGCCTGGGGGTGCATGCAGGGGGGGCATATGTTGTGCCCCTGGATTTGCACTTGTGTTCCTGTACGGTGTGGTGTGAATTACATGGTGCATGTGCATGCCACACCGTGCAGGGACATGCTGCAGACACTCTCACAGCGGCTCTCTGCTGTTAAAGCTAGCCTGTGAGCCTAACACAGCCGCCACAGTGAGATCATCGCCACACCACCGGCCCTCCCTGGATTCAACTTGGAATCCGGCGGGCGGGTACTTCATTGGCTTGCCGATTCTCTGGGCAGTGCAGTGGTGGTGGTGCTACAGGAGGACCACCTAACTCGTAATCAGGCCCTTAATGCTTTTTGCCACTATTGCTACTTGCAATCTCAAAAATAAATTTCTCTGGTTTACCTTTTTGGAGTTTTGTCATTTTGGTTTTATTTTGTTTATTACATTTTACCCCATTTGTCTCATGCAGTTTGGGATTTTAGTGCTTGGTATTTTTACTTTATTACTTATTACTGTTTGGTACAGCATACATACTTTACACATTGCCCTAGGTTAACCTTGTCTTCTCTGTGCCATAGGTACCAGTGGTTCAGCTCAGGTTAATATAGTGACTTTGAGGGCTCACCCTGAAAATGTTTTATTGTTCCTTGAGGTGGGCAGCCACCCACCCCAAGCAATATTCCACTCTGCTACATTAGTGTAATATGATTTACAGAGGAATGGCAAAAATATGATTGACTGACTACAGAGACTCCAAAAGGAAGCTGCCTCAATGTGTCTAAAATGTCGTAAATCTGACTACATCACACCAGCCCTGAATATACTTTGTTGGATCAAAGTGGTTGCTAGTTTGAGTCACATTGCATCATCCAAAAGATCTATTAATAAAGAGTCATCATACTTGCAAAAGACAACAGGACACTGCCTCCCTACTATAAACCTCTGATCAACATCAACACGTTTTTAGTCATCATGAACACAAATGGTGATGTCTGGGAGTGCTGCGTCCAAAACTCTGGAACTCTCAGGACCCCCATCTCAGAATTGAACCCATCTTATTGCTGATTAGAAAACTTTGAAAAAACATACTTTTTAAGAGAGTCTTTGCCTAAATCTGGCCAGGGGCTGTGACTGAAGAATTTTGAAAGGTGCAACCATTCCACCTGATTGGACTCTGACAACATGTCTATTATCTTTATCTGACCCTATATGCTTTGACCCCATATTATCTATATGTGCTAGCACCTGTATAAAACACTAAAGTAAGAAAGTAAATACATATTAGATAATTAAATAAATGTACACTATAAAGTGGAGATAGATAGTGTTACAGATTGCAATGGGAGACTTTTGAAGTAGTGACACAAGAGTAATAATAATTGAGCATGCTACTTTTCAGCCAGACTAAAATGTTTTGAGGTTAAGTGTTTTTTTAAGAGTTTTCTATAGCATAAACATGACCCAGTGGTATCAGAGCGCTGTACAAGGAAGCTAATTACAACTTACACCATATTTACTTGTAGACCAAAGGTCACAAGAAAAACAGGAGAGAGATGCAGTCAAATATAGGAGCTACTAGTTCTACTATACAATATATGCTGTACATTATTAGTTTGGTAGAGCATAACTTAGCATTTCCCTGACTGTGTCTGGGTTTATGCGAGTTATCCATCCTTGTGTACCTTGCCTTGTGATTCCTGAATTGGGTAGGGACCCTAGTGAACTCCTGTCATGTAACTAGCCAGAGGGTAGTATTACGCTGAAGACCTGGTGTCTCTTTTCTGGTCTGTGGGTTGTCAGGAAATCTCAAGGTCACTTGTCTGTCACAATGTTTATGTTGGAGCCATAGGTTCAGAGTGTGAGCAATCTGTTCAACAAAAACTGCTTAGCTTCCTTCTTGAATATTATAGCAGTTGGTTTGGTGAACATCTGAGGTGGGAGGAAGTTCTAGACTTTCTAAGCTGTGCTGGAGATAGTTAAGGAGTAGGTCCTCTTTTTCTTGAATCTCTGTGGTTCCAGTTGGAGAGAAGTGGAGCTAAGTAATGCATGTCTACCTCCGTAAATTGTGAGATGTGGGCCTACTGGTTTGAAAGGCTTTATGAGTTAGACAAACTATCTCGAAAATGCTTGTTGATTTGATAGGGAGCCACTGAGGAAATAAAAGAGAGGGCTTAACATGATTACAGCGTCTTGTCCCTGTTACCAGCCTGGCCTCAGCATTTAGAGTTGCTATGGGAGGGGTCAGGTGAAATTACGGTATTCCAATTTGAGTTGTGATTCTGTAGTCTAGTCTGGATACAGCTAAAGCTTGTACTGCATTCTTTAATTGAGGCGCAGGGATGAATGGTTTGATCTTCTTAAAGAGCACTGCATGTGATAACACTGATGTGTGCTTGCAAGTTCAAGTTTTGTCCAAGGTCATCCATTCAGATCTAGTTGATTCAATGATAACCGGTTTCCTGTTTAAGGTTTTTAAGTGGTTGAGTAACTCCTGCACCGAGGGGGAACTGTGAGGAGGGAGAGAGGAGGAAGAATTCCATCTTCATGGAGGCGAGTTTGAGTTGGTTCTGGTAAACCTGGTTTGGACTTTTGCCAATGCATTGTTGAGGCAGACAATGTCCCCCACTGAAGATATGTTTAGGCACCCTTGAATGTCACCAGCATACTTATGCTATGCCAGGTTGGAGAATCTCCATCACTGATTCCATGTAGAGTTTGAAGAGTGTGGGAGAGAGGGTGGAGCATTGGTGGACTACTAGATTTACCTGAAATTGATTGGATACGTTGGGATTGAGATAGCTTTAAGTTTTTCTTTCTTGCCATCAAAAAATGTTGAGATGTTTTGGAGGAAGTATCACTAAGATTGGTGGGAATTGTTGGAGTTGGTTTGGTGCTTGATGATTTTGAAGAGTCTACCTGCCAGGATGTTTTTTGACATTGACCTGATGAGATCTGAAGAATGGGGGTTTTGCATTCCAGATGCATTTCTTATAGGTCTTCCACAGCTCCTAGAGTTGGGTGAGGTATAGGAAAGAGGGTTCTTGTTTCAATACTCCTTCTGTGAGTCTAAGTTGACTCATTTCTTTGTTTAAGTTTTGGTTGTACTAGAGAAGGGAGACTTTGTTCCTCTGTCTTTTTGGTCACACTGGCACCACTGTGTACATGATGTCTCTCATAGTCTGGTTGTAGTGCGAGGTTAGCTCCTGTACATTCTGCATCTCACGCATGAGTGTGAGTTTCCTCTAGTAAAGTGTGGATAGTTAATTTCAGTTGATCTGTTTTTTATCTCTTGTCCATCACTTGGGTCCCACATCTTGGCTTGTGGTTCTCTGTCTGAGCACAGAGAGTTGAAAGAGGATTGGAAGACAGCCCAGCCAGTCACTGTGATGATCTTCATCAGCTGTTCACAGAAGACTTGGCTTTCTCCCGGAAGGTGGTAGAAGAGGTGGAACTTAGCTGAAGATTTTCTAGCTGAGCAGAGCTCAACTCCCAGTATTAGTAGGTGGACAGGGTGTCCACAGCAAAGGGATGATATTGACAGAGTGTTTGTGCATGACTGCAACAACCCTTGCATGATCTTCTCGTCAAGCCATTTGATAGTGAAATTAAGTCGTACTGATATATTCATAAAGGTGGACAGAGGAGGGATTGAGCCATATTTTAGCCAGAAATGGGATGTGTAGTTAAGATGATCACCTCAGATATGCAAGCAGCATGTTAGATCACCGTGGCAATTGTAAAGCAAACATTTGAAGTTTGGCATTGGGGAAGTATGTATGAGCCCAGGGATCCAATGGATCAAATTGGTTTTGTGGGGTTGTGTCCTGTGGTGCTAATATGGGGACTGTGTGTCTTGGTTAGGGGTGGGCGGAATTTGCGGAATTAACCTTCGCAAATTATCGCGAGAATGTTTAAAATTATCGCAAACAAGCAGAAATATCGCGAAGATGCGGAAGTTTTTTTCCGGCATGTTCGCGCGATTTTCTGCATGGTTGCGGGTCGCCAACTTACCCATGTGGCTGCTTGCGGGCGCGGCCATCTTGTTTTGAGTTGTTCTCGCGGTGCATGATCGCGAGAAGAAAGACGTGATCGCGCGACGCATGACGTCACTGCGGGCGCGAACTGTCGCGAGACAGCGCAAATGGCTAAAAACAATACAACATCTCATGGAGAACGCGACCGGATCAAGAAAACTTGTCGGCGAACGCAGGGATTCAGGTAAGGCGATCGCGCGCGCGCGAGAATGTATCATTTTACAGCGCGAGCAAGAAACAAATTATCGCCAAGCTGCGGAAACCGGAATTTTTGACATTTTCGCGCTCTCCGCGGAACGCAAAAATGTCAAATTATCGCAATTTCCGCGAACGGAACGAAATTTTTGCCCAGGCCTAGTCTTGGTGTTGGCGATGGCCTGGATGCAATTCAAAGTGAAGGGTCAGAAAGGTATTACTGTAAGATTGTAGTAGGGCACCATTTTCCACCTCTATGAGACAGCATTGCACTCTTTAAGTTAGCTGAGTGTTGTTGACTGTGGGTATTTTTATTCAGGGCTGAGTGGGGATAATGGCCACAATGTGTTCAAGCCATGTCTCTATGTAGTGACAGTAGTATCTGATCTTGTTCAGTTTGATCAATCAATCAATCAATCAATCAGGTGACTTGTAAAGTGCAACTACTCACCCGTAAGCATCTCAAGGTGCTGGGGGTGGGGTGAGGGGCTGCTGATCCACCGAAGGCACTGTAGTTCAGTCGAAGAGCCCCATTCTTGAGGTCCTTCCTGAATTGAGGCAGTGACAGTGATTGCCTAAGTTGGAGAGGGATTGTATTCCATGTCTTTGAGGCGAGGTAGGAGAAGGACCTTCCTCTAGCCCTGGTCTTGTGGACACATGGGACGGTGGCCAAGGCCAGATGGGCGGAGCATAGGTCTCTGGTGGGTACTTGGAATGAGAGGCGGTGGTTAAGGTACGCAGGTCCTGTGTTGCGTAGGGCTTTGTTGGTGTATGTGAGAAACTTGAAGGTGATTCTTTTGTTGACTGGCAGCCAGGGAAGGTCTCTCAGGCAGCTAGTGATGTGGCTGTGGCGGGGGATATTGAGAATAAGTCTGGCAGAGGCGCTCTAAATGTTCTGCAGTTTCTTGAGAAGTTTCTGGGTGATGGCGACATAGAGTGTGTTGCTGTAGTGCATGGGTGACTGTCTTTCTGGACTCGGTGGTGATCCACTTGAAGATATTTCAGAGAAGGTGTAGCGTGTGGAAGCAGGATGATGAGACAGCATTGATCTGGCAGTTCATGGTGAGCGCGGAGTCCAGGATGATTCCAAGGGGTTGAAGCCCAGGATGAGGACTTCAGCCTTCTTGGAGTTGACCTTGCGGCAGCTGTCATTCTACCAGGTTACAACAGCCTCCATCTTTTCGTGGAAGTTGTCCTTGGTGACTGTGGGTTTGTTGGTGAGGGAGAGGATCAGCTGGGCGGCGTCATGTCGATGTTGCAGAGAATGGGGATCAGGAAGGAGCCCTGAGGCACTCCATAGCTGATCTCTTTGGGTTCAGAGTGGAACGGAGGTAGTTTGACACTCTGTGTTTGACTAGTGACGAAGGAGCAGATCCATTCCAGGGCTTTGTCACAGATGCCGGAGTCAAGGAGTCTTGTGCATAGGGTGCGGTAGTAGACTGTGTCGAAGGCGACCGAGAGGTACAGGAGGATGAGGGCTGCAGTTTTGCCTCGGTCGAGGAGGGTGCGGATGATGGTTCATTCTCTACTAGTGAAATGTTCCATTATTTGTCTTGTACAGGTGTTCACCCCAACATTCCTGAATGTTTCTTCAACGTTCACAGTAACATTTCTTGTGAGAACAGTATGGCAGCTGTTACTTTATATAGCAACTTTGTATTTATTTTCCATCAATGTTAGGCCTATGTGAACTTTCGAATCTCTCATGTCTCATGTCTACCATGGGAAAACTTCTCAATGTTTCAAGTATCTCAGGTGACATTTTGGGATTCTGACCATGCAAGTGTCTTTCAATGGTAGCGTGATGCCACCTCATTGGGACGATCTTAAAAACTCAATAAAAGAAGAAACCCCAAAAGAGGGGCAATGCAGACACCTTGATTTCTGCTTCTCAACAAAATGCCATACTTTTTCTTTTCCGGTGCTAAAGGATGCTATGTTGATCGATTTTTGAACTATCGCTTACTTTGGACAGCTTTGCTGATGCTACGGTCGGTAGCTGATGGACTGCAACCTTCTTTGTGGAACCATTTCCATTTTTCATTCTTATATTGCTTTGTTTATGCTAATGGACACACCCTTAATGGACTTTAATTTGGAACCTTTTTCCCATCTTTTAGGACTTGAGCTGTTAGACGATCAAATTATCCTTCTACCGTAATGCAGACAGGGCTCTGTAACTCTGTAGTTGATTCTGGTTATAACCATCCGAGAAAACCTGCTTAAATGTTTGGCATTGTTATACAAGCTGTCATATTCTTAATTGAACTTCTCAAGAAATTACTTGTGGCAATGAACTTTGAATCTTTACTACAATAACACACTTAATCAAATATCTGTCTGAGTCTATTACTGAGTCCTACTGGTTCCTGCATTCAAACTGGGCTGTTTCTTAATAACGTAATCTGTTGTAGGGAGAACCATCAAGCTCTGACAGAACATTAGGTGTAACGGCTTTTGGTCTGTATAATCCTAACTTGACTTCACTTCTCTAGGAGGTTGGGTCTTCCTGTTGCTATCCTTAATTTCTACATTATAGTTTTGAGAGTGGTGTATCTAAATCTGATTTTAAACTTGTGAGTTGGCCGTCAATTAATGGTCATCATTGCACAGCTAAACTGGAGTTTGGTCTCCCTAATTTCCATCCCTCCGATCAGCGGAGAACAATTCGTCTGAGGATCACTGCCTCTGTGGTAAATGGCAGTGCTGTAAACTGTCTAATCGTAAAGGGCCCAGTATGGTTAGAGTAGTAAAGGAGAGTAAGCGTATCATAAATATTCTTACCACGCTTTACGCTGCAACAATGCCAAAAAGATACACCTTCTCAGGTGATGCAAAACAAAGGAGAAATATCTTTATTTCTCCTCGCTACTTTCTCTTTCTATGTGTGCTTAATTCTGCGGCACACATAAAAACAGGACTATGCTTCCCAGGATTATTTTTGTGCAGAAAGGTGCCCCTTCCTGCACAAACTCAATCCTGCATGCAACACAGGCACCCTTGCACCATAGCTAGGCTGCTAAAAGGGCACCTGCGCAGGGGAAAAGGTAGGAATGTGCCGCATTGCCTTCAATACTGTGCATTCCTGCCTTTTCCCTGTCACGCAGTACAACAGAGAAAGATAATTTGCTGTTCTGCACGGCATGATGTTCTCATAAATAGGCCCCTTAGACATGCCAAAAGCCTCTTTGGCAACACCCAGGAGTCACTAAAAGAGCACTGGTTAAACATCCACACTATAAAAAAACACAAACTGTGCTTGAACCTCCACATGGTCAATTTCCACCTCTTTGCACTTTGATATCCTAGGCATGAGCAATTCACACAATACCTGTGTAGACCACATAAAAGTAACTTCAATGATTTGACTTTACCAGTGCATAGCTTTTGCAAGAGTAGACCATACTTACCAAAGGAAAAACTTTGAGAAATGGCCTCAAAGGGCCCAATTCACAAAAGTAATCTGAGACAAAATCCTAACTTTGTGACTTTTGGTATTCACAAAAGTCATTTAGGAGTAGTAAAGTTAGGATTCCTAACTTTAGTGCTCCTAAATGCCCTTTAATCCTAACTTTACAACTTTCTGTATTCACAAAAGGCATTTAGGAGTAGAAAAGTTAGGATTCCTAACTTTACTACTCCTAAACTGAGACAAAATCCTACCTTTACGACTTTGGATATTCACACAAGGCATTTAGGATTAGTAAAGTTAGGATTCCTAACTTTACTACTCCTAAATGCCCTTTAATCCTAACTTTACGACTTTCAGAATTCACAAAAGGCATTTTGGAGTAGTAAAGTCAGGATTATTAACTTTACTACTCCTAAACTGAGAGAAAATACTAATTTTATGACTTTCAGTATTCACAAAAGGCATTTAGGTGTAGTAAAGTTAGGATTCCTAACTTTGCTACTCCTAAATGTCCTTTAATCCTAACTTTACGACTTTCGGTATTCACAAAAGGCATTTAGTAGTAGTAAAGTTAGGAATCCTAACTTTACTACTCCTAAATGCCTTTTGTGAATACTGAAAGTTGTAAAGTTGGATTTTATCTCAGTTTAGGAGTAGTAAAGTTAGGAATTCTAACTTTACTACTCCTAAATGCCTTTTGTGAATCCCGAAAGTCAGGATTTTGTCTTAGATTACTTTTGTGAATAGGGTTTACAGTGTTTTAAGTGATAGCACCATCCCCTCTACTTTGCACATGAAACTAGCCCTTTTTCATTTACTTTGCAGCATTTCCCGTTTTCAACGTTGGACTTTGAGCCTTCTGGTCCATTCATATCCACTTTCAGTCAGTCTGCTTTTAAAATAGTTGTCAGGTTGGGATTTAACATAACACTTTTGTCACAGCATACTTTGTACTGCTGACCCATATATCCATCCAAGCATAACTGAACTGCCGGGTACTTGTTATTCTTGGACAGACTTTTTTCCTTGCATGCAATTTTCCTTGTTAAATTGTTATTCCAGGATGTCGTGTTACCAGTGACTTACTTAACTGCAGAGAGCAACTGTACTGCATTCAAATAAAGTGCTGTTTGCACAGGGGTTGCCATCTGTAACATTTTGTATTTTCAATCTGTTTAGAAAATATTTACCTCTTTTGAGGTGTTTCTTTAGTGACATTCTGAAGTAGATAGCACTGATGTGAAAATCATGACTTGATTAGTCATATTGATGTAGAATAATTTTGCCCTACTTCTTCATCGAAATGTTACTTATAATAGTTGAGTAACTATTAATTTCATGCAATTAGAAAACTACCTATTGCTATTGTTTCACCATATCATGTCAGCAACAGATAGCTTTGTGCTGATCTTTGTCCCAAATCTTTGTTATATTATATTCTTCTGATTCTGGACCAATGTGTGTCCATTTTTCTGAAAAGGTGTAAATATACTCCCATACATTTATTTCTGTGTTTGGAATGAATATATGGCATTTTGAAATTCTTAGGTGATTTCTGGAGTCCACTAGGGTAACTGCTTATCTGTGATGGTTCTGTAATTCTTTTCTAAATTCCAAGTTATTTCCTTTGTGAAATTAGGTTATTGGTTGAGATGGGGTGAAACCCTACTCAAGCAACAACCACAATCCTTGTCAGGATGACACACAAAGAGTCACTAAATGAACCTGTGCTTAACCTTCTCGTAGTTTCGCACAAAGCAGTCAGCCTTGAGTAAAGTATTTATGCAGCACACAAACAGTAATAAAGCTAAAACACAACACAAGGAAACTTTTACACCAATTTAGAAAAACAGAGTATAAATTAGTAAATTATTTGACGTCAAAATGAAAAACATCCACTCAGGGGAATCGGAGATAAGCAATTTAAAACACCTAGAGTAATTATATCTCCTAAAAGCACAAAGCGCCACTCGCGGTAATCCGGTCGAACGAGACCGGGTGAAAGTCACAAGTTCAGGCCGACCAAGATGAAGAATGTGTCAGATGAAGGCACTAGGTTAAATCCGCTGATAAAGTTACCTTCTCAAAGTCTGGCATGAAGAGTCCTATTTGCTGTGGGGGAGATCGCAAGGAGCAGGGAGAATGTCATGGATGGTCATCGCAAAGAGCAGGCTGGGCATCGTGGATGGTCGTCACTGTAGCATGAAGACACCATCGGGCGTCAAAGGCGGCCATTGCTGGGACTTCGTGTTGGTGGTCACCGCAGGCTGTTGATGGTGTAGCGTGAAGTGGTTGGTTGCTGTAGCATGAAGAGACAGGTTCACCAAATCTTCGCAATGGCGATCGGCATGGGGGCAAAATCTTGGAGCGAATGGGCCCATTCATTATGAGCCAAAACTTAAGGACGTCTCATTTTTTTCCAGGAGTGGTGCAAGCAGGTCAGCTGGATAATTGCCGGGGGGGGGGGCTCTGGAGCTTGTTATGTCCTTATAGCTCAGAACAGGAAGTATGTCAGCTGACCCTTAGAATCACTTCAGCCTAGAATGATGGTAACAGGTCCAGTCTTCCTTCTCAGACAGCAGGACATGCCTTAAGCAGCAAGGCAGTCCCCTGGTAGTAGGACAGTCTTTCTTCTGCAGTATTCACAGGTCCAGGAGTGTACTATAGAGTTAGTCAGAGGGTCCAATATATATGCCTGGTGCTAGCTTTGAAGTGGTAGATACTTCTAGACTTCCCCCACATCAGGTTTTGTTACTTCCTTCCATCCCCTGCCATGAAGAAGCTAACGGGTTCCTGCTTTGGCATTCTTAGGGCTTTGAGGAAGTTTCTTCCTCCTTTGCCCAAGGCTGCGAAGGAGACTGTGGTTCGTGCGCTAATCCTTTCGCGCCTTGATTACGCCAATGCTTTGTATGCTGGCAGTCCGGGTTACCTGTTGGATAAATTACAGGTGATTCAAAATGCTGCCGCCCGCCTTCTGCTGGGCCTTTCCAGCAGATGTAGTGTGCGTTTACACTTGCGATCGCTGCATTGGCTTCCGGTTAAGGCTCGTATAAAATTTAAAATCTTATTCATTGCTCATAAAGCCCTGTATGGGTTGGGTCCTATTTATTTAAAGAACAGGTTGGTTTTCTACACCCCGGTAAGACAGCTGCGTTCGTCTTCTTAACTTCTGGCAGAGACTCCCCGATTTAAACGCCTAAGACTGGCCGGCTGTTCTTTTTCCCGGCTGGCGGCGCAGACTTGGAATGCTCTGCCATTGACTTTGAGGGGCATTAAAGACCCTGTGATTTTCAATAAGAATCTGAAAACCTTCCTGTTCTAGTCACCTTATCTGCGGCTGTGTTGATCCTTGTTTGGCTCACGCCGGGACACTCTTTGGAGTATCCGTGCATGCTACAAGTGTATATAACATAACATAACATAACATTTTCCCAGAATGTTTGGGTCACAAAATCTAATGTGCAGTTCTTTGTGTCGGTGCTGAGGCAGTTTCTTTAAAATGCAAGTGTGGTATGTGGCAACTCCGCCCCTCCTATTGGAGCAGGATGACCTATTGTTCCAACATCCAGTCCCCCTTTTGTGATACTACCAACTACGCGTTGTCATGTGACCCTGCACACAGGCTACAGTCACCAAATGGTCAGGACCAAAAAATGCCAACTTTCCAAAAGTGTCATTTTCCGAATTATGACTTAAAATCAGACTTTACCAGTAAAGCGGATTTTATATTACAATTCCTCTGCTACCAAACATTATATTTCTGCCTGTCCCCAATCAAAGTTATCACTTATGAAATGTAATAAAGTAACCCAAGGTTAACTTAAGCGAGAGGTAGGCCTAGCTGTAATGTAAGATTAATTTAAGAGTTTTTCACTACCACTACATGTAAAACTTAAAAGTACATGTCCTACGTTTTAAATACAATGCACCCTGCCATATGGGCTGTTTAAGGCCTACCCTAGGGGTGACGCATATATGTATTAAAAAAGTAAAAATTTAGGTCTGGTAAAATTTTTATTTTGCCTGGTTGAAATGACAGTTAACAACTGCACATGGCATGCAATTGCAGGCTAAAACATGTTCTAAAAGGCTACTTAAGTGGTGGCATAATACATGCTGTGGGCCCACTAGAAGCATTTAATTTTCAGGCCTGGGCATGTGTGGTACCACTTTACTATGGGCCTATAGGTAATTTAAATGTGCCAATTGGGTGTAAGCCATTTTTACCATGTTTAAAGGAGAGAGCACAAGCACTATAGCATTGGTTAGCAGTGGTAAACTTCACACAGTCGTTAGAGTATTTTAATAAATGAAAAAATGAATGCAATTAATGAGGCCTGAAAAAAAGCCACAATTTGAAAAGCAAATTAGAACACTAGGCTTCCATAATCGTGTATGTTAAGTTAGAAACGCTTATGAATGCAATTTTCTTTTCTTTTCTATAGACCTTAAGTCAATAATCCTACTAATGTGTAGACGTGAAGAGTTCAATGTTTCAAATGTGCTGACCTGAACATGAACTAATAGAAAATATTAGATTTCGACCTTTCCATAAAGATATTTTCATAGAATACAATAGTGTACTTTTGCAATGACAATGCCGGAGTGGGAGTCAGATTGTGTGCTTGGTTGCAATCTTAGAGGTAGACCAGAGAGGACCATTTGTAGAAGGTGAGGTAAATGGCCACTAAGTGTTGTTTCTTATTGACACTGACGCTACCCGCTCCACTGTTAGAACAGCGGAAGTCAAATAAGTTTGTTTGTAGCAAATCACTAATTTGTTATGTGTTATTTGAGTCCTGTAAACTTATTAGGACATGAGTTGTTGACACAACAAAATGCTCTAGAGCTTTACCCAGTGAGAACCGTTGAAGAGTTGCCCCCAGATTTAAGAGAAACTGTAAAATCAGAAGTGTGGGATGTTACAGCAAAAGACATCGGACTAATTAAAGGTGTAGTGAGGAAATATGAATTTTTTATGATCAATTGTGTCCCCTATCTAGACCCCAACGGCTCCATGTACATGCTACAAGTACATGTATGTTCCCTCCATTTCAAGCTATGAAGACGCAAATACAATTGTGTCCAACGTTAATATGTCCTCTTTCAGATCTGCCATGAATGGGTCAGATATTCTGTTCCTAAGTATGCCTTGCCACCGTCTTTATATGGTATACTTTTCACGTTTTCCAGCTCTGGCAAGGTAGGCCCTGACTTCTGCCATCAAGCTTTTTCTGCTTCTGCCTCTGAATGCTCCAGCCTGGACCTGCATCTGTATCCATGAACTTTGTCTTACTTCCTGCGCGGCTAACAGTGCCTAGCCCGGCCTGTTGCCTGCCAAAACTGTATTCAGCCTTCAAGTTATCTGCTCCGCTCCTCGAGAAATGCATTCCTGTCTAGTAGCTTAGGTAAACACCCCTCCAGCTGTAGAGCAAAGGGCCCGGCCTTACTGTCTCCGTGCAAGTAATTCATGACTTTCGTTACTATGGTAGGCCCATGCCCCCTCGCATCTCATGTAGACACTTAGACGCTTGTACACGCACTAGCAGTCAGTTTAGAATAGGCTCTGTCCGAAAAGACCTTTCCTTCTAGATAATATAGTTCCTTAAACACAAGATATTAGATACGATTTGGGATTAGGTTGTCCTGACATCCCAGACTTCTGTCTCCTCATGTAGGGCTAAATGTCAAGTTCCCTTCACCCTCTAGTTACACGTCAATCACACGTCATGCGGCTGCGCGCGCATCTCTGCCATGTATTTTTGCTGACTTTGCAGGATTCTCTTATGGATCCACCCACTTGTGTCATCATCATAATGACGTTTCTAGTATACGCCTTTATGCACGCCTATTGTAACGCCTTTTTCATTACGTATGTGTATTCTTATCTCTCTTCTCAACTGTAACGCCTTCTGCATATGTCTTTACTGTAATGCATTTTTCTATAAATATGATAACCTGTCAATAATGTATTGCTGATCCCTTCCTGAACCTTCGTGGTGACGGAACTCGATTGCCTGGTTCGAACCATCATTCCTTTGTAAGGAATAAATTCCCTTTTATAACCTCAAATACCACGGATTCTGCCTCTTATTTTTACTGAGTTATTCTTATTGAATTTTACCGCATAAATTAAGTCTAGGTAATTTAAATTTACCACATAATTGGCGCCCGAATAGGGACACCTCTCACACCCCACGCGCCTGAGGTGCGTTGCAGACCCGGTCTCCTGCCACAGCCGGACGGACAATTACGCGTACCCGCAGGATTTCCTGTATCTCCCTCAGGCTAACGGGGGCGACTGAGGCTGCGATCAACACCCAGACGAGGCGGTGAGGAGTGCGGAGAAATCCCGACCAGAGCCTAGCTGAGAGAGCAAGATCCGAGGTATACAGAGGCCCACCAGATTCCGAAGTTCCGAAGTATCTAAGTCACGAGTCGAGTCCAGTCCAGTTTGGTCTAGTCCAGTCCAGACTTCCGAGGCCTTCCGTTCCGTGCTTCCCAGTGAGTACCGTTGCTGGGGACGCATCTAGACGTGCACATTAGTTTGTGCCGGTCAAGACGGGTTTGGGTACACAGACCTGGTCTACACTGTTTTAGCAGTGTATCTGTACTGTTTAGCAGTACATCCAGTATATTTAGTATTATGCAGTTAACTAGTTTTATTCTAATTATTATTGTTCGTTTCTGAAAAGTTGTTGATATGTTTTAAATGTCGTGGTATGAGTGATTGTTCGATCTTCATTATTGTGTTTATTGTAATTATTGTGTTCAAGACCGAGTAAGAATTAAGTAGCAAGGTTCAAGATGCCGTTATTTTCAAAATTAAGACAGATAAAAACTAGAAAAGGGATACTCGAGGAAGCTGTTCCCATTCCACCTAGGGACACTCCAGGGTACTTTATGTACCATAAACATGGCCTAGATGCCGTATTATATCTTGATCTATGGGTGGACTACACCAAGGATTTAGCAGAGAGTCAGAGATGGCCCGCTACTGGAACATGGGATGCAGATTGCATCATGAGAGTAGAAGAAGTATTATGGAAAAAGAAAGCCAGACAGTCACAGAAAGATGCCATTGAACTATGGCGTAAAGAATCGCATAGACGCACAGAGAAAACGCTCAGAAAAGAAGAGAAAAGTAGGGAAGATTCAGAAAGAGCCCGAGAAAACATATTAATTGACGAAGGTATCCGAGTAAAAACAGAACAAGTAGACAGACAACGAAACACTCTTATGAATGGTATGTATCCTCTTCTGGCCGAGGGTTTGCCTAAGGCCACCTTGGAGGTACCAAAAGATCTGCCACCTCCATTACTCCCGATTAAAGTACATCCCAAGACCGCAAAGGACATTTTCCTTTCTTCCTATTTAGATGATGCCGCCCCGAATATGCTAATGGTGCGCAGCCACGCACACCACCTGTTAACGACGCTCAACCCCAAGATCAGCTGCACCCACCTCCGCAGCAACAAACTCCTCCTCACGTTCAGACCGTTCCATCTGTTTCTACAGTCCTTCCTGCATCCACACTCTCTACCCTACCCAACAAATCCTTTTGGACTTGGCACCTCAGGAGGTGCGACAGGAGGTTTTTCCACGCCACCGTCAGCAACTAGATTGACTTATAGGGATTTAGCACACCAACGTACACCTCAAAGAGCTAATGACAATATATTAAATGAGCCTCTTACAGATTGTAGATATGATCCAGTGCCAGGTAAACACGACAGAATGTTGCTATCTTCAGTACGTTTACGACGAGTTGCAAACTATTTAATGACATTACCGGGAATGGTTGAACATCTAGACAAAATATATCGCTTTGTCCAAACAGGGCAAGGTCCTGAAAGTATTGGCGAGGCCATGGAATACCAGAAAGTAGACATGCAAAAATTATTGTTACGCTTTTTCATAAACTGCTTGATCAGAAACAGAGATAGGCCTGAGGTAGATCCGGAGGAAATGCAAGTACTTACCAGATGGGGTCAGAATATAGCAGACGGAAAACATGATAAACAGAAGTATATAGAAGTCATGTGCCGAAAGATCAGAAAAGAAGTAGAACGAATACATGAAAGAAGATTAGAAGCAGATAAAACTGAATCAGAGGAAGAGGAGGAGGAACAGTCAGAAATGAACACAGGACAATTAGAATTACCAGCTAGACAAACGATAGCTTATGTAGGAAAAGGAAGATCTTTTAATAAAACAATACGTCCGATACGTCCAGAATGTAACAGAATTTTTCAAACAGCTATCTCAAATCCAAGGACCCCTGAACACTTATTCCAGGCTACTGATAAATTACTTCGAGAACGAAGGGGGTACCATGTGCTCGATTCTATGGATGAACAAGAATTAGCCAGGTCAGCAGTACAATGGGCTGACAGTTCTGAAAAATACAGTGATGATGCGCTAGCACACACGTTTCTGAATCTCGCCCCAGATGAGCAGCGTTTAGCTAGTATATACATGATACAACATCTCCTTATAATATATAAAGGCCAACACTCCGATCCTGGTCCCCTACCTGATATACTGATAGAACTACTCCTGAATAAATGGAGAGGTCTAGGTACCGATCTAATTAAAGTAATTCTAGAATACCGACATAGATATAGTGCCTTTTTGTGTCCAGAACATGATCCAGCTCCTTCCATGGAGGGAAAAACGTATTACATAGACAGACAGAATCCCTTACGCGAAGTACACCCAGTTAGGAATGATGATAATACTTTTAGACGCGTGTTTGTGTACACGCCCATAACTGAAATAGAACTATTGGAAATGAAAAAATTAGTGCCCAGCCATGACAAAGATCCAGCAGGTTTTCACCGTGAACTAAAGGACATGTTACTCATGGGTGATTATACCTATCCTGACATTATGAAAATATTGAAAGTATTATTGCCTGCCGGTATTTACGAGAAACTCAAAGAAAAAGAGTGGGAAGTGGGAGACCAAAAGATTGATTGGACAGTATTAGAAAACGAAGAAAATGCCCGAACTGCAGGCGTAGGGCTTGGGGACAAAACTAAAGCATTACCAGGATTATTAGTACAAGTATTGCCACGTTTATTAACTACGAAAAAGGAAGACTGGGGAGCAATCTCAGCTTGCAAACAGAAACCCGATGAAGACACTAGTGATTTTTATTCCCGATTTGAAAAATGTTTTGGTATTAATAGCGGCCTGAAAGCAAGTAGCGATTCATATCCACATCTTTTTGTAACAAAACTAGTCGAGAATTCCCTGCCACAGGTTAAAAACAGAGTATTGAAAGTTGAGAGCACTTGGCAAGCTAACACTCCTTCACAAATGTTACAAATGTTACAGTATCACCAAAATAGAATTAGAGAAGAACAAGAACACGAACAAAGACGTATGAAAGACACGAAAATGAAAATGCTCGTCGCTCAGTCAGTTCCAGCTGACGGTCATAAAAAGGGTGCGACACAGTCCAGTAATTCAGCGGTTCCCGTTAAAGGGACATGCAACTATTGTAAACAGCCAGGTCATTATATAAACGATTGTGCAGTTCTGAAACATAATATCTCTACGGGTAAAACCAAGGAGAGACCACGTCCGCCTAGACAGGACCAGATCCAACAACAAGCACCTCAACATGTACAGCCTATGCCGGTTCCACAACAGACCGTAGTGGTACCACAGCCACAGCCTATTGCCGCAACACAAAACACGACACAACAGATGTACCAGTATGCACAAAATGACTATCCAGATTATCAGCGCTACACATGAAATAGCCTAGAGAGGGAAGTTGGCTTACCCCTTATTGAGGTTCCTGTAGATCAAGAGGGTCCTTATGTACAGAGTCAAGTATTAGGGAAAGACAGAAAGTTTCTACTTGATACAGGGGCAAGCAGAACAACTATAAGTCACGACGAAGTCCCAGGGGCACCCCTCTCAGGCTCACAAAATATTTCCCTTGGTTTCTCAGGAAAGCCTACTATTAACGAAGTATCACAACCGCTTCCTCTTACAGTTGGTCCGTTGACACGGACTACAGATCTATTGCTTACAAAATCATGCCCAGAAAACTTGTTAGGTATAAAAACATTGAAAGCTCTAGGAGCTATAATATGTTGTTCTCCGGACGGAGTACGACTATTTTTGCGTGACTTTAAAGGTCACTACGTGTCAAGAGACATGGATCACCAGTTACAGAATCTACCTGCACATTTATGGGCACAAGGCCCCACTGATGTAGGTTGTATGCACATTACACCATATCGAGTCACACTCAAAACAGGAGTGGTATTACCACGAATGCGACAATACAAGTTACCTCCAGATGCTGTAGTGGCTTTACTGCAAATCATTGACGAGCTCATTGCACAAGGAGTGGTTGTAGAAACCGACTCCAATGTATGTAATTCTCCGATCATTCCGATTCTTAAACGAACTGATCTAAAAGCACCCCCAGTATATCGATTAGTTATTGATCTGCGCGAATTGAATAAATGCATTGTACCACAATATCCCGTGGTCCCAGATATCTCTTCATTACTGACAGCCATTGATTCAGAAGCAACGTTCTTTACTGTGGTTGACCTCAAGAACGCCTTCTTTAGCGTCCCAATCGATCCGGAAAGCCAATATTTGTTCGGATTTAGTTTAAATGGACGAAGCTTTAAATTCGCACGCGCACCTCAAGGATTTACAGAAAGTCCTAGCATCTACAGCCAAGTACTGAAAAGACAACTTGACAGTATCCACATGCCAGTTAACACTGCACTGCTTCAGTATGTCGATGATCTGCTGATCACCGCCCGAAGCGAACCCGAATGTGAAAAAGCATCACTGACGGTTTTACATTTTCTGGCCGACAAGGGGCACAAGGTGTCCCCTTCGAAGCTGCAATTCTGTGCCCAGCAAGTTGTGTACCTAGGGCACTTGCTGTCCAAGGGGGGGAGACAGCTCTCACCTGACCGCATCCAGTTAATTGTAAACATGCCACCACCCAAGACACAAAAGGAGGTACGGGCCTTCATAGGCCTCACTTCGTACTGTAGGCAGTGGATCCCCCAATATGCATTTCTAGCAAAACCACTCATTCAGTTGACAACCCAGGAGGCAGCGACATCGACTGTCCTCCCTTGGACTTCAGAACATACACAAGCTTTTGAAGACTTAAAGAAAGCTTTATGCCAAGCACCTGTTTTAGCGACACCATGTTACAGTAAGCCTTTTACACTCTTTGTTACGGAACGTGAAGGTACTGCTTTGTCAGTACTCACTCAGGAACAAGCAGGATCACACAAACCATGTGCTTACTTTTCTAGCACATTAGATCCCGTAGCTCAAGCTCTTCCTGCGTGCCTGAAATCAGTCGCAGCAACAGCTCTAGCGATCAGACAAAGCGATTCCATAGTATTAGGACATCAATTGACAGTACAAGTACCACATGCAGTAGAGGTTCTCTTGAACCGGACACAAACACAACACTTGACTATAGCACGACTGACAGGTTATGAACTAACATTGTTTCAGCCACACATAGAAATCAGACTTTGTAGTACATTAAATCCTGCCACACTTTTGCCATTAAGTGGAACAGACCCACTGGCACATGATTGCATCGAAGTCATTACTATTACGACGAAACCCAGACAAGACTTGACAGACGTCCCATTACCAGACCCAGACCTGACATTTTATGTAGATGGTTCATGTATGAGAACAAGTACAGGAGAGTTAGTGGCCGCTTATGCAGTCACGACAGACACCGAAGTCATTGAAACAAATTGTATTGACACATTATCAGCTCAAGCAGCAGAGCTCATTGCTCTGACACAAGCCTGTATTCAAGGCAAGAATAGAAAAGTTAACATATACACAGATTCACGTTATGCTTTCGGAGTTGTACACGACTTCGGAGTCCTTTGGCGAGAGAGAGGTTATTTGACTTCTCACGGTGCCAACATTCAACACAGTCCCCTCATTCAAGCTTTGTTAGATGCAATACATCTACCTACTTCAATATCTATCATGAAGTGCAAAGCCCATACAAAAGTCACCGATATTATTTCCCAGGGTAACGACCTAGCAGACCGAACAGCTAAGCAAACAGCACAGAATAGGAATCACGCAACTGACTTGACAAAGACAATAGTTCCGACGCCGACACACTGCATGACAGTTAGGGATCCCGCCCTTGATGTAATTGACATACAGACACATGCTACAGCAGAGGAAATAAAGAAATGGACTGAATTAGGAGGGATCCAAACAGATCAGGGATGGATGACGAAGGGAAAATATATATGGTTTCTCCCCGACTCAATGGTTCAAGTTATCATTAACACAATACATAGTCCAGCACATCTAGGAGAAAAAGCTATGTTAGACAGTATTCAACACATTTGGTTCAACAAACACTTACGAGCTGCAGCCAAACAGAAAGTCCGAACTTGTATGATTTGTTGTCAGTTCAATCCAGGTAAAGGCGTACCTGTAGAGCAGGGTGGATTTCAACCTCCCGATCACCCTTTTGAAGTCCTCCAGATGGATTATATCCAGATGGAACGATGTCGAGGATTCAAATATGTCCTCGTAGTTGTATGCGCTCTTTCCCGTTGGACAGAGGCATATCCCGTCTCAGATTACACTGCCCCGACTACTGCCAAGCAGTTAGTTCGTGAATTCTTCCCACGGTATGGTTTGCCCCGTATCGTGTACTCAGATAATGGCCAGCCGTTCTCATCCGAGCTAATGAAACACATTTCACTCTTGTTAGGCTATCAATGGAAATTCCACTGTGTCCGACATCCCGAGGCAGCAGGTCTCGTGGAACGTCATAATCAGACCCTGAAAATACGACTTTCTAAAATCTGTAGAGAGAAAGGTGTCGACTGGATAGTAGCCTTACCAGTTGCACTCTTTTACATGAGAATGGTAGCACATTCTCGCACAGGGCTATCCCCGTACGAGGTGGTCTTCGGTAGGCCACCAAATATGTGGGGGACGCCTATACCTCGTAAAATCACTGATGTTGATTGTAATATGCTGACAGATTACCTTGCTTCCTTGATGTCTGCACTACAATCTTGCCGTTCACAGGTAGCTGCAGCCTTTCCCGACAACACCGAGGTGAAGCCCCATGAAGTGGTTCCTGGAGACTTGGTCTTCATAAGAAACTTCGACAGGAGGAGCCCGTTGGAGCCTCGCTGGCAAACGCCAAAGCTGGTACTTCTAACCACGAGGACAGCAGTGAAGGTCGAGGGTCGCAAGGGTTGGTTACACTCGAGCCATATCAAGAAATTTCATGGACTACCATCTGATTTGAACTCTCAGCCCTGCCCCCTTCCAGAGACTGATTCAAAACTCCCCCTGGTTGAAAAGACCGAATCACAGGAATACAAACTGAAACTAAGGTCTAGCAAGTCAGACAATTCGATTGTTTAAGTCCTCTCCAAGGTGAATCGGTTGAATAAGTCTCTGACATGTATCCTCTAGACCGAATTAGAGAGAGAAATAGACAGAAACAGCTCGAGAAACATGCATATTGTAAATCACTTCATAGTCACTGTATAGTGACATTGTTGATTATGTTTTTTCTAAGTCTTTTTATTATTGCTGCAAGTATACTGTTGCACATGTACTATCCTATTTTCAAGCGTGCTCATTCTGCTTACAATGTTACTGCCGAACATTCTTTTAGTGAACTACCTCCACATGAGTTGTCCTATAGATTTGCGCTGCGCAACAATACATTCATTAGTATGTTACATCATTCCCATCAGACCAGCAATGCTACAAATTGTTGGATATGTGGCCGACTCCCTCCCTATCAGAAATACAAAGGAGTTCTGCCTCTCTTTCCGTACCCGTTCACACACAATGGTTCCTGTGGAGCATGGTTTAGTTTGATTAACTCTTTAGATTCAAACACTGTAGTTTACCAGAGCAACTGGGTATGGGGAAACCTGAACTTAGTTTTGCTTAAAGCCTGTTACCCTAACAAGGAGGGACTTCCCAAAAGAACAGGAACTGACCTAGAAAATGAAGTATATGGATTAGGTAATTTTACACTTAACCTCATGATTCTGAATGTTGAATCTGAAGCTGCACTAGTCTTGCCTGCTATGTCAGTATTTCCAGTCAAAGGTGAATTATGTGTAAGAAAGAATGGTTCAGTACACCTGGGTCATAGTAAATGTACTACTATGATTGAATTCAGTGATAAAGGCAAGTCTACATTTAGAGCTTCCCGTCATTCCTACTTCATATGTGGTCATACCGCATACATACGCCTACCTCTAGATTGGGATGGTACCTGTTACATTGCATTCCTTCTGCCACCTGTTTTCCTAGCCCCTCCTGATTATCATAGAAATACCAATCTAGTACACCATAGACCCCAGAGAGATATCCCAATTGTTGACTACACTGAAACAGCATGGGAACAATATACAGACTTCAATAAAGGTCTCTTTCCTTACATAGGTGTGGTCTCAAATAGTAAACTGATACGTAGATTAACCCGAACCCTAGAAGCAGTAGTGAATGAAACTACCTCCGCCCTAGGCAACTTAACAGAGGAGCAGTCTGCGATGCGGATTGTTGTTCTCCAAAATCGTCTTGTCCTTGACGTCATCCTAGCCGATAGGGGCGGAGCCTGTAGGGTCATCGGATCAAGTTGCTGTGTTTTCATTCCAGAAAACGCGCCATCCGTATATAAGGCCATAACTCGTCTTCACAAGATTGCAAACCAGATACATCAGAATCCAGGCACCTGGACATGGTCCGGTTGGTTCTGGAGCGTGTTGTCAGCCTGGGGATGGAAAGTCCTATCCTTCCTAGGTATTGGCCTTCTCATAGTATTCAGTTGTTGCCTGTGTCTACAATGTGGACCAGCGATTTGCGGCCTCTGTGCCACATCGTGTATTCCACGTTCAAGTTTTCATTCAAAATCCCGGAAGAAGAAAGAAGAGCAAATGATGTTACATGAACAGATTGATGGATTCCTGAAGATCGATATTTCATGAAGGGTCCGTAGGGGACAAGGAGGGAATGAGGAAATATGAATTTTTTATGATCAATTGTGTCCCCTATCTAGACCCCAACGGCTCCATGTACATGCTACAAGTACATGTATGTTCCCTCCATTTCAAGCTATGAAGACGCAAATACAATTGTGTCCAACGTTAATATGTCCTCTTTCAGATCTGCCATGAATGGGTCAGATATTCTGTTCCTAAGTATGCCTTGCCACCGTCTTTATATGGTATACTTTTCACGTTTTCCAGCTCTGGCAAGGTAGTCCCTGACTTCTGCCATCGAGCTTTTTCTGCTTCTGCCTCTGAATGCTCCAGCCTGGACCTGCATCTGTATCCATGAACTTTGTCTTACTTCCTGCGCGGCTAACGGTGCCTAGCCCGGCCTGTTGCCTGCCAAAACTGTATTCAGCCTTCAAGTTATCTGCTCCGCTCCTCGAGAAATGCATTCCTGTCTAGTAGCTTAGGTAAACATCCCTCCAGCTGTAGAGCAAAGGGCCCGGCCTTACTGTCTCCGTGCAAGTAATTCATGACTTTCGTTACTATGGTAGGCCCATGCCCCCTCGCATCTCATGTAGACACTTAGACGCTTGTACACGCACTAGCAGTCAGTTTAGAATAGGCTCTGTCCGAAAAGACCTTTCCTTCTAGATAATATAGTTCCTTAAACACAAGATATTAGATACGATTTGGGATTAGGTTGTCCTGACATCCCAGACTTCTGTCTCCTCATGTAGGGCTGAATGTCAAGTTCCCTTCACCCTCTAGTTACACGTCAATCACACGTCATGCGGCTGCGCGCGCATCTCTGCCATGTATTTTTGCTGACTTTGCAGGATTCTCTTATGGATCCACCCACTTGTGTCATCATCATAATGACGTTTCTAGTATACGCCTTTATGCACGCCTATTGTAACGCCTTTTTCATTACGTATGTGTATTCTTATCTCTCTTCTCAACTGTAACGCCTTCTGCATATGTCTTTACTGTAATGCATTTTTCTATAAATATGATAACCTGTCAATAATGTATTGCTGATCCCTTCCTGAACCTTCGTGGTGACGGAACTTGATTGCCTGGTTCGAACCATCATTCCTTTGTAAGGAATAAATTCCCTTTTATAACCTCAAATACCACGGATTCTGCCTCTTATTTTTACTGAGTTATTCTTATTGAATTTTACCGCATAAATTAAGTCTAGGTAATTTAAATTTACCACAGTAGAATCAGTCCGTATCATAGTCAAATCCGATGCAATTATTCCAAGACCACTCTATCACATGGCACCAGATATCATAGCAGGAATAACGCCAATAATTGAAGACATGATACAAAAGGGGATTTTAAGAGAAATAATCGGGAGTCTAGCAACTCACTGATTATGGGATTACAGAAACCAAACTGCATATTTAGAATAGTTCAAGATTTGAGGAAAATGTATGAAATTGTAATCCCATGTTGTCCTGTGGTACCAAATCCAGCCCCGATATTATACCAGATTCCGTGCACAGCAGAATGGTTCACTGTTGTGGACCCTTGTCAGACTTTCTTTTCGATTTCCTTACATAAAGACAGCCAAAGACAGCCAGTTTCTGTTTTCATTCGTGTTTCGAGAGAGAGTTTTGGCCTGGTGCCGAGTACCACATGGGTATACTGAGAGTCCATTGATTTTCAACCAGATTTTAAAGGGAAATCTGGAGACATTGCAAATGTCTTTTACTTCGGTTCTCGTTCACTATATTGACAACCTACTTGCGGTGTTTGAAACAAAAGAAGCCTGTAAACAAGATATCATTACACTTTTAAATCACCTTGCTGAAAATGGACATAAACTTTCCCTGAGTAAATTGCCATACTGTCAGAAAGAAGTCTAATATCTGGGACATATCATTGAAAAAGTAACAAGAATAGTATCACGAGAGAGTGGAGACGAATTTATGTATGGGTCCTCCTAAAATGCACAAGATGTTAGAATGTTTGTGTGAATGGTTGACTACTGTAGACAGTCAATACCAAACTTTTCCCTGGTGGCAAAGCCTTTGCTAAGGCTGACCCACAGAGACGTGCCTGATCCGCTCCAATGGAACAACTAATTTAAGAAAGCTTTCCTAAAGTCTCTGACATGCCAAGGCATGAGGAATATCAGATTATACCAAGAGATTTACTTTGTTTTGCAGTGAGAGGGAGGGCTGTGCTCTATCAGAGTTACACAGATGCATGGGGAACCAAGAAGGCCAGTGACCTATTTCTCGATTACCCTTGACCCCATAGCCGCAGAGCTGCCCAGTTGTCTGAAATCAGTTGCAGCTGTGAGTCTCAGTCTAGAGAGGTGTGAAAGCATAGTGATGGAACATCCTTTAACTCTATAGTACCACACTCAGTGGAGATTTTGCTTACCAAAACTAAGACGCAATACATGATAAGATCATGTTTGACTAGGAATGAACAACAAATTCTGACATCTGATAATGTGACTTTGAAATGTCAAATTTTGGATGCCAGCACTTTGATGCCCATTCCTGAAAATTCTGACAGTTTTGAACATGACTGTCTAGATGTCACGGAGTTATGCACCAAGCAAAGACCCGACATAAAGGATGAGCCCTTAATAAGGCCCAATTATGTACTGTTTGTTGATGGCTCATGCTTGAGAACAAATGATAGTTTCCTGAGAGCAGCTAAAGCTGTCTGTATAATTCAAAAAATAGTTGAAGCTTTCTGTCTTCAAAGTATAACCTTGGTTGTAGAATTGACTGCCCTTACCAGAGTATGCAGCATAACAGCCCAAATGAGATTGACTATATTTACAGATAGTCAGTATGGCTTTGGTGTTGTCCAGGATTTTGTACAGTTATGATCACAAAGAGGATTCATGACATTGTCTGGCTCACTAATAAGGAGTGGTGACCATGTGAAGAGATTATTGGATGCATTACAACTCCCTACTGAAATTGCTGTCATTAAATGTACGGTACAAAAGGGGGTGGTGATGGACGGAGCATCTGAACCAATCAAACACTCACACCCAGTCAACAGATCTGGGTTTGATCCATCACCGTTCTTTAGCCCACTCTGCCACCCCAGTTCAGACATGCCCATATGCAAATCAGTCTGACCCTGTGCCTCATGGGAACAGTCCAGCCCGAACTGCCAAGCCATGCCTTCCCTGGACCGGAAACAAGCTTCCTAGGACCGGTTTCTGGCATTTCAGCCGTCTTCAGCCAGGCCTGCTTGAATCCAGTGGCAAAGTGAGCAAGGGACTCACGTCTGAGCATACCCTGCCAACTTATGGCGAACAAAGCGGTACAAAAGGGGGTGGTGATGGACGGAGCATCAGAACCAATCAAACACTCACACCCAGTCAACAGATCTGGGTTTGATCCATCACCGTTCTTTAGCCCACTCTGCCACCCCAGTTCAGACATGCCCATATGCAAATCAGTCTGACCCTGTGCCTCATGGGAACAGTCCAGCCTGAACTGCCAAGCCATGCCTTCCCTGGACCGGAATCAAGCTTCCTAGGACCGGTTTCTGGCATTTCAGCCGTCTTCAGCCAGGCCTGCTTGAATCCAGTGGCAAAGTGAGCAAGGGACTCACGTCTGAGCATACCCTGCCAACTTATGGCGAACAAAGCGGTACAAAAGGGGGTGGTGATGGACGGAGCATCAGAACCAATCAAACACTCACACCCAGTCAACAGATCTGGGTTTGATCCATCACCGTTCTTTAGCCCACTCTGCCACCCCAGTTCAGACATGCCCATATGCAAATCAGTCTGACCCTGTGCCTCATGGGAACAGTCCAGCCTGAACTGCCAAGCCATGCCTTCCCTGGACCGGAAACAAGCTTCCTAGGACCGGTTTCTGGCATTTCAGCCGTCTTCAGCCAGGCCTGCTTGAATCCAGTGGCAAAGTGAGCAAGGGACTCACGTCTGAGCATACCCTGCCAACTTATGGCGAACAAAGCGGTACAAAAGGGGGTGGTGATGGACGGAGCATCAGAACCAATCAAACACTCACAACCAGTCAACAGATCTGGGTTTGATCCATTACCGTTCTTTAGCCCACTCTGCCACCCCAGTTCAGACATGCCCATATGCAAATCAGTCTGACCCTGTGCCTCATGGGAACAGTCCAGCCCGAACTGCCAAGCCATGCCTTCCCTGGACCGGAAACAAGCTTCCTAGGACCGGTTTCTGGCATTTCAGCCGTCTTCAGCCAGGCCTGCTTGAATCCAGTGGCAAAGTGAGCAAGGGACTCACGTCTGAGCATACCCTGCCAACTTATGGCGAACAAAGCGGTACAAAAGGGGGTGGTGATGGACGGAGCATCAGAACCAATCAAACACTCACACCCAGTCAACAGATCTGGGTTTGATCCATCACCGTTCTTTAGCCCACTCTGCCACCCCAGTTCAGACATGCCCATATGCAAATCAGTCTGACCCTGTGCCTCATGGGAACAGTCCAGCCCGAACTGCCAAGCCATGCCTTCCCTGGACCGGAAACAGGCTTCCTAGGACCGGTTTCTGGCATTTCAGCCGTCTTCAGCCAGGCCTGCTTGAATCCAGTGGCAAAGTGAGCAAGGGACTCACGTCTGAGCATACCCTGCCAACTTATGGCGAACAAAGCGGTACAAAAGGGGGTGGTGATGGACAGAGCATTAGAACCAATCAAACACTCACACCCAGTCAACAGATCTGGGTTTGATCCATCACCGTTCTTTAGCCCACTCTGCCACCCCAGTTCAGACATGCCCATATGCAAATCAGTCTGACCCTGTGCCTCATGGGAACAGTCCAGCCCGAACTGCCAAGCCATGCCTTCCCTGGACCGGAAACAAGCTTCCTAGGACCGGTTTCTGGCATTTCATCCGTCTTCAGCCAGGCCTGCTTGAATCCAGTGGCAAAGTGAGCAAGGGACTCACGTCTGAGCATACCCTGCCAACTTATGGCGAACAAAGCGGTACAAAAGGGGGTGGTGATGGACGGAGCATCAGAACCAATCAAACACTCACACCCAGTCAACAGATCTGGGTTTGATCCATCACCGTTCTTTAGCCCACTCTGCCACCCCAGTTCAGACATGCCCATATGCAAATCAGTCTGACCCTGTGCCTCATGGGAACAGTCCAGCCCGAACTGCCAAGCCATGCCTTCCCTGGACCGGAAACAAGCTTCCTAGGACCGGTTTCTGGCATTTCAGCCGTCTTCAGCCAGGCCTGCTTGAATCCAGTGGCAAAGTGAGCAAGGGACTCACGTCTGAGCATACCCTGCCAACTTATGGCGAACAAAGCGGTACAAAAGGGGGTGGTGATGGACGGAGCATCAGAACCAATCAAACACTCACACCCAGTCAACAGATCTGGGTTTGATCCATCACCGTTCTTTAGCCCACTCTGCCACCCCAGTTCAGACATGCCCATATGCAAATCAGTCTGACCCTGTGCCTCATGGGAACAGTCCAGCCCGAACTGCCAAGCCATGCCTTCCCTGGACCGGAAGCAAGCTTCCTAGGACCGGTTTCTGGCATTTCAGCCGTCTTCAGCCAGGCCTGCTTGAATCCAGTGGCAAAGTGAGCAAGGGACTCACGTCTGAGCATACCCTGCCAACTTATGGCGAACAAAGCGGTACAAAAGGGGGTGGTGATGGACGGAGCATCAGAACCAATCAAACACTCACACCCAGTCAACAGATCTGGGTTTGATCCATCACCGTTCTTTAGCTCACTCTGCCACCCCAGTTCAGACATGCCCATATGCAAATCAGTCTGACCCTGTGCCTCATGGGAACAGTCCAGCCCGAACTGCCAAGCCATGCCTTCCCTGGACCGGAAACAAGCTTCCTAGGACCGGTTTCTGGCATTTCAGCTGTCTTCAGCCAGGCCTGCTTGAATCCAGTGGCAAAGTGAGCAAGGGACTCACGTCTGAGCATACCCTGCCAACTTATGGCGAACAAAGCGGTACAAAAGGGGGTGGTGATGGACGGAGCATCAGAACCAATCAAACACTCACACCCAGTCAACAGATCTGGGTTTGATCCATCACCATTCTTTAGCCCACTCTGCCACCCCAGTTCAGACATGCCCATATGCAAATCAGTCTGACCCTGTGCCTCATGGGAACAGTCCAGCCCGAACTGCCAAGCCATGCCTTCCCTGGACCGGAAACAAGCTTCCTAGGACCGGTTTCTGGCATTTCAGCCGTCTTCAGCCAGGCCTGCTTGAATCCAGTGGCAAAGTGAGCAAGGGACTCACGTCTGAGCATACCCTGCCAACTTATGGTGAACAAAGCGGTACAAAAGGGGGTGGTGATGGACGGAGCATCAGAACCAATC
The DNA here is from genome assembly GCF_964204655.1 of Triturus cristatus. NCBI lineage: Eukaryota > Metazoa > Chordata > Amphibia > Caudata > Salamandridae > Triturus > Triturus cristatus. The sequence continues at coordinate 267,816,140 of NC_140592.1, forward strand.
AAACACTCACACCCAGTCAACAGATCTGGGTTTGATCCATCACCGTTCTTTAGCCCACTCTGCCACCCCAGTTCAGACATGCCACTGGATTCAAGCAAGCCTGGCTGAAGACGGCTGAAATGCCAGAAACCGGTCCTAGGTAGCTTGTTTCCGGTCCAGGGAAGGCATGGCTTGGCAGTTCGGGCTGGACTGTTCCCATGTGGCACAGGGTCAGACTGATTTGCATATGGCCATGTCTGAACTGGGGTGGCAGAGTGGGCTAAAGAATGGTGATGGATCAAACCCAGATCTGTTGACTGGGTGTGAGTGTTTGATTGGTTCTGATGCTCCGTCCATCACCACCCCCTTTTGTACCGCTTTGTTCGCCATAAGTTGGCAGGGTATGCTCAGACGTGAGTCCCTTGCTCACTTTGCCACTGGATTCAAGCAAGCCTGGCTGAAGACGGCTGAAATGCCAGAAACCGGTCCTAGGTAGCTTGTTTCCGGTCCAGGGAAGGCATGGCTTGGCAGTTCGGGCTGGACTGTTCCCATGTGGCACAGGGTCAGACTGATTTGCATATGGCCATGTCTGAACTGGGGTGGCAGAGTGGGCTAAAGAATGGTGATGGATCAAACCCAGATCTGTTGACTGGGTGTGAGTGTTTGATTGGTTCTGATGCTCCGTCCATCACCACCCCCTTTTGTACCGCTTTGTTCGCCATAAGTTGGCAGGGTATGCTCAGATGTGAGTCCCTTGCTCACTTTGCCACTGGATTCAAGCAAGCCTGGCTGAAGACGGCTGAAATGCCAGAAACCGGTCCTAGGTAGCTTGTTTCCGGTCCAGGGAAGGCATGGCTTGGCAGTTCGGGCTGGACTGTTCCCATGTGGCACAGGGTCAGACTGATTTGCATATGGCCATGTCTGAACTGGGGTGGCAGAGTGGGCTAAAGAATGGTGATGGATCAAACCCAGATCTGTTGACTGGATGTGAGTGTTTGATTGGTTCTGATGCTCCGTCCATCACCACCCCCTTTTGTACCGCTTTGTTCGCCATAAGTTGGCAGGGTATGCTCAGACGTGAGTCCCTTGCTCACTTTGCCACTGGATTCAAGCAAGCCTGGCTGAAGACGGCTGAAATGCCAGAAACCGGTCCTAGGTAGCTTGTTTCCGGTCCAGGGAAGGCATGGCTTGGCAGTTCGGGCTGGACTGTTCCCATGAGGCACAGGGTCAGACTGATTTGAATATGGCCATGTCTGAACTGGGGTGGCAGAGTGGGCTAAAGAATGGTGATGGATCAAACCCAGATCTGTTGACTGGGTGTGAGTGTTTGATTGGTTCTGATGCTCCGTCCATCACCACCCCCTTTTGTACCGCTTTGTTCGCCATAAGTTGGCAGGGTATGCTCAGACGTGAGTCCCTTGCTCACTTTGCCACTGGATTCAAGCAAGCCTGGCTGAAGACGGCTGAAATGCCAGAAACCGGTCCTAGGTAGCTTGTTTCCGGTCCAGGGAAGGCATGGCTTGGCAGTTCGGGCTGGACTGTTCCCATGTGGCACAGGGTCAGACTGATTTGCATATGGCCATGTCTGAACTGGGGTGGGAGAGTGGGCTAAAGAATGGTGATGGCTCAAACCCAGATCTGTTGACTGGGTGTGAGTGTTTGATTGGTTCTGATGCTCCGTCCATCACCACCCCCTTTTGTACAGCGTCATTAAATGTACAGCTCACCAAAGTGACATAGTTATGTCACAGATGGCAATAGATATGCTGACAAAGTAGCACGCTATTGTCCCATAGTGGCTTGCACATTTAATGGAACATACACAGGTGAATATCAGGAAGACGCTGTCTTTTCAATGTTGATGTCTATAGTTGACACTTGGAAAGTGCTCAACAGCTTGCAGGGAAATGTCACAGCAGGGTTGGATAAGAATATAATGTGGGAAAAATGCAAGTGACGTTTGGATTTCAGCAGACAGGAGACCAGCGATACCTGTTTGTTGCTTCCCATGACACAACACTTGGTCCCACCTATTTATGGAGGGATGCTATGGTTAGATAATTTAGGCAAAATTGGTCAAACCCCAGATTAAGGATGCTTGTAGAGGATCTATGTTACCATTGTGTAACATGCCAAAAGATAAATGTAGGAAAACGAACTCCAGTTACACTGAGTCACATAGGGAGATCGGGTGGTCCTTTCATCAGAATGCAAATGGATGGTCACATCCCATGCAAATGAGGGAAGGCACACTTGAGATAGTGCTGGTGTTTCATGTGTGCCAGTGCTACTGTTGTAAACATTTATCTTTTGTATTGTACTTACCTTACTTTGTGTCATGCATAAGCCCTTCCTTTGTGTCCTTTCCCTGTTCTGTCTTTGGAACACTTGTGGGTTCCAAGTGCTAGCGTGTAACCGAGGTGGGGGATTCTAGCTGCGGCAGTTGGTGTCCGGTCAGCTGGTGTGGTGTACGCTTGCTCCATGTTTCCTGAATAAATATCCTGATCTTCACGAAGCGACTCCTGTTCTACTTGCACAATCCTTCTACATTTTTATTGGCATACAATTTTGCTTTCCTCGTATTTCAGAATATCTAAATCAGTTGCCAAACGACACTATGTCTCAACAATCAAATCAACAAGTTAATGTATCTTTACCTACTCAATTTCTCAGTGAACCAGGCGCACCGTCAATTTCTTGGGAAGACTGGATACGCATGTTTGATAACTACTTAGACGCTTTGGATGGTCAGGAATTTGCTGCTAAACGAAAAAAAGCGTTATTATTGAGCGCCCTAGGCAAAGAGGGCCAACGCGAATTTCAGTATCTTCCTCAAGCGTTGCAAGCGGGTGGGCAGCCTATTCCTAATGAGTACAAGGAGGCTATTACAAGACTGGAAGTGAGATTTGGCAAAGAGGAAAACCTTGTCGTGAACAGATATAAGTTTTACACTCATAAACAGCGCACTGAAGAATCGATTGACGATTTTGTACCACGCCTCAGAGAATTATCTGTCAAATGTAATTTTGGGGCAATGAGTGATGCGTTGATACGTGATCAGCTCATAGTGCAGTGCAATAATAGGAAGATTCAGGAGAGGTTGTGGGCAGCTAAGAATCCGTCTTTGAAATTAGCTATAGACTTGGCGAAAGTAGTGGAGGAATCTGAAAAATGCATGAAAGAATTAGAAAGATATAGCTCACAACAAAGTTCAGTTTCAGCAGTGACGGATAAATCCAAGAATGAGTGTGAAACAGGATATGAAGAGGCGGTAGTGATGATTAAATCTAAAGGGAAAAATTCTTTAAAGAAATGTAATTTTGTAAAATATCCCAACACCTGATTTTGTTCTAGATGTGGCAGTAGTAGCCACAGTTCAGATGCAAAATTTTGTTTTGCGAATAACAAAGAGTGCCTTAAGTGTGGGAGGTTGGGGCATTTTTCAAGAATGTGTAGGAGTAAAGTCAATACTAATGTGGCTGTTGTGGATGATGAACCTAAAGAATTGAAACGAGAGAAAGACAACATTTTGAGTGTAGAGGATGGTGGAATCAATTGTTGCAATGAGAAGAGGGAAATAAGAACCACAGCAGAGTTTGTGATCAATGATCGCAAGGTAACCCTGATGATTGATACTGGTTCAAGACACACAATCATTCCAGAACCTTTATTTAGGGGTGAGTGGGGTGATACGATTTTGAATGAGAGTGACATCTCTCCAACGGGTTACCAAGGTGAGAAAATAGATTTGGTGGGGTACTTTGATGCAGACATTCATTTTGAAGCAGGTCAATTAAAGGAAAGGTATATGTTGCAGTAGATGATCCACCAATTCTTGGTTGGATCCATCAATACGACTTGCACATAATAGTGAATCCGAGAGCACCCAACCAAGTAATGGTAGTGGATGACCATACTCTCAGTGACATACTCAATGAAGCGAGAAATGTGTTTAGGGACGAATTAGGAGAATTAAAGGGGTATGTCCACAAAATAGTTACTAAGATGGGCACTGTCCCAGTACAACACAAAGTAAGAAGGATTCCACTGTCAGTTAAAGATGAGGTTAAGAAAGTAATTGATGAAATGTTACAGGGTGGTGTCATTGAACCTGTTGAGGCTTCTTCATGGGTGTCTCCGGTCGTCATCACGCAGAAGGCGGATGGCAAGATTAGGTTCTGTGTGGACTTAAGATCGTTGAATAAACACGTGGTGGCGGACACTTTTCCCCTTCCCAACATAGGTGAGTTAGTCTCTACCCTACAAGGGGCTAAGTTCTTTACGAAATTAGATTTGAAGAGTGCATATCATCAAATCCGTCTCCATGATGAGTCAAAACACTTGACAGCATTTATAACCACTGAGGGCACGTTTCAGTTTACCAGACTCCCTTTTGGTTTGATCTCTGCTGCTAGTGTTTTTCAACGCATGGTCACCGAGATTTTCAAAGGAATAAAAAAAGCTGTGTTCTTTCAGGATGACAAACTTGTGTTTGGGGATACCATCTCAGAACATAATGTTGTGCTGAAAGATGTGTTGCAAAGAATAGATGATGCTGGTTTGACTCTACGCAGGGAGAAATGCTGTTTCCTTGTTCAGCACATAGAGTATTTAGGCTATGAGATTTCTGCTCAAGGAGTCAAGCCAAAGAAAAATCTCCTAGAGGCCATAAATCTGGCTCCTTGTCCCACAGACAAAGAACAACTTCGGTCTTTTATGGGACTCATAGAGTTTTATTCTAAATTTGTAAAGAACTTCTCGGACAAAACATTGACGTTAAGATCGTTACTTAAAAAAGGGGTGAAATTTTGTTGGAATGATAACCATGAAGAATGTTTTAATTCGATAAAAAAAGAGTTATGTCAAGCTAAAGTTTTGACTCCCTTTGATATTAGACGTACATCTGTATTGATGGTGGATGCTAGTGCCACAGGTGTGGGAGCAATTCTTTTGCAGAAATGTCAGGAAGGGGAGAATACCATTGCCTTTGCATCTTGCACTCTTTCGTCTGCTGAACAAAATTATTCGGTAATAGAGAAAGAGGCATTGGCTGCTGCTTGGGGAGTGCAATATTTTAGGACATATTTGTGGGGCACGAAATTCCAATTAACGACTGATCACAAACCCTTGTTGAAAGTTTTGTCGCCAGGTGGAGCTGGAAAAGGTTCACCAAGATTGGCAAGATTAGCTTCTAAGCTTCAAGAATATCAGTATGACATTCTCTATATTCAAGGGTGGCGCAATATACAAGCCGATTGTCTATCAAGACTACCTATTAAAGGGGACATTAAGATGGATGAGTTTTATGATGTATATAATGATGGGTCTGTTGCCATTATTCATGATGTAGTAGCTTTGAGTGATGGTAGTTTTACCAAGGAGGAATGGTTTGCTGCTATGGAGAGAGACATAGTTCTCAAGAGGGTGATTGAGATGGTGAAATTAGGATCCAGACGAGAAAGTTGTGTTCAGCCACTGGTGCGACCCTTTATTAAGGTGTTAGATGAGTTATCACCTTGTGGCGATAGCATTCAATTAGGGGTGATAGGTATATTCCACCATGCAGCTTGAGACAAAAACGTATAAAACTGGCTCATGAGGGGCATTTAAGACAAACACTCACACAGCGTAGAATAAAGGTAGATTTCTGGTGGCCGGCCATGGATACCCAAGTGGCATCTTGGGTGGAAAATTGCTCTGTTTGTAGAGATAGTGAAAAGAGACTCAAAATTGGTTCTTCTTCAACGTTGAGCCACATTGCTGCTCCAGATTTACCATGGCATAGTGTATGTCTGGATTTCATTGGTCCGATGGATGAGTTACCGTCCAGTCAACGTTTTGCCATTGTTATTGTTGATGTTTATTCTAAGGGGCTTGTGGTGGAATTTGTTAAAGATATAACTACTGACTGCACCATACAGTTTCTTAAAGGCATATTTCTCAATGAGGGTTATCCTTCAGTATTGATTACGGATAATGGTACTCAACTAACTGCTCAGAAAATGCGTTTATTTTTAACTGGGTGTGGTGTGGCCCATCATCGCACATCTCTTTACAATCCACAAGCAAATGGTGTCTGTGAGAGGGCTAACAGAGTGGTTAAAGGGATCATTCAAATGACTTGTGCTTCAGGTGGGTTTGCTGATGAAATGGTTAAAGATATGGTGTGGGCTTACCGGACCACTGTTAATAAGGAAGATTGTAAGTCTCCTTTTGAACTCATGCGTGGAAGACGTCCTGGTACCAAGCTTGCACCCTCCTGGATTAAAAACTGTCTTGTTGAAAGCACTCATTTGGAGCCAAGTGCCTATACTGCTAAAACAATTTCTGTAGGTGATTTGGTTAAAGTTAAACCAGGTAGAGTGACCAAAGGTCTTTCGAAATTTAGAGGCCCACATGTGGTTAAGAACATTTTTCAACACTATGTTGTGCTTGACAATGGGGAGAAATGGAATCTTCGAAGGGTAGCACTTTATAGCAAGTCTGCTTCAACTGATGCTATCTCAAGGTCAGCACAATCCAGTCAAACCAGTAGTGGATATGTGTTATCTAATTTTGAGGGTTCTACCCTGTCTCCTAATGTAATTCGTTGTAGGGAGGAAGGTGGTGGTGATGCTTTTAATTCCAATGATGCGCAGAGTCAAGTTCATCTGGATAATGGTTCTCATCAATCTGACGGGACTAGAGTTGTGAGATCTCGCAGACCTCCGGCTTATCTGAATGATTACTTATGTTATTGTGATTGACTTGAACTTTCTTTAAGTTAGTTTAATTGTTTAGTTTTCTAGGGAAGAAGATGTGTTGTAAACATTTATCTTTTGTATTGTACTTACCTTACTTCGTGTCATGCATAAGCCCTTCCTTTGTGTCCTTTCCCTGTTCTGTCTTTGGAACACTTGTGGGTTCCAAGTGCTAGCGTGTAACCGAGGTGGGGGATTCTAGCTGCGGCAGTTGGTGTCCGGTCAGCTGTGTGGTGTACGCTTGCTCCATGTTTCCTGAATAAATATCCTGATCTTCACGAAGCGACTCCTGTTCTACTTGAACAATCCTTCTACATCAGCTACCTGTATTACACAAGGGGATAAACAAGTGTCGGTGGCCCCTTCTGTAATACCAAAGTTCCCTAGGGGCACACATCGCGGGCGCAAATGCCTGTTGTGCCCTCGGGCACTTCCATAATGCAGGCCTGATGGACTCATTTTGTGTGAAGTTCCTCCTGTGTGCCCTCTTTCTGCCAGGCAACTCCACACATGTGCGCCCGACGGTTTCATTTTGTGTGCAACTCCTGCTGCATGCCTGCTTTCCGCCAGCCCTTTCACCGCATGCTTGACCCCTTCCTGCAAGGTGCATCTCTCATGTGCACCTGATGGGTTCATTTTGTGTGCAGCAGCACTTATCTCATGTGCACCCAGCGGGTTCATTTTGTGTGCAGCTTCTGCTATTTGACCTCTTCTGTCAGGGCCGCTTCGCTCATGTGTGCCCAGTGGGTTCATTTAGTGTGCTGTTCCTGGCTGCTGCCCCCATCCAGCTGGTACGCTCATCTCATGCTCACCCAGCAGATTCATTTTGTCTGTAGCTCCTGCTGCTTGCTCCTCTCTCGCTGAACCACTTCTCTCATGTTCACCAGGTGGGTTCATTTTGTGAAGAGGCTTTGCTGGGTCAGGGTTTCCTTTGTGATACTTCAGTGTAGCTGTGCATGAGCGTGTGCCATCCTTTCTACGCTGTGATCGTCACAGATAGATATGGGTGCAAAGCAGGACTTTGAAGGCTTTGGCACCCATGGTGTGCTTTCTTCTTCTTCCTCCCCCTAAAAATACCTGGGACCGTATTACACAAAGTGCTGAAGGGGCGCAACCAGCATTTGCTCCCACTTTGCGTGCCCCCGGGGAACTTTTCTATTATAGAAGGAGCCGCACAAGCTACTGCTGAAAGCGCGGGTGCACATAGAGTGCCATAGCTTTCTTAAGAGGGTGTTCCATCATTAGCATTTGGGCATGCTCCATGCAAATGAGGTAATCCCTTTGCCTCTGCACACATGCCATATTATAGATGCCGGTGCAGAGGCAAAGAAGCTGTCAGATGGAGCACTGACAATGTGCCACCTAAAAGGTGGCACACTCTCAGTGTGCCCCTGATAGCAGCCCTCTGGAGGGGAGGAAGGGGGTCTTATGGACCCCCAGACATCCCCTTGCAGGCGGGTGAAGTCAGTCACTGCACCCACCTGCAAGGGGATCTCTAATTGCCTTTGAAAGTGCAGGTGGCTTACCTCCCGCACAGTGAAACACAGAGCAGCTGCTTCAAACTGCTCAGTTTTTCACCTGGATGCGTTGCCTTGGTAGCAGTGCAAGTCCGCATCTGCCCTGGGGTAGCACATTCTATATAATAGGGCGCACTTTCCCAGCTTGTGCCCGGCGTACCTGTTTTATGGTTCACCAGGTGCAAACAGGGAAACTGTGCCCAATGCATAATACAGACCCAGGACTTTGTGACAGCATCATCCCACTACATTTACACATCACTTCCCAAGATGGAGTCAGGAACACCGTCGCACTCAGGTTGAGGAACAGAGAGGCAAGGTCACCTTGCAGGCGGAGATGGCTTTACCTGGATAAGGCATTGGGAACATGCATCCACACTGAGCCCGATGTAAACTGACTGTGACAATTATGGGCACACAGACACGCACATACAATTGAGTGTGCTTATACTTTCTATATAGTTGCTGCATGTCTCTCAATTTGAAGATGTGTTTGTTTTATAGTGTGAAAATTAGGAGTCCAATTGGAGTTGCCAGTCTTTGTTTCTTCTACAAGAGTTTAATCCCCTTTTTCTACACCGCAGCAATCTTGACAGTTTTTCCTCCAAAAATAAATACAGAATTACGTCTGCCCTTGATAGAATTAACGTTCCAACCATATGTAGCATTGGAATGCGTCTTACAATAGATTTCGAATTCTCACCAACTTTCCAAGGTGTCCCCACTCTGGAGGGCACACTCCTTACCAGTGTTAGCAGATTTGCTCACAAGATATGTTACAGAATTGTTTGGTACAAGTTTGTCTGAGTGAAGCATTGTGGGGGTGTGAATTCATGTTTTGTAAATACAAAATTTGAATTTACACTCATAAATCAAGTGATTTGCTCACCTAAGGTGAGTGAATACCTTTCTAATTGGAATGTACATTCATCATTATCAGTTCAGAAAAAACTATTCACTGCCCAACTGCACTTTTCACTTAAAACAATCTTTTCAGATGCCAACATCTGTAAAAAAGGAGGCATTTCCACAACAGCCTCAATTATTTTGCCTTGCCATGTCATGCATTTGTAGCACAAGCCGTTTGTAAGTCTATATTCACGGCAGGCTCAGCCCTCATGCTAGGCATAGCATGAGAGCAGCGTCTGGATTGGGTGGGGAGACTGTGCAGAGAAGCCTATCCACTTCCGGGATGAGAGGAAGGTAAGTCTTTTTTATTTTATTTTTAAAACCCAACCCCAATCCCCCTCCCACCCCCAGCTCTACCACTTTCCTTTAGCGGCAGCCGCTACTGGTTCATGGACAACAGAAGAGGGTTAAAAAACATCTGTCTCTGTTAGCTCTGTTCTGTGTACATGCATGAACGTCAATTCACTAGCATACCAGGGGTAGAAGAAGTGACATCACATACCCTTTGACCTTCAATTTCACTCACAAACACATGGCTACACATACACATACACACATTCACACAAACACACTCTCTCCCTCACATAAATGCACACTCACCCACAAGCATGCACAGAACATACATTTTAAAGTATTTGTTTTTACTTACCTCAGCTGCCAGGAAAGGTCATTCCAGCTAATAGCACTTATTTTTTTATTACACTAATAGTGATGAATAAAACATTATTCACTATTAGTATAATAGCAGAAATGAGAGGAAATAAAGAGAGTATAGCCCCAACCGACGTCCATAAGGAGCAGCTGCTACTTTGTTCCTGGCACCGATCTTTCCACCTCCGAGGCCAGGGGTTGCAAAGGCAGTGCCAGGAGTCGCAAGGGGCAGGTCATGGGTGGCAGCTGCGACCCCTGAAGACCCCTAAATAACATCCATGTGCGCATGGCAGTCAAGCATATTGACACAGCCTTGTACTACTGTTGATCTAATACTGCTGTATTTTTTTATTTTTTATCTTATTCTGCTTAGGTAAAAAATGATGTGTGCTCTCAAAACGTGTTTTTACCATGCAGAAACTATTTGTTCCATTTACTGGCCCACCATCATGAAGAGGTTATTAAGTCTCGCTAAACAACAAATCTTATTTATCTGGGATCTCCTGGAGACACTTCAAAATTAATTATTTAATTAATTTGTATTCTGTGGAGTTTTTAGTTCTACATCTAACTTCCAAACAACTCATGTAGCAAAAATATTTTTTCTTGTTACAGGAAAATTTGATAAGACAGATTGGAGAATTTGGCTCAAAAAAAGCTCTGGCGTTTGCTAAATTTAAGTTATTGGAATTTCACACGATTTGGCATACTAAGCTTTGGTCTGAGACACTGGCCCTAATCTAGAGTTTGGCGGAGAGAGCACTTGTAACCCTCTCCGTAAAACAAAAGTTCCGCCCACCTCATTCAGAGGAGGGCACAACTTAAGTATGCCAGCGACAGAGACTACTGTCTCAGCAGCAGACCTACTCCTCCAACTGCTCGACAGAGTAAGGGCGGTCAGAGATTTGCCCATTCGTCTGCTCACTCTATTTACAGTGGGCAGATAAATGGCCAGTTTTTAGCTTTACACATTGCTAACCAAAACGTGGCAGTAAGTGAAAATATTTTTTTTTAACGACCCCTATGCCATGATAGAAACCTTCCATGGTGAGGGAGTCATTGCTCCTTTTATTTCAAAAAGAAAATCCCGCTATAGGATTTTGTCTTTGAAAATAAAAAATCATATTGAATGTGTGCTGTACTGTGCCGTCATGTTGACGGAGCCACACAGCACATTTTCAATGCATTGGCAGAAACTGCCATGATGGTGGTTACTACCAATCTAAGAGATGCTGGCTATGGTTGTGAACATCTCGAAATCCACAGTACATTTACCCGGTTAGGGTGATGGAATATTACAGTCTGTCGCCAAGACAGTGTAAATAACCTGCCCCACAATCAAAATCAGCCCCATTGTTGCTTATCACTGTCAGGCCAGCAAACATGATGAAAGATGGTCTTACATGAATGATTATAAAAAAATATGCAGTAACATACATTTTTAGCTCAGAAGCTTAAGGGCTTATGTATGAGTGGCTTGCTCCACCGGATCATCACTTTTTTTGACTTTCTGATGCAAAGTCACTCTTCCTGGCTTAGCATGGCCTCATAGATATGGAGTAAGACAAAGTAGTACAAGTCACTGCCTTGCCTTACTCTGCATCAAGGAGGTGTTCCATGGGCACTGTGGTGGGTTTTCCCACGCAGCACTTGTGGATTTTGCGAGGAGCCTGAACTGCCCTCTCTACTTTACAAAAAAAAGGGATTGTGCCCAAGAAACTTTGTAAGAGAATGTGGGCAAGGGATGCAAGTGGGATATTGTATTCTACTTGCTGGTGTGGAATGTCTCACGCGCCTGGAGATTGAAATAGCAATGGCGAGTTTGCTTCCCTTTAATTAAGCGCATTTTCACATATGGCATAAGTGAAATATGTACTGCAGAGTGAGTATTTGAAACATCAATAGATAATTAGAAAATCTGCAGGATTTACGGAATTAAAATATTAATGCACCAGTTAAACATGGACATTGCAATTGGTGGACCATGGACCAATCAGACAGTCGGACTTGGGCTTAAAAGGCACAAAAGGCACAAAAGGCACGTGACCCCTAAAACTGTTTAATGAATGCCTACCTGTGATCAAGGCTTTAATGGCAAAGCCAAAATGTTTAAGGATTGAAGGCGAGTGATATATGGCACACTGCCAGCTTGTTTCCAAGGGTGAAATAAAGTGTTGGAATCTTTTCTACTCAGGAGTCGTCGTCTTTCTGTTTCAGAAAGGTGTTGTGGTAAATAGCAGGATTCCCTCTACCTGCACGACGAAGCTGCCCTGTCAGGGTCTGGGGCTCTTTCAAGGACGAAATTGTGTGATGGGTATATATATATATGCTGCCTGCCCCATGATGAAGAAGCATGTTGCTTTGAAACCCGTTGGGAATTGTTTTAAAACCAGTCTTGATGCGCAGCTGCCTAAATAAAAGGGTTTGTTAACTTTTCTCGTGTGGAGTCGCGTCCTTGAGATCAGAGGCACCTTGGGTAGATATATGTATATATATATATCTTTCCTCAAAACGCCCAATTAGCAGTGGGAGCACTTTCCAGTCGGTGCCTGTGTCGAGACCAGGACAGGGTCTCGCAATGTTTATTCTCACAAAAAAAAAAGGCATGGCACTCCTCTTGATGGTACGAACTTATTTATTTAGGTCGTGTCTATCTCCTATGCGTTTCGAACCGTAGTTCCTGATCACAGTAGTGTATTAACTTGGTCCTTTTTAAATTTTTACTTTTATCTACTTCCAACAGTGGTGCATTGTGGGTTATGTAGTATATATTTTAGCCACATTATATATAACTTTATTCACCAGTTGGGTCGATGGGTTCTGGCATGGCCGGTGGCTCAGATGTCACATTGCAAGGGGTATGATCAGTGTTACACCCATTATGCGCTCATCATTTAAATAAGAGCAGCGTATAGATTAATTCTTGGCTAAGCCTCGAATTAAAGTGACCCATACTGCAAATTTAAGCAGTCGATCTCCCTGGAGTGTAATTTATGGACTGAGTGTCCTATATTATAGTAGCGGGCTGAGTGCCCTTACCCCTTGCTGTGGCATCCCTATACACAGGACAGCCAGAAAGAAAAACATGCAGCAACACATTTATTCGATTGTTGTTAATTAGTGGGCTTCACCCGTTTGCAAATTTTCAAACCCTTCAATGTCTATCCAATCTCATTTGGATGTTGCCTCATTTACAACATGAAATTTTATCAAATGCAGTGATTTTATAATTGTTCCAACATATAGTTTGTTACATTTTGAAGAGTTGTATGCGAGGTGCAATGATATAACAATTGAGTTTCATCAAATCGAAACCATTTCTTATCAGTTACAATTATAACCTTGTCTCCTGCATTCTGTTTGTTCTTTCAGTCTCATAAATGAACGTACATTTCCTCATCTCCATTCAAACCCAGAGGATATTTGGTTTTGAATCTCATTATCATCCGAGATTTGAATATTCGTAGCTTCTGAATACGATTCCCTCCTCGTTCATTTGGGGGGACTGATACCAATCCTGAGTATTTTATGTCCAACCAGGTTTTCCCACTATGGGTGGACATATGTTTCGCAATGGCATATGTGTTGTCCATATTTTGAATTGCACATGTGTGTTCCAGTATACGCTTTTTTAGGGGGCATATCGTGCTTCCTATGTATTGCTTTCCACAGAAGCATTGGAGCATGTACACCACAAATGTCGAATCACATGTTATTTCATTTAGATCACTGCTTTTTTTAGATGGATAATTAGCAAAAAACTTTTTGAGTTTTAATTTTCGTACATGTTGGTTTCAAATGGGTCCTGGTGTTTTTCAGGACAAAATGAAAGTCCTTTATTGAGAAGATCATTTTCGGCTTTAGTTAAGGTATACCTTGATAATCCCAATATAGTCATCAACTTATCAAGGTATACCTTAACTAAATCCGAAAACGATCTTCTCAATAAATGACTTTCATTTTGTCCTGAAAAACACCAGGACCCATTTGAAACCAAAATAGATCTGTACAAATATGTACGAAAATTAAAACTCAAAAGTTTTTTTTGCTAAATATCCATCTAAAAAAAGCAGTGATCCAAATGAAATAATGGACAATGGAGATCCAGGGATCTACAAAATAGTGGAAGCACCACATCTCCGTGTCGCATATGAATTGGCGAATGAAACAGATGCCTCCCAATTAACAGACAGCCAAATATTGAGGGAGATGGGGGTACAATTAGATAAACGAATACCAACTCACTTTAAAAAGAAATCAAAGTTCTGCCCTGCCCTCTAGCCTGGGAACAAAATCGATACATTTTATGATCTGGTATTGGGAGATTTAAAGACGATGCAAAATGTTTAAAAAAATAACAATCGAGAAAATCTAACAAGAACTGAACGCATGGCCATGCAAACATTAAAAACACAATAATGAGATTGAAATAAAACCGGCCGATAAAGGCGGAAATATTGTGGTGTTGGACAAACAACACTATATAGAAGAAGCGATGCGACAACTTGATGAAGCAAAAAACTACAAAATTCTATCCAAGAATCCCACCAATTAATTAATATTAGACCTGAATAAGAAACTAATCATATGGCAAGAAAAGGGTCTACTAACGGAAGATGAGAAGGATTTCCTGTTGGTGGAGAATCCTGTGATGCCAACTATTTACTTTCTTCCAAAAGTGCATAAAACACTAAATAAACCACCAGGACGCCCAATTATCTCGAGCTGTGGAAGCCTGTATGAGAACGTGTCAACTTACGTGGACTTCTTTTTAGCACCTATTGTGAAAACACTCAGCTCCTACATAAAAGACACTGGAGAATTTCTACGTATCTTAATGGATACTCAATGGCAACCAACCTACTTCCTGGTGACGATCGATGTGGTGTCACTGTACACCTCAATCGACCACGAGAAGGGAGTGAATGCCATTCAATATTTTCTAAGGCAGAGACCAATGAATGAACTGGAGCATTCCAAAATGCTGATTGATATGATAAGCATGTGCTTACACAACAATATCTTCTTATTTAATAGGAAGATATATGCACAATGTTGTGGTACTGCAATGGGAGTTTCTTTCTCTCCAAGCTATGCGAATCTCATGATTGGTGGTGGGGTAAAGCGCAGCAGCTGCCCCAGCAAAGAGGCGTCCCGGCGCTAAGAACCACGGAAAACTCTAACGGAGGAAGAGAGGGAGACAGCTAGGAAATCTAGGGAGAGGGGAACAGGTGGGTTTTGACGGCTTTCCGGAAGGCAGACAGATTTTCCAATGAGCGAATGTTCAGTGGGAGGGTGTTCCATAGTTTGGCTCCCAACACCCTAAAGGAGCGTCCACCAATGCGGGCAAGCTTTGTCCGGGTTACAATCAGTAGGTGTTGACCTAGTGAGCGTAGGTTGCGTTGTGGCACATATGGTGTTAGGAGAGGGCGGAGTAGTTCTGAGCGTCCAGTTTTAAGGATTTTAAATGTCATGGTGAGTGTTTTGAACTGGATTCGCGATTCGATGGGTAGCCAGTGCAGCTTTCGAATTGTAGCTCTGGCCGAACATCTGCGGGGGAGACCGACCAAGGCTCCTGCCGCGGCGTTCTGCACGCGTTGCAGTCGTGCTATCTCCGCTTTGTTGGCGCCCAGTAGTAAAACATTGGCGTAGTCCAAACGGGAGAGAATTGTGGCTTGGACAATTAGTTGACGAATGTTAGAGTCGAAGAATCCGAGTATTGGATTGAGACTCCTCAACAGGCCCACACAGATAGCTGCCACTTTTTAAGTGTGGGTCTGGAAGCTAAGTGAGGAGTCCATCCAGACGCCAAGGTTTTTGACCAGGGATTTTGGAGGTGGGTTGGTGCCCAGCGACGAAGGCCACCAGTGCTCGTTCCAGTGGCTGGTGTTCTTGCCGAGGAGCAACACCTCCGTCTTTCCTGCATTAAGCTGCAGGCAGTTATCCGTCATCCACTGGGCTACAGCGGCCAGACCATCCCTAAATCTTGAGGCCGTGGTAGACGGGCCTTCAGTGAAAGTGATGGCCAGCTGCGTGTCATCTGCGTATGACACCAGCGTGAGGTCCCATTCTTTAGCCACTGCGGCGAGTGGCTGCACATATAGGTTGAAAAGGGATGGGCTAAGTGCAGAGCCCTGAGGGACACCCTGTCCGATGGGGTGGGGCTGGGAAAGAAATGGGGGAGCTGACACTCAGAAGGATCTGTCTCTCAGGAAGGAGCGGAACCATTCCAGGGCAAGACCTGAGATTCCCACATTAGCCAGACGATTTAACAGTATGTTATGGGAGACCGTGTCAAAGGCTGCGCTGAGGTCTAACAGGATCAGCGCAGCGCTTTGACCGGCGTCAAGTATCGTCCGTAGGTGTTCGGACGTGGCTAAGAGGGCAGACTTAGTGCTGTGGCCCGGCCTGAAGCCGTTTTGGGATGGGTCTAAGATGTTATTATGATCCATGTGTTGGGACAGGATGATGTTTACGTGGGCCTCTGCAAGTTTAGACAGCCATGGGAGCAGTGAGATAGGTCTAAAATTCTCCAACGTGGAGGGGTCCAGGGTCGGCTTCTTAATGATGGGAGAGACCCAAGCTTGTTTCCAAGCGGTCGGGACACTGGCCGAAGAGAAGGAGAGATTCAGTATGGATGCCAAGGAAGGCAGGAAAAATTCTAGGGATTCGACGAATTGGGTCGGCCGCATCGGGTCTGCTGGAGATCCAGACTTGACTTTCTTACATAATTTCGTAAGATCCTCATGGGAGATTTCAGGTATGCGCATCATAGTGGTGCCATTACTGATGGAGTTAGGGGGGTTAGGTGGGGCAGTAGAGTGCTGTGGGAACGATTTGTAGATTTTTTGCACCTTTTCTACGAAAAATGTGGCAAGGTCCTCACATTGTTGCGCGGAGGTGATGCTGGAGGAAGGGGATCTGCTACTCTGCAGTTCTTCTACTAGTTTAAAAACAGCTTTAGCAGGGTTAGGGCTAGAGTTAATTTCTTCTGCATAGAAGGTGGCGCGTGCGGAGCGGATAACTTTGTGGTAGAGTTTTTGTTTAGACAGGTAGAAAGCTTTATCCCTGTCGTTGTATTCTCGTCTCCAGATTCTCTCGGCTTTCTTGCATTCCTTCCGCATGGATCTTAAGGTGTCGTTATACCATGGGTTGGAAGGGGAGCTACGCCCCTTAGTCCATTTGAGAGGGATGAGGGCATCTAGTCCCTTCGTGATCCAGTTATGGTAGGCAGCATATGTAGTATTGATATCCATGTGTGCCTCATGCCGGAATTCTACAAGAGCGGAGTGCAGGTTTGGGCGCTTCTGTCATCGTCTCCAAGATATTAGTGAAGACAGGGTCTAGTGTATGCCCGGCCGAGTGAGTGGCGGCCTGGATCAAAGGGTAGAGTTGTAAGGCTGATAAGTCAGCCAGGAGGTTTTTGATGGTGGAATCTTGATTCAGGTCAAAGTGGAGATTAAGGTCTCCTAATATGGTGAAATTGGCCGAACTCACCACTAGGGAGTGTGCCACTTCAAGGAGAGCGTCAATGAATTTAGGTAGATGTAGAGGTCAGATAGGGAGAAGTGGGGGCCCGTCGTGATCTTGAATCGTGCACTTTCACAGATCGAGATATTTTCTTTAGTAAAGGAGCAGAAGAATTGTTTTTTGTAGATGACAGCGATGCCTCCTCCTCTGGCGTCTCTATTTAGCGGTTTCATTAAGTAACTTTCTGGTAGCGTGAGGTTAGGTACACTAGTCATATCGTCACGGAGCCAGGTTTCGCATAGAAAGAGAATGTCAGGGTTCTCTTCAAGTAAAAGAGTGTTTACTTGTAAGTGGTGATTAACGAGAGACCTAACATTGAGTTGGAGGACGATAAGAGGGGTTTGTTTATGCGTGCCTGAAAGGTGCCTAGGTAGGCAGGGACTTGGCGTCGAGAAATGACAAGACTTACATAGAAGGCGTGTCTGTCCGAGATGTCCCGATATCAACTCGCAGCTCTGTCCGGCGTTCAGGGCGGCTAGGAATTCTCTATCATAGTGGTGGAGTTCCCGTGGAGTTTGGCCAGGGGGACAGGCGAAAGGCGATGTCTTGGCGATGACGGGTGTAGACGGGCTTGCCTTAGGCGCGCCTTGGGCGCGCAGACGGCGCGCCCGCTGTGCCCGTCCGCTGCGCGTCCGGGAGATACACATGGTGAAATAGGGGGGAGGAGGATGGAGTGGGCGTGGCTTTGAGAGGGGCGTGACCGGAAATGGCGGCAAGAAGAGTGTCTTTTCCTTGAGTCCGCGGCAGCGCTAAATCCGCTGCGCGGTCAGTTTAGGATCGAGCTTTTGTCCTAAGTCGTGCCAAGGAGAAGAGTGAGGTGAGTTTTAAAAACACAACAATTGGTGACCCTCAAATTTTAAAAACAAGTTTCTTGGAGAGAAGAAACGATCATCACAAGATGAACGTAGCCCTTTGGCTGCGTTTTATAGACGATCTGTTCCTGCTATGGAAGGGGACTGAAATAGAATTCCAAGCCTTCTTCACGGAGCTGAACAATAATGATGTTGGCCTGAAATTCACATACAACCTAAGTCCAAAAGAGATCGAATTTCTTGATACCAAGATCTATATCAAAGACAAGCAGATGCACACAACAGTGCATAGAAAGAAGACAGCTACCAATAGTCTGCTTCACGGATCAAGTTTTCATCCGCAGTCACTCAAGAAAAGCATACCGTATGGAGAACTGCTACGGATGAAAAGAAACTGCTTGGAAGAACAAGAAATGGAAAGGAAATTCGAAGAAACTTAAACATGCTTCCTACAACGTGGATACAAATATACAGACATCAAGCGTCGGGAAACCAAAGTGAGACAGAAAACCAGAGCAGACACACTGGTGAACAAGAAAGATAAAGAAAGAAAAGTGAAAGAAGAAAAAATTATAAAACACAACATAAGAAACAGTTATGAAACAACAAAATCCGATGACAGTCAGCCACAATTGATACTTACCTACAGTAAAGAAAGCTACAAAATACAAAAATCAGTAACAAATATTGGAATGTATTAACAAAAGATCCTGAAATAGGCAAATTAATAGGAGATCGACCTTTGATATCATTCAGAAGAGCACCAAATCTATCAGACCATCTAGTGAGGAGCCACTTTGAAGCCAAAAAAACAGAGTCATGGTTACAGCTAAGATCCAAAGGCTTCACAAAATGTTCAACATGTAAGGCCTTTAAAATTGGCAAAAATCTGAAGAACATAATAGACCCCACAGGAAAAGTGTTTCAAATAAAAGAAACTATAACATGTGATTCAACATTTGTGGTGTACGTGTTCCAATGCTTCTGTGGAAAGCAATACATAGGAAGCACGATATGCCCCCTAAAAAAGCGTATACTGGAACACACATGTGCAATTCAAAATATGGACAACACATATGCCATTGAGAAACATATGTCCACCCATAGTGGGAAAACATGGTTGGACATAAAATACTCAGGATTGGTATCAGTCCCCCCAAATGAACGAGGAGGGAATCATATTCAGAAGCTATGAAGATTGGATGATAATGAGATTCAAAACCAAATATCCTCTCGGTTTGAATGGAGATGAGGAAATGTACGTTCATTTATGAGACTGAAAGAACAAACAGAATGCAGAAGACAAGGTTATAATTGTAACTGATAAGAAATGGTTTCGATTTGATGAAATTCAATTGTTATATCATTGCTCCTCGCATACAACTCTTCAAAATGTAACAAACTATATGTTGGAACAATTATAAAATCACTGCATTTGATAAAATTTCATGTTGTAAATGAGGCAACATCCAAATGAGATTGGATAGACATTGAAGGATTTGAAAATTTGCAAACGGGTGAAGCCCACTAATTAACAACAATCGAATAAATGTGTTGCTGCATGTTTTTCTTTCTGGCTGTCCTGTGTATAGGGATGCCACAGCAAGGGGTAAGGGCATTCAGCCCGCTACTATAATATAGGACACTCAGTCCATAAATTACACTCCAGGGAGATCGACTGCTTACATTTGCAGTATGGGTCACTTTAATTCCAGGCTTAGCCAAGAATTAATCTATACGCTGCTCTTATTTAAATGATGAGCGCATAATGGGTGTAACACTGATCATACCCCTTGCAATGTGACATCTCAGCCACCGGCCATGCCAGAACCAATCGAGCCAACTGGTGAATAAAGTTATATATAATGTGGCTACAATATCTACTACATAACCCACATTGCACCAGTATTGGAAGTAGATAAAAGTAAAAATTGAAAAAGGACCAAGTTAATACACTACCGTGATCAGGAACTAAGGTTCGAAACGCGTAGGAGATAGACACGACTTAAATAAATAAGATCGTACCATCAAGAGGAGTGCATGCCCGTTTTTTTGTGAGATATAAAGAGTAAGGTCATTGAAGCAGCCATACTTAAATCTAAACAGAAGGCTAGATTAGACCTACTACAATATAGGAATAAGTCTGACGATAAAAACAAAGTATCGGATCCAATCAAACTTATTTTATGTTTCTCTAAGCAAGAAAAACAACTTCGCACTATCATTAGACGTAATTGGCCATTAATAAAAGATGATCCAATTATAGGGAAGCTTATAACGAAGAATCCCTCTATAACATTTAGAAAGACCTCTAGCATGGGCAATGCGTTAGTAAAAAGTAGCCCGGAAGATCTGAGTAAAACAACATGGTTATCTGCTAGGAAGGATTCTTTAGATGCACTACCTGTAAAGCTTGCCAGCAGGGAGTAAATACCAGCTCTTATTGCACTGCATTTGATGATAAAAAACATTTAATCAAACAACATCTAACTTGCAAAACTGAATTTACAGTTTATGTGTTGGAATGCACTTGCAACCTCAAATACATAGGGAGCACCAAATTGGCAGTGTACAAAAGAATCTTACAACACATGAGGGCCATTACCAATAATGATGTTACATACCCTGTTGCGAGACATTTTAAAGAGTTTCATGACAATAATCTCAAAGACCTCAGATATTTTGCCTTAGATTCAGTACCGCCACATAAAAGAGGCGGTGATCGTGAGGGTAAATTACGACGACTGGAAACTAGATACATCCTAGAATTTGATTCAAAGCATCCTAGAGGCCTTAACACAACAGAAGACTTGCACATGTACATATAAATGTTACTTTTAACCTTCTTAGAAAAGAGTAGGGTATTACTTTATTTTATATTCCTAACTACTAAGATATAGGTTGCACTGCTTAACATCATTCAGAAAGGGATATACTAGATTGCTTGATCTGTGCTTATTTGGAAAATGGAAATGTCGGGATGATAGGATTATTTAGGAGTGGAATGGAATGGCGATTCAGAGTTGTGATTATAAAATTGGATTTTACAATATTTATATATTTTTCTATATATTTATATATTTATAATCGTATATCGAATATTTTGAGAAAATGTTCAATAATGTGCATTATATTTATTGTATGTATTTATTTGTATTACTAAGTTATTTTATCACACTCATATAATCATAAATATGTCGGGACATGGATTTCAACATACTATATGTAGATAAATTCTCAAACCATATCCTGGTCATTTGCCCATCTTAACCTTCCAAACCCTCTTAACCTATTTATGTGGTTTTATCCTTAATTTTATACTACAGCTGCCACAATTATATTATAACTATTATTCACACAGCCAAGATGGTAATTTGACATTAGATTTTGGTATATATTCAAAAATGGTATTGTTTTAATTGATAATGCCATAATTTTCCATTTACATATATTTGGTTGTATATATAATTTCAACCAACATATATTATCTTGGCCATGCACAGCACCTTAATGAATTTCTAGTAATTAGAAATTCTGCACAATTTCTCACTTTTTCCTCTACTATGTACTATTTCTTTTTTGAAATTTTCTTTTGTGAATTTTTCATGTAATCACATCAGCCATTTTGCACATGTAAGTTTTAGATATAGAGAACAATGGAATGTATCATTTAATGATAGTTGAGTTCGCATTGAAGCATTTATTGAGTGATAAACACAAATACAGAGGGTGCAGATTTTATAATTTTAGAAATATGCACTATTATGGTTGTTTATAACAATCATGGATGTTCCAAGTATTAAGAACAATATGCTTATGTACTAACCACAATATATGTATTTATACGTGGAAAACAGAATTTGATAGTATTTTGTTCATGTCTATTGTTTACAAATGAAGCACTAGCACTTTAAAAATGGCTTTCACAGTCCAGAGCGTGTCATGTGATCAAGGCCGAGGGACAGCCGAAACGCATCATGGCGGACTAACTGGTGGTGTACTACAATAAACTAAAATAGAAGCACAGATTTGGGTCCACACTCGTCTATTTTCTGGGAGAAAGCAGTGGAACGAGGAGTTTGGATATATATATATATATATATATCCACGCTACCAACAATGTCCACGCTCACGGACAAAGCACAGCACTCCGGGAGTATTCCGTAAGTTAGTTTATTCGGCAACAAGCAATAGACAGACGCGTTTCAGGGTATCCTTCGTCAGTGTCTAATTACGCTAGCCGCGCGAGAACTATTTTAAATTCAAAACCAATGACGTCACTTCCCCACCCATACGTCCGATGCAATATTGTCTATCACATGGCGGCCATCTTAACAGGGTGAAGATAACGTACCAGCCTATATAGATAAACACTTTTTCTAGTTTATCGCTCGACATTCAAGAATTCCATCAGCAGCGTCGAGACAACACAATTGTAACTCATTGTAAATGAAATCAATTCTAATTAACTAAACATATTGTAAATATCATTGAACAATTGTGCCTCATAGAAAGCTACACAAGTTAATACAATTAAGCCGTGGATCGGCATGTATATTGTAACAAACATCATGATGTGCAAATAATACCTTACTGTATTAAACGATTCATACAATGGTACATTAGACAATTAAAGCCGTGTATCGGCCTAAGCACCTTATAGTAAAGTAGTCCACTACAATCCATGAGGCTAAATCCCCACTAATGTAAGAAAGAGTCAAAACATACTTCATGGAAACAAAATAGGTGACAATCTTTGTTCCTACCCCTTATAGTCCCTGAATATTATATGTGTTTAAAGGGAAAAACGAATAAGAAAAGAAGAGAATACAGTTACGTTTACAAGGTCTTTCTGATTACCTCCCCAGATGCACGGCTAATTCCTCTCCACTATTCAACCCAAAGGGTGTTTTGGTGTGCAGATCTATAATGTAGCGGGATTCAAGTCTCCGCAAGCGTTGTACTCTATCCCCACCCCTTGGATTGATATGTACACAGTCCAATCCAAAGTACTGTAACAGTTCTCTGTTGCTATTATGTTTGAGGGCAAAATGTCAGACGATGCAAACACTTTGAGGAATATAATGAAAAGGAATTGGCATATATTGCAAACCGATTCCGTAATGGGTAAAGATATCCCGGCAGTACCATTCATTACCTTCCGCAAATCACGGTCTTTGAGGGATAAACTAGTTCAGAGCTACCTACCACCTATAAGTCAACCTAAAGGTGTTCTGAAAGACATGAAAGGTTTTTTCCCATGTGGGAAATGTAAAGCCTGTTGTAACAGTAAAAGAACTTTGAGCTACACAATTGATGGGATAAAAAAACCTAAACCCATAGATAAATTTATCACATGCACTACCACACATGTAGTTTACTGTCTATTGTGTCCCTGTGGACTTAAGTATATTGGCAGCACTATTCATAGTGTAAAGATGCGCATCTTGGAACACCAGCGCGCGATCATGAATAAAGATAGTAACTACCCTGTAGCCAGACATTTTGCCCTCAAACATAATAGCAACAGAGAACTGTTACAGTACTTTGGATTGGACTGTGTACATATCAATCCAAGGGGTGGGGATAGAGTACAACGCTTGCGGAGACTTGAATCCCGCTACATTATAGATCTGCACACCAAAACACCCTTTGGGTTGAATAGTGGAGAGGAATTAGCCGTGCATCTGGGGAGGTAATCAGAAAGACCTTGTAAACGTAACTGTATTCTCTTCTTTTCTCATTCGTTTTTCCCTTTAAACACATATAATATTCAGGGACTATAAGGGGTAGGAACAAAGATTGTCACCTATTTTGTTTCCATGAAGTATGTTTTGACTCTTTCTTACATTAGTGGGGATTTAGCCTCATGGATTGTAGTGGACTACTTTACTATAAGGTGCTTAGGCCGATACACGGCTTTAATTGTCTAATGTACCATTGTATGAATCGTTTAATACAGTAAGGTATTATTTGCACATCATGATGTTTGCTACAATATACATGCCGATCCACGGCTTAATTGTATTAACTTGTGTAGCTTTCTATGAGGCACAATTGTTCAATGATATTTACAATATGTTTAGTTAATTAGAATTGATTTCATTTACAATGAGTTACAATTGTGTTGTCTCGACGCTGCTGATGGAATTCTTGAATGTCGAGCGATAAACTAGAAAAAGTGTTTATCTATATAGGCTGGTACGTTATCTTCACCCTGTTAAGATGGCCGCCATGTGATAGACAATATTGCATCGGACGTATGGGTGGGGAAGTGACGTCATTGGTTTTGAATTTAAAATAGTTCTCGCGCGGCTAGCGTAATTAGACACTGACGAAGGATACCCTGAAACGCGTCTGTCTATTGCTTGTTGCCGAATAAACTAACTTACGGAATACTCCCGGAGTGCTGTGCTTTGTCCGTGAGCGTGGACATTGTTGGTAGCGTGGATTTTAAACGCGGGCACCACCGCGTTACAGCACCCGCCTACGAGTGCCTTGGCCCTTGGTGCAACTTGGTAGCGAAAATATATATATATATATATATATATATATATATATATATATATATATATATATATATATATATATATATATATATATATATATATATATATATATATATATATATATATATATATATATATATATATATATATATATATTACCTACTGGCAGTCGCCAGTAGGTAGTTATAGTTAGGACCAAATTTCCATAGGAAGAGCATTTTTTGTTTTGCTTATAACTTCGGCGTCGTTTGATGAATTTTCATGAACATTTCCAAACAAATTCTTTGTTCATATCAGCTCCTATGTGGGAAGTTTGGGGGTGATTCATCAAGGGGGGGCCAAGAAAAAAGGGGTTTCCCAAAACGTGTTTTCTCCATGGTAATTTCCATAGGAAACTTTAGACAAGGCTACAGGTCGAACGGGTGAACGGAATTACCCCAAATTTGGCAGGGAGAAGGGTTTTGGTGTAGAAAGCACGCTTTTATTTATTTGGTGTAAATCCGTTCAGTAGTTTTTGAGACATATCGAAATTTACAGATATCGATATTTGGGAATTCTGCCATCTGATTGGCTGAGGCGTTACGAGCTTGCTGCTTATTGGTTGGGAGCGCTGTGAGCGGTTGCAACTAGGAAGTGTTTGCCGCCATTTTGTGATTCCATCAAAGTGAGTAAGGAGAAAATAGGGCGAAAAAAGTAGGAAAGAGGACGGTAGGAGCACTGTAACCTTTGTGGGGGTGTTTAGGGTGTGCTGTAGAGGGGGTGCGAAGCAAACTACTCATAGCTACCGGTCTGAAAGTGCTGGGTACGGAAATTAAGTGAGATATTGCGTAGAGTCTGATGCTGCTAAGGTGAGCTGGTGCGGGAGTCGGTGATGAAAGTGTGAGCCTAAACTGTGTGTCTTATGGTGTGAAGTCATGTGCCTTGGCCGCTGTGCCACACCTGTCTAGGTAGTGTCAGTAATATTTTATACGTAGTAGGAGAAAGTTTTGTTTGGAACACAGTAATTTGTATATGGTGCTATGGTGGTGTTATACAGGAAGTGCGAAGGTAAATTAATACGGTATTTGTAAAGTGCAAACTACACAGAAAACGATAATTGATTGGAAGATAAGAAGCATTGGGTACTAAAAACTAGGGTGCATATTAGTTGTGTGAAAAAGCATGTTTGTCATTGGTTAATAAAGTGCAGTCTAAACGTGGAGTACATTCGATAGGATGAAATGTGCAAAGCTCAACCAGATGTGCTACTTACATTTGGAAGGTGCATTTGGAACTTAAAACAATGGTGAACTTTTAACCCGCAGGTGCTGTTAAATGTTCAAGAAGATGCTGGAAAAAAAAACGTTACGTTTAAAAAAATCATGAACTTTTAACCTGCAGGTGTCATAGAATGTTCCAGAAAGTGTGGTGATAAAATAGGTTGAACTTTTGACCTGTATGTGGCGCAGAGTATTAAGCAGTTTTTCAGATGGAAAATTAAAAAATAACCAATGGAGATAAGGTTTGGAATGTCGATGAGGAAATGAAATATTCTGATTTGTTCTTTACATGTATTTATATGTGGAGCGACAGAGAAATTGTCCCATTACTGGTGCCATTCTTGATGAAAGCGGTGCATTACATGTACTGTGTGACAAAGAAAGAATTGCATGCGTGTGTGACATTTGAAATCTGCATACCAACTACAAATGTGAGGTAGAAATGAACAAGGTGTGTTATGTGTTCTGTAGTAGTGATTAAGTATTTGAGGTGATATTTTTTAAGTTTGAAAGTATTTTTTATTTCAAAATAATATCCTGTTAGTAAAGTGTGTTGTTTCATATTGGTTATAAAATATGCATAAAGTTTGACCTGTTGGTATATAAGTACTTTATATATGTTTAGGAATTTTTCACAAAGAAGAAATGTAGTTTGTCATCTTTAAAGGACTGTATGGTTTTGAACATGAGGTACAGTGTTAATTTGGGTTTGTTAATGTATTCAGGCGAGATAAACAAAATGTCCCACGTTTGCAAATTATACTTTTTGTGGAAGTAGTGGGGAAGGGGGGGGGGGGTAGGAGATGTATATGTTATTAAGTTAAAAGCAATAAAACCAAAGCCAGAAATGTTATGTGGACAGGTTTTGGTCTCATTTTTGACAGTGAGAGGTAGATTTGAATATAAGTCTAGGTAGGTTGTTGTACTGTGAGGCCGTCTACAGTGTTTGGAGAGTACATGGAGAGGAGATGAAGATAGTAAAAGTGATACGTTCCTTTTATATGTACGCATAGTTGGAATCATTTGAATATAGGTTGAGATATAATATGAACATGGTTTCTGGTTTGCATTTGGGTATAGTTAATAGTTTTAGAAGTTTGTGACTAATGAATAATAAAAAGGCAGATACACTAAAATATATGGTAGTAAACGTATCAATTATTGTCTGTTCTTAGGGGAGGAGCCTAGCGCGCATCCAAGATGGTCGCGTGAGCACAGGGTTCCCCGGACCCTTGCTGCTCCTCGGAATATATCCTGAGAATATCCTGATGTGGTTTATGGAATCTGGCAGATGAAGACCGGCTGAGCACGTATCTCTTTTCAGAACTCGAATCGGACCTGGGAATCCTGAGTTGTTGTTGTTCGAACTTTTGGGACCCACCCGACGGAGGTGCCCGGGGCGAAGGTGAACCGTGGAGCCGTGTCGTAATTGAACAACAGCGGCTGCAGTGCGGTGCCAGTGGCCGCTCTACCACTTTCGGTTTCACTTTCGGACTTCAGGGGGCTGGCCTGCGAATGCACTTGATGTGGCGGGGTGTTTCCTTGGCCTCTGCGCGAGGCCTTGTCTCCACCTGCCACTAGTGTGCCCATTGCCTTGGGTCCCCCCGCACCGCTATATTGTGGTCTCTGGTGCGGCGCTGGTCTGCGGTGCCGGTGCCCCTGCGATTCTTGATCGGCGGTCCCCTTTGGTGTCCGTGACCACATGGGGGGCAAGGGGGGCCCCGAGGGGCGCAAGACTAAGGCCTCCCTCCGCGGGGGACCGGTCCAGGCCAACAACATGGACCGCTACACTCAGGGCAGAGGGTCCCCCGGAGCGACCGCCCCCCCCCCCCGGATGCCGTCGGTGGTGGCACGACCGTCTCTCCGGAGCTTTCCCTGCAGGACATCATGGGCGCCATTGATGGCATCAGGGAAACCATTGCCACGCAATACGAGGCCCTGGCCCGTAAAATCGACACGGTGGCAATCGATGTCACCCTAATTCGGGCAGATCTCTCCAAAACTAACGAGAGGGTTCAGGCTCTCGATGTGCGGACCTCCACCCTTGGTACGGATGTGTCGGACCTGCAGGCCGCGCTTGGTGACATTAAGGCGGTCAACGATCGGATGGCCCGGCGGCTGGAGGACTTCGAGGGACGGGCCCGACGCAACAACATCCGTGTCATAGGCGTACCGGAGTCCTCCGACAGCCGCCCGGTGGACCTCCTGGTCGAGGACCTCATCCTCCAACAGTTGGCCCCTGCAGGCCTAAGTAAGTTCTTTGCTGTGGAGCGGGCCCATCGAGTTCCGGGCGGTCGGCCACGGCCGGGGGCCCCCTGAGGCCTATCGTGGCCAAACTGTTCCACTATAGAGACCGAGATGCGATTCTGCAGGCCTCACGGGTCCACGGCCCGGTTCGTCATGAGAACTCATCCATTAACTTTTATCCGGACTTTACCCAACTTGTCCAGAAACAGCGGATGGGATTCCAGGGGGTGAAGCGTCGTCTCCGTGAACTGGGCCTAAAGTACTCTATGCTCTACCCTGCAAAACTCCGAGTGGAACATGAGGATCGGACTGCCTTTTTTGACTCTCCTGTGGCCGTGAGTGACTGGCTGGACTCGCTGCCGGACAGAGGTGACCGTCCCGGGCCCTCTGCAGGCGCCGAAGGTGACGGGTCCCTTTTGGAGTGACTTTTGGTCCTTGATCTTGCCATTTTGCATTGTTCAGCTGGGTTTTACTTCTTTTGTTCATTTTTTCTCACTAGGACCTGTGTGGGGGGCGGGCGGGGACGGGTCCCTTTCCTCCTCCGGGGTCTTTTCGTAGAATGGGGTTAGTAGGGCGACAGGCACACTGCAAGTTGGGGGGGTTTTCTGGCCCGCAGGGGTGCAGGGTGGGGGGAGTTGGATTTGGGGGGGGGTTGGGGGGAGGGAGGGGTTGTTTTGCTGTGTGTTTTTTGTTCGC
The DNA here is from genome assembly GCF_964204655.1 of Triturus cristatus. Classification (NCBI taxonomy): domain Eukaryota; kingdom Metazoa; phylum Chordata; class Amphibia; order Caudata; family Salamandridae; genus Triturus; species Triturus cristatus. The sequence goes on from NC_140592.1 coordinate 267,844,989, forward strand.
AGAGCGAGGTATTGATTTTTATCCAGATTCGGGAACTGTGCTACTGACTGGGGGGCCTTTGATCTATTGGAGGGGATGGGGGGGGACGGGTTGAGACTGATGTCATGGAACGTCAATGGGTTGGGGGATCGTATCAAACGGGGGGTAGTACTGCAGTATTTGCGTCGTCTGACTCCTGATGTGGTGTTTATCCAGGAGACGCATCTGGTTGGCAATGTTTGTCATGCAATGAACAGGGGGGGATACCGCCTCGTGGCCCATTCTGGTTTCACAACTGGTTCCAGGGGGGCGGGCATTCTCCTGCGATCCTCACTTCCGTTGGATATCACTAGGGTAGTCTCGGATGACAGAGGGCGCTATGTGTGTCTGACTGGGAGGTGGGAGGGGCGGCCCCTTTCCCTGGTCTCAGTTTACGTCCCCCCGGGCCTCCAGAACTCCACCTTCGCGGACTTGGGTCGAATGCTGCTTGAACTTCCGGAAGGTCTTTTGCTTATGGGCGGGGACTTTAATTCGGTGGTTTCGGGTGACCTGGATCGTCACCCACCCAGGGCCCTCCCCGCTGCCCAGGCATGGCTTGGTGGCCTGCTGGAGACCTTCGGCCTGGTGGATAGTTGGAGATTAATGCATCCGACCCAATGTCAGTACACCTTTCACTCTGGGGCGCATGGGAGTCTTTCTAGGTTAGACTATTTCCTTATGCCCGCGGCACTGACTGGTCGGATTCGAGAGGTTAGGCACCTGGCGCGGGGTATTTCCGATCATTCCCCGCTGTGGCTGCTCTTTGACACCGAGTCGCGGTCTGCAGGGCGGATTGCTCCCATTAACCCGTGGTACCTGCGAGACCCTATGACTCGCGACAGCCTGGTTAAGGCTATGGACCAATACTTCCTTGAAAACGAGGGGTCGGTGTCGTCCGCAATGTCCCTGTGGGAAGCCTTTAAAACCGTAATCCGCGGACACGCCCTCTCCCAGATAGTGGTGGCTAAGAAGCTCAAGAGTGAGGCAGTGGTGAAGTTGGAGACTGACATTTCGGGGCTGGAGTCGGCCTTGGAGACGGGTGTCACTCCGGACGGGCTCCATGCCCTCAGCCTGAAACAGTTTGAATACAGGTCTCTTGTCACTGACGCTGCCAAAACGATGTATAGGGAGCAGCAGGGTCGATTGTATGATGCCGGGGACAAGGCGGGAAAGTTGATTGCGTGGCTGGATAAGAAGGAGAGAGTGAATCGTGTGGTCCCGGTGCTGTGTGTCTCGGATGGAGTGTGTGTGACTGAGCCTGGTGAGATTGTGGAATGTTTCGCTGACCACCTCCGGGCCGTGTACTCCCCGGTGACTGATAGGGATGAAGAAGACTCTTGCCTTCTGCTGAGGGATATTGCTTTGCCCGGCCTGTCCGTCGAGGATCGTGAGCAGCTGGACGCCCCCTTGTCTGTAGATGAAATTGCAACTGCGATTCGGTCCCTTCGTTCGGGCAAGGCGATGGGTCCCAACGGGCTGCCCATTGAATTATATAAGTTGCGCCCGGATAAACTCGCGCCCTTCCTCCGTCGTATGTTTCAGGAGTCCCTTGAGGCAGGCTCCCTTCCTGACGACCAGCGTCTGGCTACGATAGTCGTGATCCCCAAGGACGGTAAGCCACGAGATCGCTGTGCCTCCTACAGGCCTATTTCACTGCTAAATGCAGAGCCTAAAATCCTGGCTAAAGTCCTTGCCAATCGTTTGTTGAGCGTCATCTGCGATTTGATTCATCCTGATCAATGCGGCTTCATCCCTCACCGTAACACCGCTCTTAACTTGCGGCGTCTTCACGGCGCCCTCGCCAGGGCGGAGTACCTCTCCGAACCAGCCGTGCTGGTTTCTTTAGATGCCACGATGGCCTTTGACACCATCGAGTGGCCATTCCTCTGGGCTGTCTTGACCAAATTCGGCTTTGGGGAGGGATTTCTTGGCTGGGTGAAGCTTCTTTACACGGGACCCATGGCTCAGGTGGTAGTTAATGGGCGGGTCTCTCGGCCCTTCGCTCTCGGTAGGGGTACGAGGCAGGGGTGCCCGTTGTCCCCTCTGCTCTTTGCTCTTGCCTTGGAGCCGCTCGCCGCTTGGCTCCGCTGGGAGCCCTCGATCAGAGGGATCCGGTGGGCCCCGGGCTTTGAGGATCGGGTCTCGTTGTATGCGGACGATATTCTCCTGTATCTCACCTCGCCGCGGCAGTCGCTTAATGTTCTCTTTGATGTTCTGACTTCCTTTGGGAGAAATTCGGGTCTAACGATCAACTGGTCTAAATCCTGTGTCTATCCTATCTCCGGTGACCCTCCTCTCTTGCCGCCTCGGCTTCCGATCCAATTATCTCTGTCCGGCTTTAAATACTTGGGAATATACGTCTCGATGGACCCGGTGGCTCGCTATGAGCAGAATCTCCTGCTTCCACTTCGGCGTCTGAGGGAGGACACGGCTCGGTGGTGTAAGCTGCCCTTGTCCCCGCTGGGTCGGGCAGCACTGTTTAAAATGATGTCCCTTCCCAGATTTCTCTATGCACTTCAGAACTCCTTCGATGTTATTCCTGTGTCCTACTTTCGGGAGGTGGAGAGCCTGCAGAGAAGACTGGTGTGGGACGGACGGGCGCGTATCGCTCTGGCAAAGCTTACTCTCCCCTGGTACGACGGGGGCATCGCGCTTCCCGACATTCGCAGGTATTATTGGGCCTCACAGCTATCGGCCATTAACCATGCCACGTATGCGCCTGGCTTGAATCCGGCGTATGAGATGGATAAATTCCTGCTTCCCGGCGGAAACTATAACAGGGCACTTTACTCCAGCTCGGCTGGACGGACCCTTACGGGCCCTACTAAGATTGCGGTACGGATCTGGAAGGCGGCCAATGTAGCCTTGGGCTGGAGTGAGCGATTAACATGTGCCACTCCTCTGTTTGCCTCCGACCGCCTGGGAAGCCTTTGGACAACGAAGGGGTTTGAACGTTGGGACACGATTGGTATTAGTAGAGTGGGAGACTTATGGATTAAGGGTGCGGTTAAAACATTCGCGGCGCTCCAGAGCGAATACGAACTTACGGAAAGGGAATTCTTCCGCTACGCCCAGATTCGGCATGCCCTGCTCTCTGTTTTTGGGGAGGGGACCAAGATCCCGGCTTCTTCGCCCCTCGAGGACCGCATACTCGATGGTCATGTCCCCGACAGTACTATCTCATTAATTTATAAAAAACGTATCAATAATCGGGCTGACCTCTTGGTGCGCCTCCGGGAGGCGTGGACGGGGGATGGGGTGGAACTGGACGACGAGGACTGGCAGTCCGCACTGTCGTCCCCCAAGGAAGTGGCCATTCCAGCCCGTCTCCGCCTGGTCCAACTCAAGATTCTCCACCGGGTGTATGTGACGGGTCCCCGTTTGGTCTCGATGGGATTTTCTGAAGGCGGGCTCTGTAAGCGGGGATGTGGACTCAGAGCCACCTTTCTCCATATCCTTTGGGAGTGTCGCGAGGTGGCGGAATACTGGCGCCGGGTTCACGTGGTCATGGGACAAGTCACCGGGGTTGTGCTGCTGCCGGGGGTGCGTCGCTGTGTCCTGAATGTGTGGGAGCCCAATGATTATAACGCGGCTCAGACTCGGTGGGCGGCCCTGGGGAACATGATTGCCAAGAGAGATATAGCGCAGCTTTGGGGTTCCCAGCGGCCTCCCACCGTGTCCGTATGGAAGGAGAACATGGACTGGTGCATGTTCAGGGAGAAGACTGTGTATGTGGCTCGTGGTAAACCGGGGGCATGGGGTAGAATCTGGGGGCAATGGAATGCGTATCGTGGGGGTATCTGTATTCCCCCCCTAGTGGACACCGATATTGCTTTGTCCCCCTGACCCTTGATGGTTCCTTGCGACTTTTGGAATAACCGAATATAGACGTTCCTCTCCCGTGATCCCCCCCCGACCTATCGGTACTCCTTTCTCTAGATAGCTATTTGAAGGTCTGAAGTAGAGTCCCCTGGATGTAGCCTGACCCACATCTTTTGCCCTTACGCCTCGCCTTTTGTTTTTATTTGTTATTTATGTTAAACCTATGTATCCTGCTTCCCTAGGACTATCCGGAGCCATGTACGGGGCTGGGCCCCGGGAGTCGACTACTGCCTTAACATCTGTATGATCCTGTCTGAATCTAGCGGCCGGCCCTGGTGGTTGTAGGCCCATGCTTGTAATTGACTTATTGTTCAATAAAATTTTCAAAAAAAAAAAAAAAAATTATTGTCTGTTCTTATGAAATAGAAGTGGTTGGGGAGTGTTTCTTAAGAAGAGATGTTTTATAAATGTGTGAGAGAAAAAAAAGAAATGAAAATGTTCGGTATATTTTCTGTATGACTTTCTTGACATTAGTAAAGTACATGTCTTTACAAGTGATAGTAATTGTCAGACTGTGTTCCTGTGCTGAATATACGTAGGTGTTTAAGTGGTCTGGGCTTTACCGGTGCTCAGTTTCACTATCTCTTTGAGACACTCGTCAATTTTTTCATTCAATTTAATGTCCTTAATATACATACAGTAAAGGGACGGTATTTCAAAAGTTTGGGAATTTCAACTTTATTTACTCTCCCCATCCTCTGCTATACACTGTACTGAGTGTTTAAATGACTTTATTAACATACAGATGTATAGCTAGTAAAGGTGGTGTAGTTCCACTGGGCCCATTTATAAACCGTGCTATGGGATGGTTTATGTTTTACCCGTCAATTTGCATGTTTGAATACTTTTGGATGATAAGCGTTACGGAAGACACCTTTGAAAATTAAGCCTGAGTATGGGTATAGTGCCGCTACTAGGAATGGTGACGGTTTTTCTTTGATTTCGTACGGTTAAGCAATGGCGGGGGTGGGGTGGGAGAGGTGGGTATGTTGGTGATTAAAACACAGACTTCAGTAACGTGCAGATGTCTAGCTACTAAAGGTGATGTAGTACCACTGGGACCATTTATAAAGCGCCCTATGGCATGGTATATGTTTTAACATCAAATTTGCATGTTTTAATACGTTTTGCTGATGAGTGTTTCGGGAGATATCTGTTGAAATTAAGCCTCTGTATGGCTATAGTGGCACTTCCAGGTTTGCTGGGGCTCTTTGTTTTATTGCTTAAAGTTAAGCAAGGGCGGTGCGGAGGTGGTGTAATGGTACTGGGACTATTTATAAACCGCCTTATTGTATGTTGTATGTTTTACTTGGAAAATTGCAGGTTTCAATACCTTTTGCAGATGAGCGTTCCGGCAGACACCTGTTGAAATTAAGGCTATGTATGGCTATAGTGGAGCTAACGGGAGTGCTGGGGCTGGTTGTTTTGATTTCGTAAGGTTATTATAACACGGACATTTGTAACGTGCATAAGTGTAGCTAGTAAAGGTGATGTAGTGCCACTGGGTCAATTTATAAAGCGCTCTATGGCATGGTATATGTTTTATCCGGAAATTTGCATGTTTTAATACCTTTTGTTGTTACCTTTTGTTGCTGGGTGTTCCGGCAGAGACTTGTTCAAATTAAGTCCCTGTATTGCTATAGTGGCTCTACCAGGTTTGCTGGGGTCTTTCTTTGATTTCGTACGGTTAAGCAAGAATGGGGATGAGGGTGGTGTAGTGGCACTGGGTCCATTTATGAAGCGGTTTATGGTATGGTATATGTTTTTCTCGCAAATTTGCATGTTTTAATACCTTTTGGTGATGAGTGTTCCAGCAGACAGCTACGCAAATCACACAACATTTCTGTGGATAACAAATCTTCGTGCTGATAGACACTCCTGCACTGTGGTAGAATGCTGCCAGCGTTGATGGCAAATTATGAAACTTGGTGCCATTGTACATTTAAATAGAAGCTTGGATCATTTATTTGTTACTATGGTGCAGTGAGGGCTTTAAGTGGGAAAAAAACTGGGGGTGCTCTAAAAGGGGCGGGGCAAACCTGTTAAAGGGGTGTGGGCTATCCAAGTAGGGGTGTGGTCTACATGAAGATAACTAGCATTGTGTGCTTAAGAAAATCCCCTTGAATTATCCTACGTTCGGGAAACACGCTCTTTAAAGGATTGCCCTTCCTCCTACAACATGGCTTACGTAGCATGATGTCTCCACTTCTCAGTAGTGAGCAAAATGAGCATGCGCACATCGATGTGCATGCTCTGACTGCAGTGCAATAAAAAAAAAGAAAACTTGACTACCTTTGCGAGGGCCAAAAATAGAGCCCGATAGAGACCCGTTTCGAGTTTTTTTTTAAATAACTGCCGGTGCTCAGAGCCGGCCCACTTAAAGCCCTGCATCCATTCATCCTAAGCACTGCGCCATCCAACCATCTTTCAATTCATTCCGCCATTCCTACCTACATACATACATACATACATCTGTCCCTGCAGTTATTCTAAGTTCTATCAGCCCACTTGCCTATGGTAAGCACTGTGCCATCCATCTAGTTATACACCCATATATTCATACATACATCTGTCCCAGAACCAATCTTACGCATCTATCAGCCCACCCGTGCATCCTAAGTACTGGTCCATGCATCCATTTATTCTTCCATTCATCCATATATCCATCCATCTAGCTATCCATTCATCCATCTGGCCATCCATCCAATCGCCCTGTAGTCAACTATCCGTCCTTATTTTCGTGCACTCTCCGCCGCTGATCCTAAATACTGCGTATTATACTCATCCACCCTGCCTCTTAGGGGCCAAAAAGGCTGGCGATAATCATTGAGAGGCAGATGAAGTTTCTGATAAAGAACAAGAAAGCTTTGAGTTGCTCTTTGTGGCCCAGAGTTTACCACCCTTCTCTGGTGGTGTTTTACACAAAGGATGATTTAGGGAAAAAAATGTAAAGCAGCTTTTCAGTGTAAAATGTTAATTTAGAAAGATAACGGGGCATAACGGGGATAACGGGGGTTGAAATTATTGCCGCTTTAGCGGCAGGAAACTGCCGCTAAAGCGGCGATAATGGGCTTGATAATATGCCCTTGTCAATTCCCATAGCCGGCCAGGTTGTGGTGTGAAGCTGGGCTTCTATGGGAATTCAGAAGGGCATATTATCAAGCTCATTAGCGCCACTTTAGCGGCAGTTTCCTGCCACTAAAGCGGCGATAATTTTAAAGCTGTTCTTGATAATATGCCCCTAAGTGAGCCAGGCAAAGCGTATGTTTTCGTAGCTCTACAACAACACCCTGTGAAAGGTGAGAGCAGGGTTGTGTTGGAGTTGGCTGCATGTGGTCATCTCCAAAGGCGCAACCAGAGCGAAATTTCGGGGGAGGCTAGTTCTTTCAGCAATAGGCAGAGTGGGGCTGTAGGGGCTCTAAAAAGGGGTGGAAAAAAACAGAGCATCATTTACAAGCAAATGGTCTTTTGAAGACCTGTGAAGTACTCGGGTGAGGCTCTGTGTGTGCTATTGGGAAGCTGTCTCGGGGAGTCCGGGGCAATGGGCATTGTGCGCCTGGTGGTCTCTCTGCTGATAACACCACGATAATGTTGCTCCTGCGCTGCAAAAAGAGAAGGGAAATCGTGAGTGAAAATGGCTCTCTTTAAAGGATTTCTTTTCTCCTACAACGCGACTCACCTGGCATGATGTCTCCACTTTTTAGTAGTGAGCAATGTGCATGGTCTCACTGTCTCATTACAGTCCAATAAAAAATAAACCAACGGACTACCTTTGCGAGGCCCGAAAATAGAGCCCCATAGAGATCCGTTTCGAGGCCCCCAAAAATAAACTGCCGGTGCTCAGACTCCCTCTCCTCCAATTCAAGCTTTGGGTGCAGTGCTATGTGTGCGAAGTTGTAGATAAAATTGTTAGGTTAATAATAGTAATTTTTCTGTGTGCCGTTTGGTTGGTAATATCATCCTAAGTATATAGATTAAAATTTAAAAAAATATTATCTATAAAGTTGTCTGTGGTGGGTTGCAGAGGGAGTGTGTGGGGTGTGGTGGAGAGGTGAAAAGTACGAGGTAGTGCAGTTAGATGCAAATTGTAAAGGCGTATGTAAATAATTAAATGAATACTTACTGTATGTTTTATGGCACTACCCGTCATCCTACTGCTCCCCTGCCGTGCTCCATCACGTTGCAGCACTGCCTCTGGAAGCCATCAGTAGAATTTATGTAATTGTATGTTATTATTGTAATATATTGAACTGATGTAAAAAATAATTGAATTTTTTTTTTTTTTCCAGAAAATTATTTTGTTTGGATAAAAATTTGAAAATGCCTAGACGAACTGAGAAAAAAAGACAAGAAAAGAAGCATTTATATTTGCAGAAAAGAAAAGATTTTGAATTACAAAAAAATGAGAGCACTACACAAACAGTTTCTTCTGGTAAAAACACTAGACAATTTCTAGAACAAATATTACGAACATTTAATGAAAATAACATCACACAAAGGAAAAAGAAGAATTTTTCAAGTAAGGAGAAGGAGACTTCAATTTCAAATACAAGGAGAAGAAAACATAATAAAGAAACAGTATCTGTTACCCAGAGACAAAAACAATTTCAAGAAATTAGTCAGAGACTTTTTCGAACTAGAGTGATTCAGAATTTAATGAGAACATGCTGCAAATATAAAAAGAAAGTGCTGCAATTCAAACAGAAGCAGCGTATCGAAAGTATAGTCACATCTATTAGCCTCCTCGGGGGTCCCACTCCAGTAGATAAATTATTCGTCGATGTATATCGCCCATAGGGCAACTTTTTCTACCCAGTGCTCATGTTGTAAATACCTAGCACCAGAGAGTCGAATCTACTTAGCAAAGGCAATGGAGTTTCCCCTCCAGGGCTTGATTGTTTCTGTAGGAGATGTATATATAAATACGATTTTATACACTACTACCTTTTGTTATGAATTTTTAATAACGTATGCTGATTAATAATTTCTTTGCTAGCACGTGATGCGATGATGTTTACACTCTTTCTGTTGCATCACTAATGTTGCTTCCATTAGGACTATACATGTCGCTTCGTATATGATTGTTGACCATTTTCCGTTTTGTAATTGCACTATTTGTATATACACATTTTGATTTAATTTAACATTTGAAAATGAGGCTCCGCATTATCGCGACGTGTTAAATTACACACTGGCAGCCGTGCTTTGACTTATATCTGGTATCCAACTTAGTACTGCTAAAATGGCTGGCGTATATGCATTTGCTCTGTCTGTGATTTTGCGGGACATTTTCACTTTCGATTGTGCATGACGATGAATTTCCTTCTGGTATGCTTAAATACGATTTTGTTTAAACTAGTAACTGACATTGAAAAAGGCATTGTTTACCGAAACGCGTCTGTCAGTTTTCGTGCCGCTTGCAGGATAACCCTTTACTTTAAATGTCCCTATTGAGTGCCTCCAAGTTTGTCCACAGGAGGGTGGATCCTTCATTGATATATATATATATATACACTATATCTACCTACTGGCGACCGCCAGTAGGTTATATATATATATATATATATATATATATATATATATATATATATATATATATATATATATATATATATATATATATATATACACATACAAGCATATATATATGTACACATGTAAAGGGTTTACACTTACCTGTGAAATACTTACATTTGCATAGTAAAGGCATGTGTGGTGAAGGTTTATGCGTGGTAAACGTTTTCATTGTAAAGACATGCATTTTTAAGACCGCCTTGTAAAGGCATGCGTGGTAATGGCATGAGTGGTTCCGTCATAGAACCATTATTCATTGATTTACTCATCATTCATGGACCTCTGCTAGTAAACTTATAGCGGACTCTTGTTGCAAGGGGTCAGTCAACGGCTCACCAATCCTCATAAACCTCTTTAAAATGGGGCACCTGAAAACGTCCCTGTTGCTGCTTATACTTGAACTGCGTAAAGGTTGATGTTGGCGAACTATCTGTCGTTTTCTGGTATGTGGACAGATTAAAACGGGTTGCGTGGCATAGCAACCGTGATGTTATTTTTTTCTAGCTGTTTTAAAACACTACCAGGTGGGTGCATAAATCTGCCATGTCTTTCCTATATTTATTTTATTGAGGGCTTCCTATTTCTTCCTCTCAAGGTCTTTTGGAAATTTAAGCAGTGGCTGAAAAGCAACTTGAACTATGTCTATTTTTGTATCCTTGATGTTGTATTCCTTAAGGGAAAGCTAGTTATAAGGGCAGACAACTTTGATCAAAAGCACGTGCAAAAGGAATTTTTGGATCGCTGAGATCACCACATGAAGATGTTTCTATTCATTTAAAGAGAGCATTGTGGAGCGCAGCACCTTTGTGGAAGAATTTTAATAAGGAAATGGAAGGAAGAGCTCTGCTGACACAGTTTGGTCGCTCTTTTGCTAATCGGATGCACTCACTATGCTTCTACACTGTAGTGCCCTCTACTGGAGAAACACCAATAACCGAATAACATTAATTGATCTTATTTTCTGGAATAAAGTGTGCAGGAGTGGTGTTACGCCCACTTCTGCATAACAGCAGGAGAGACACACAATTTGTTGGTGCTTATTTGCACGGGCATATTTTTTGTACCCAATACTTTGCAAAATGAGCTGTGTTTCTCAAACGACATATTTTATGCATGAAATTCATGCAAAGCGTTTCATATCAGCAGTTTCGTTCTGTACTGAACTGCGATTTTTTCTTACCAATAAAGCACTGAAAAGGCTGTACCTCTGAAATGTGACTTTTCGAGGTGTTTCATTAGTCGTCACAGGTGAATTTGCCTTCTGGACCTCAAGGATGTCACTTTCATAGACCCAGCTGTTCACCCTCCAGAAAGCCTTAACCTTGTACTAAATAATTAATCAAAAGGAAAGTAGCACTTGTTGGTACACATCTCAGAGTGCAAAATGTAAAATGTTTATTCTTTCCTGAAAAGTTTGGTTTGTGAGGTCATGGTTGAAAGGGGAGATGCCCCAGTCCCTTTATCAAACCCTTACAGAGTGGTCACAGTGTGATTTTGTGTGAGCCAATTAAAATGGATGCTTCTATGCTGATAGCAGCTCTAGTACATAGGAGACAACAGTAGTTAATTTCAAGTAAGTAGCCACAACAATTGGCGAGTGAATTTAGAGAGTACTTGATTTCCTGGCCTCTTGGTAGAGTGGAAGTCCTTGTCAAAGGCAATGCCTTTAGATCAGTGTGTAACAATCACCAGTTAGCCCTGTGAACACAAACTAAAGCACATAGTGGGCACTGTTAGTCCTATGCCACAAGTTCTGCCAGTAGTTATAATGATACAATAAAAGCTACATGTGTCCGTTTCGAGTAAGTCATTTTCGGATTGTGTCCAATGAGAAAATTCGTACTTCTTATGAATTGAGCTTTATTTTTCAAGTTCTAAAGGCATTCCATCAGCTTCTACATGGCAAGTTAGTCACGGATTGTATTGATAAAACCAAGGAGACATTTTTGTAGACATACAAAGGGGGCACAGACCATCGAACAGGGCAGAAAATGAACTTTCTTAGCATTACTGTCACAAGGCATGCTATTAACACTGCAATCCTGCCAGAAGAGTATTATAATTTGCCTGAAAAACACCAGATGCAATGTTATCTGGTTCTGAGGGGGCTCTGCCAGCTGCATACTCCACGCATAAGATCTATATCAATGCCTGTGTTGCCATGGATACAATTACAAAGTGATTCTGTAATGGAGCTAATTTGAGGAAACAAAAGGGTTAATGAACTAAGAAAAACGGGGTTCAAGGAATCCCCCCTCGCAGGTTATGCATTGACCACCTACAACACTCTAAGTAAGAGACGCAAACTGCATTAAGCAATGTAAAGAAAACAGTGCATCATATAAAGGTGTTTGACAATGTGAAAAAGTCCCAATGCAGGTCCATCCCCGCCAGTCTTTTCATGGCGGTTGAACCGCCATGGAAAGGCTGGCGTGGAGGCACATCCTAATCCCTACGGCGGTGCCTGGTAGGCACCACCATCATTTTGGGGATGGGAAGGTCTCTCCCATCGGATGCATGGCGGTCGGAGTTTCCAACCGCCACGGAACCGCCTGCCTTCCAAATGTGTCAGTGAAAGGTCTTCTGATGGCAGTGAGACCGACAGCTAGTCGGTGGCGGTCTCGCCTCCATCATAATGACCCCCTAAGTACCTTGTAAATAATCAAGTATCTTGCATTTTCTGCCCTCCAAGTTCTTTTACTGATGCTGAATCATGATTCCTTTGTCTCAAATTCCTGACTTGCATGCGCGCATGAAGGATGTAAGCATTAAATGTACTTAGATTTTTCTTTTCTCTTTTATCTCTTGAAGATCGCTGAGAACTCTCTCCAAGAAGTGCAAGGTTCCCAGAGTAAGAAGATTTCCTGGATGTGCAGGTAACCTGGGTCGGTGGGAAAACACTGGTGATGTCTTCACTGGAACTCCGATTGCCTAGCAAAGGGTGTGGTCCAAGGAATTGGTATTTATACTCTCCTGAAATCAAAGATGGATGCCACCAAAACATGGCTGTTTTCAGGAACTTCTAGCTCAGGGGTCTCCAGCCTTTTCTGTACTGAGAGCTACTTATGCTCAATGAAACGCAGTGACAGCTACTAATATTATTAGTGCTGTATAATTAAGAAAAAAAATGTATAATAATTTAAACAAGCAAAAACTTTCTAATTTAATAAACTGGGCTGCACACAAGTGAGCTACTCAGTGTTGGCTGGAAAGCTACAGTAGCTCAGGAGCTACTGGTTGGAGACCCTGTTCTAGCTTGTTCCTAAACATTCTGGCTTGTCCCAGATGGATTGCCATGTGTTGTCAGCGTCTAATTTCTGGCTTGTTCCAGAAAACTTCTGGTTTGTTCCTGAACCTGAAATTTCAAAATAACATCCTCTGGGATTATTTTGTATTCACACCTTATCTCATACTAACAAACCAGATTACATGCATACAACACCCAATCATAAAGGTCACCCCTGGAACTGGTGGTTACAGCGCATTGGCACATAAAACTTATAATTAGTGAAATAATGATTGTAATTTATTAAAACAGTTTATTTTCAAAAATTACACAGTTAAAACATTTATATCCAAAAATAATTTTGGCAAAATTGCATTGCATTACAATATTAAGAACAATTAATCACAGTTAAAAATGATTCAAAAACCATAACACAAGAGTTAAAACAGACAGTAATCTTTGTCATAAATTGCCATAACCCAGAATCAAAAGTATACACATATGCCCAGATACCTTGTCGATCATCAACATCGAGGGCAATGTTCGTACAGATGGATTTGTGGCAACAAAAAAGGTGTTGACGCGCTTCGAAGGCTTAATCTCATTACACCTTCTTTCTCAAGACGGTAGTGTTATGTACTCCCGTTCATTAAGAATCTATAAACATAGACACATATATTTAAAAAAAAATCTCAATTTATCAAGAAAACATATTTAAAATACAATCAATTGTCAAAAGACCATAAATTAAAGAAGGATTGTTTTAAATGCCAGTACCGCAAGCCTCCAAGCCCCACTAGCGCCTCGTGACCATAGTAGAAAACCATCCAAGCTACCTCTACCAATCACCAATCTGTTAGCTTATATAATAGCACATGACCACTCAAACCACTATTAACTCATATAATAGCATATGACCACATAAAACACTATTACACTCTGATTGATTCATCTGTTTTCTACACTCTGCTTCCATCTAAAGTTTATACAAATAGTGTATTTTGACTTACTTATTGGCTGATGAATGGTGTGCCACAATGTTATGCAGGCACTCTTAGTCAAAGTGCACTCCAATCCCCTAGTCCGACTTGATCTGTTCTTCATCTGGGGACACACATAAAAAAATCTGTGTGTTTTCTAATTTATATCCGGAGGATCTCTATGTTTCCTCCCCCTATTCCGTTTGTATCCCAAATTGGGTATTCATGACTTACTCATTTTAATATCTTTAACAGGGATAGGGCATCTGCTGTAGTGTGATGAACCGGTCCCAACTTTAGGATCCCACCAGCCGCATCGTACCTAATTAAAACTGTATTATTGATAAAATTATTGACAGGTTCAGGTCTTTGTTGTCCCATATTCACCTAACTTATCCCAGACTGTCCTATTTCTATCACTCATACCTACCTCTGTTTAAAAACAATATTTCTAAGCCTGTGTAATCGGCTTCCTCTATTTTTATAGGCTGATGTCAAAAATACTTTCCTTTTAAGCACGTTCCTCAATGGGGATTCCTTCAGTTCCTTCTACAAATCGAGCTTTTTATATCTAGCTCTAGAAAAAAAGAGGCCGTGATCTGTACTTGATAAAAACTTTTTATGTATTATCATTCTTAGCTAGAGCCACAATCTTTATCATAGTTCTAAAACAAGTTCTGATATTCCCAAACCTTAATATACTTCTATTCCACACCAGATTAACACTGAAACAAAAAAGCATCCCGTTATTTAAGCCTCTTATTATTTATGGACTATTGTAATAACGTAATCTAATAGCCGTATGCATCACTCCCGTTTGTATCTACAAACACCTAAATCTAGATACATTGTAGCTACTGGTTCCAATATATTATGGCACTACAGGGGTTGTCGACTCGAATATTTCTGACCTTACCCCCGTCTGCCTCATTCTTTTATCCCAAAAAGAATCCTCACATCCTTCTTCATGCTCACCTTTATAGGGAAAAAATGTCTGTCCTTCGATATGTCCATCCTGGTCGTTTATTCGAGCCTTTTTGCACTGTGTGGTTCACGCGCTATTTAAACACTACTTTATCTTATATCTTAAATGACGTGCCTAACGTATTTACGTCATCTCGAAAGGATACGTCCAAGTCTTTTTAGTTCAAACAGCGCTTGCATGCCGTTCATTTCTTTTCTCTTTATTGTCCGGCAATTACAAAAAAAAAAGGAAAATAAAGCTTTATTTAACAAATAGCCGAGATCAAAGTCCGTTGTTAAGACCTATCTTACCCTACATAGTTCTACAGTTAGGATATGGTTAGATTAAGAGCACAATTATTCGCCCTATTCTCACCAATGGTCTATCAGTGTCATACATAAATAGGAGTTTTGACTAAAAATCGAAACAGCCCGTCCTTCCTTGAGTGCATTAATTCCTATTGAGAAAAGGATTTCTGTGCAAACGGTAACAGATATTAATAGTGTACAGTAATCATTAGATAAAGACCCATCCATCTATTGGTCCTATCTATGTCTATGGGTACCTACTTTATGTTACAAAAGGGGGTGGTGATGGATGGAGCATCAAAACCAATCAAACACTCACACCCAGTCAACAGATCTGGGTTTGATCCATCACCGTTCTTTAGCCCACTCAGCCACCCCAGATCAGACATGGCCATATGCAAATCAGTCTGACCCTGTGCCTTATGGGCACAGTCCAGCCCGAACTGCCAAGCCATGCCTTCCCTGGACCGGAAACAAGCTTCCTAGGACCGGTTTCTGGCATTTCAGCCGTCTTCAGCCAGGCTTGCTTGAATCCAGTGGCAAAGTGAGCAAGGGACTCACGTCTGAGCATACCCTGCCAACTTATGGCAAACAAAGCGGTACAAAAGGGGGTGGTGATGGACGGAGCATCAAAACCAATCAAACACTCACACCCAGTCAACAGATCTGGGTTTGATCCATCACCGTTCTTTAGCCCACTCTGCCACCCCAGTTCAGACATGGCCATATGCAAATCAGTCTGACCCTGTGCCTCATAGGAACAGTCCAGCCCGAACTGCCAAGCCATGCCTTCCCTGGACCGGAAACAAGCTTCCTAGGACCGGTTTCTGGCATTTCAGCCGTCTTCAGCCAGGCTTGCTTGAATCCAGTGGCAAAGTGAGCAAGGGACTCACGTCTGAGCATACCCTGCCAACTTATGGCGAACAAAGCGGTGCAAAAGGGGGTGGTGATGGACGGAGCATCAGAACCAATCAAACACTCACACCCAGTCAACAGACCTTTTGTACCGCTTTGTTCGCCATAAGTTGGCAGGGTATGCTCAGACGTTGAGTCCCTTGCTCACTTTGCCACTGGATCGACATCCAGTCTTCGCGAGAGTTAACCTTCCTTGCTTGTTCCAGGACCTTCTGGGTTGTTGATAGATTGCAAGGTGCTTTCAAAGTCTGTTTATAAACGATTAG
Organism: Triturus cristatus; assembly: GCF_964204655.1. Taxonomy (NCBI): domain Eukaryota; kingdom Metazoa; phylum Chordata; class Amphibia; order Caudata; family Salamandridae; genus Triturus; species Triturus cristatus. The sequence goes on from NC_140592.1 coordinate 267,861,122, forward strand.
TTGACAACCCTGTTTCCTTTTATTAACAGTCTTAAATTATGTTTGTTTGTTATAGTTCTTTTTCTTTTATTTTATTAGACTTTATTTCGGCAAGCGCCATAAAAGCAATGTTAACAATAAGTTAAAAAAATAAAATCATTAAGTCATTAAAAGCCTTAAAATCATAACATATAGAAGAGCTAGAAAGACACATAAAAATAAGAACTAGCAGCTTATGAGGGAGACATCACAACAATCTAATGTGCAAATCCAAAGTTCATTTTAGAGCTCCTAGACATGATGTTGTGCTATTTTATTCATAAAGCAGCTTATAATTTATAAAATTGCGGGAATCTGCAGGATAAAACATAAAAACACACGGGTTCCAGGCACTAGGCACTACATCAATCAAATCTATCAAACAGTTAGTCACTAGTCTGCAACTTTTAGGCATCAGAACAGCAAACCATTCTGCACAGCAGTGCAACCACACTTCTGCTTCAGCTGGCTCCTGCTAGTTAGCAATAATGCAAAAGAAAGAGAAATGATCAGTCCCATGTCAAAGCAATCCAGTGTTCAAACCTAGATACACTGAACATCTGTTCATGTGCAAGAATTTGCTGTTTAGTTATATAGAGACAGTAGTTAGAACAACAGCACTAAACTACAGAGGTGCATTCATACCTATGCTCTGTGTGATTCTAAAAGTAGAGCCATCTGCGTAAAATGTAAATGCCAACATTTCTCCACAAAATGCAGAGTGCCAGTCTGAAAGTGGTTGTTTAGCACCAGCAAGAGAAAGGAAGAAATTTGCTTCATTTGCCAGCCCTCACGAATATCCCACTTATAAACTAGCACAATGAGGGCCCTAGAGAACTGCTTCATTCCTGGCAGTATGAACCACAACAATGCGGCAGTTAAAATTCTGGCTGTGGCCATTTTTGCAATGTAGTGGTACAAGAGAGCTTCTTTGGCAAAACTCTTCTACCATATTGATTCAGCCAGGTGCTGTATGCCTTCCCTCTACTCCTCTTGTGCAGAAGTGATTAAGGTATTAAATAAAACAGAAGTGATTACAAGATCCCCTAACACATAGGGGTCGTTTACGATGTCATCTGGAATGGCTCCAAATGGCATTCGATTAGTCCGAATCCGATTCAGAACCTGCCTTTCCGACCGACTCGGACACTTTTCCCAATGAACGAGTATGATGGCTGAAAAGTATTCGGACTGTCCGACTTGGGTCCGAAAGGCATTGGGAGGAACCAAATCGGAGTGGTCTATGGACCGCGTTTCCAGCCCAGTAATTAGGATGTAAGATTCGGACAGTCTTTCCGAACTGTTTGTACCGAGACGGATCGCCTGTCGGAATCTGACTTTGGGGGCCCGTAGCAGCCCCCCCTTCACCTGGGGGCCTCCGAATCGGGCCCGTAAGGGTGCCCATGGGGGTACCCATGGGTACCCCTTCCCATGCATGCACAGCGTTGCAGACACCTTTGGATGCCCACCACAGGGTGCAAGGTTTTCCCCTAACCACCCCTTTTATCAATGGGAGCCTGTGTTCTTGTTCGGAACACAGGCTCCCATTGAAGTCAATGGGAATCCGAACGAAGGATGTTGGGAGGCATCATAATCGGTCGGTTGGACTACCCGAACCGTTCGGCAAGCATTCTGAAACCGGTTGGACTGCTTTCCGGACAACATTGTTATCGGGCAGCCACGAATATATTTTGAAAGGGCCTGAATGTCACACTACAATGGTAATAAACCATTTTACTCTAGGAAGAGGCACATGCTTGTATCATATGGTCCAGGACAAAATGACCAATCAAAAGCCAGCAGAATGGATCAGATGAATTTGAGCGATTGTGTCATTCTGGTCCTATCACAGCAGTGAGCTGCCCTGGACCTGTATTTTCCTAGTTATTCTTGACTAGACTGGACAGCACTCACACATTACACTGGAGTCTAGTGACTGAAAATTGGAGATGTCTTATGGTGTAGTTCCCTCTGAGATTGGGCAGATCTTTTGTAAAAAAGGGCTCATATTAGGAGCACACAAAGAGTGGTTAGAGAAATACACCGAATGGCTGAAGGACTTTCCTGAGTAATTGTAAGAATGTAGGAATACCTTTATTAATATTCAGTTTTGTATTCATAAGAGTATTGTTGTGTAGACCTAAATAAAGTATATATTAAAAATAGAAGTGAGTATTTCATCTATTCAAATACGGTTCTTAGAAGCACACTTTTCAAACCTAAAGAAAATAATGACACATTATTGACAGCACTTACTGGCCTGAAACGATCCAAATCAGGTAACCTTAATGCACTTGCAAATGTATGTTAAAACTTTCTAGATAAAAAATCATATAATAATATGGTGTAGTAAAAATGATAATGAGTTGTGAAAAGGGCTCAGATTTCTCAATTGCTGTCAGTTGTTTCTGTTTAGTTAAGCAATATTGTTAGAAAACTGGTCTTTTGTTTTCCTCACAGAATTTTGGCAACAGAACAACCGAAGACCCTCATAAAAACAATGACTGTTTTTTGCTTTGATGCAGTAATCCACCTCTTGTTTTCATTTTCTGCAGACCGGCAAAAGCAGTTTAATAAGCAGCTTAGAAGCATCCATCATCAATGTCTGTAGAAATATAGGGTATTCACTCAAAATTAATCCTTAGATTAGTTTTAACAAATATGTAAAGTGTAAATTGCACTGAAAGCACAATATAATGCTCTTTGAAACACTGACTGTCACTTTTTGCGATTTTTAGATCATGCCTACAGAAGGCTTTGGCTGTCTGTTTTTGAAGGCCCATTGTTGCTAAAACATATATATGTATGGTGAGCTTTGAATCAGCCCCCTACTCTTGATTGAGTGGCATTCTTGTGTATCTCATTTCTCTGCTTCTTAGTCAGTAGTCTTTCTCACTATTCTTTCTTTAACCAGCGTTTGGGTCATTTCCTCTATATTCTGTTCTTATTGAGTGGCTTGTTTCTTTCCACTATTTGCATTAAGGGAACAACTCTCTTGTCTTTGATAGTGCAGCTGTCCCCAGACAATTATGTGAGCCTTACTAGAAAGGGGCTTTTGCTCCACCCATATGTTGGGAGCTGGAATTACATGTTTTGATTGGGCAGAGGCTGTATGCATCCACTAAAAAAGTGTTTGCCCTCCACGCACATATGACTATTTTGTTTTTTACACAGCTGCCTGTGTTTGAAAATTCAAGGGCACACATGGCATTGCAATGCTATTAAAGTGTCTCATATAACTAAATTATGGTATTTTTCTTTGGCAACAGGACACATGCAGGAAGGCATACATTAACGTGGATCACTGGCATAGTATCGATGCAGCATACAAATCAAAACACAAAAATATCAGAAAATAAATATCTCCTACAAAAATATTGCCTTCTTATACTTGACTAATAAAACAATAAATATTGAGAACAAAATATCTTTGTTAAAAATATCAATTCCTACTTATATTGAAAAAACAAATATCAGAATATCAGAAAGACAAATACAAATATTGTCACCTTTAAATAAGCATATAATATGTCAAAAATATATTTGCACACAATACCGACTACAATAATATCACCAAAATATAATTAATAAATATTATGTAAAACAGTTTTTATGTAAAACAATTATTTAAAATCAACATGAAAAATTTCATTCACAGTTTAAATGAAAAGAATTAACATATTACATCAACAAAACATTACAATTCGCCCCAAAAATATATAATTAAATTCATAACAATATGCTAAGGAAAATATTGTGATTAACTACTAACATTTATACATCAACTTAAATATTAATAAATAAATATATAACTAAAACTATATTGGAAATGATCAAATTATGTGTCATGTTTGCCGGTCACGCGCAACCGGCGAACTACAGTTATGTCCAACTCCCGCTATTGCGCATGCACAGGAACAGGCCGGGGAGCTCAAAAACTTGCTGATCCCATGCAGAGACGCTTCGTATTCCTGCTTTGGGAAAGTATAGTCCGTTTCCGGGTCACTAACCTTCGCTTCCAGGTCCTCATTCTCCTCATCAGCGTCCTTTGTCGAGGCGGAGTCTCCTGCACCAGCATTCCTGTTCCTGGCTTCGTGTGTCCTCTCTGGTTCCCTGCTATGACAGTTGTAGGCTCCTGTCCCCTGGGAGGCCTTTCCTAATACAAAGAGACAATACAGGGAAAAAGCTGCATCCATTCTATCACGGTAACAGCTCTTGTGCGCTGAATTTACTAACTATTATACGACTCCTATTTATCACTTATCTGACTTGGGCTCTGAGTTTTTGGAGGTCGGCTCTTGCTGATCATTATTATTTAAAGTCCTGTTGATTCCTGAAACATAAGGAATACGGTTAGTTCCGACTGAAGTTAAGGTGGATATTATGCAGTATTACGGAGCTTCACTGTGAACCTTATGTTATTTGAAACAGCTCTGTATAGTTGTTGCATGTCTTTAGGTGGGTCTTAGTACAGGTTTTCCTCTACATCTGTCTTACATTTGCTAATCTTTGAGAACACTTTAATTACTCATATTTTGTTCCCTATTTCGACATGCACCCTCTTTAACATACCCCAGCTACCAGAATACATGGAAGAAGGGAATTATTCCGGTAGATACAAGGACAAATAGAAAAGATTCAACTGTAGGATTAGAACCACCATGTATACTTACCTCTTCTTCCGTTCTTTCTTTTAACAGAGATTTCTTTTGGTTGACTGATTCTGTCTCAGACTGGGGTGCGATGTGGGACCTTTGTGTTTCCTCCTTGTTTTTTCCCTGCTTCCCCGGGTTACTGTTGATACTTTGACTCAGTTGGGTACAATAGATGACCAGGAGAGGTTGAGGATCTTTCATCATTTGCATGGCGTTCCTGCAGAAACGTGAGTGTAACTCGACACTATTGACCTCATTACAATGTTGTTGGATGAGAGTCCAAGAGTCATCACCTCGGACAGATGTCCGACCGACTACATGTTCACCTGCCCAATTACAATATGACCGCCATGCAGGCAGTCGGAAAACTGCTCTTTTCCATTGCAGCTTGTGCTGTGGCTCTAGAAAAGTGCTGCAGCACAAGCCACAGTGGAAAAGGGCCGTTCTCAAACATCCATGCTTGGATGTTTGGGGGGTACCACATGTGCCCCCAAGCCATATTTCAGTGGACCACAGGGGCCCTGCTCTGCGGTGGGACCGCCATAAACAGGCAATCGGAAAGGGATATCCCAATCCCTATGGCGATGCCTGCGTAGGTACCGACCCATTATAGGGATTTGAAATCCAACCGCCATCCTGACGGGCTCCTTGAGCATGTTGGAGGTGTTGGTCCGTCCCTCCGTCAGATACGGTCCGACCTACAGCATGGTAATGCAGCAGCGGACCGCTATCCTGGATGTCGGTGGGACCACCACCAACGGCCTGTCAGTGGCGATCCCACTGACATACTAATGAGTCCTTAAATGTCAGAGTTTATTAATAAAACTTAAAGTAGCATTTACCATAGACACAACTGATTAAAAAAATCAAAACTAAAACTAAACTAACCAAGCCCAGCCTTAACCAATAAAATCAGGCAATCAATTAAATCAACAATCAAAAGACACACTAAGTTTACCAACAAAATACTTCTAAAACAACAAACTCTGCAAGACAAAGAAACTCTGGGCCTCATTACGATGGTGGGCGGACCGCCATCGCCCAGGCCATCGGTCCAATCACACCATTTTGATGCATGCGGTCAGACAGCAGAGGTCTGGGGAAAGACTGACGCCTCCGCCAGGATCCAAGATCCCATTGGGGTGGCGGCCAGAATCCTATCCCTACAATGAAGGCGGTCCCTGTATAGGCACTACCGTTGGGGATTAGGATGCTCCTTTCTGACTGCCTTTTCATAGCGGTCCCACCGCCATGAAAAGGTAGACTGAAATTGACTTTTGGAGCCCCAAGCAGGGCCCCCATGAGCCACTGCTAAGTGACCTTGGGGCACATGTAGTGCCCCCCACACACGACATCCATGCACCGTTTGCCAGGAACCACAGGGTGCAAACAAATGCTTTTTACCACTGCGGCTTGTGCTGGGGTCCCTTTCCTGGGCTGCAGTGGTAAAAAGCACTTTCCTACAGCTGTGCTGGCTGTCTCATCATAATTTGGCGGGCAGGACCGCTGACTCATTGTCAGATGTTCTCCTGCCCGATACGATGGTGGTCGGCGGACCAATAAGTCCCTCTGACTGATTCTCTAATCAGGCCATCTCGACTAATACCTAACCAAGTAAGTAACATTTATATTTAAACTAAAACCTATTTGTAAATTAACTTAAAAAAATTTAAAATAGCGATTAATTAACAAAGCACTCTTCAACTTCTATATATTTACATGCTACCTAAAAGAAAACACTACGACTTTGAAACGTGATAAACTGCCAGAATAAAACACCCATCACAAACCAGCAAAAAGATATACGGTCTGATTTAGATTTTGTCAGACGGGTTACTCCATCACAGCGGTGACAGATATCCCGTCAAAATATAAATCCCATAATATCCACCGAAATATAAATCCCATAATATCTTATGGAATTTATATTTCGGTGAATGGGATATCCATCATTGTGTGATGGAGTAACCCATCTGCCGAAATCTAAATCAGGCCCTTAACAAAGTTAGGAAATGAATCCTAATATTCTCCACAGCAAATAGCTTACTAAAACTAAGCCGTTGTCTGACTGGGATGATGGATGGAGACATTCAAAATTTGCCCCAAACCATTCACTCAGATAGACATCACACACGGTGAATATCAAAACACAAATATCCCTTTTATATATGCACTACAACCAAATAAACAAAGCAGCACTTATTACGAACACTTAAACCACATTAAACATAAAACACACTACTACCCACAAAAAAATCATAGACTTTGAACAAGCCATGATTCAGATCATTTTAAAAATGTACCCCACACAGCCATACAAGGCTGTTACTATAATTTCAATCAAAGCATATGGAGACACCTCCATCAATCTGCACTAAGAGCCCAATTATGAGTTTGATTGTGTGAAAGTGGGACCACCATGCCACTGCCCTACTCCCCCACTGCCAAACCTGTGAACGCACCGCCCACCAGATTATGACTTTTACAGTCACTGGTAGGCGGTTCTTTGGCAGTCCCATAGTGGTGCCCATGAAATAGCCATCGCAATGGGAATGTCAAAGGCTCTATTAGCACAGCATGGACTGGTGCAGGTACTGGGATGCATACACACAGGGAGGTAAAGTATGTGCCCACCTGCATACACCCCATGGCCCTGAGGCAACAGGGGGACCTTTAGGGCCCCCTTTGCTTCTTCTCTGCCATGGTTTTCATGGAATAGGAACCGTCATGAAAACCGTGTTAGAGAGGAAATGCACAATATGCCTGTGGCGGTCCCACCAATCATATTGCGACCTGAAGACTGCCGTGCCACCCACTGCGGCAGCACAATGGCGGTCCAACCTCCTAAGTTGTAATAGGGCGGTTGGACTGCCGGTGCAGCTGTGCACCACAGTGGCTATGGATCGCCATAGTTGTAATCGGGCCCTAAGTATAGAATATGCTACAAACAACCAATTCACATTTTAAAGAAAAACAATGATAGCACCAGCCTATGTCCCTATCACACAGGTAGTTAACCACTATAATTTACTAATAGAAAGACAAACTAAGCCCCCTAATGGATTATTTTGAAGACACTTGAGTTGGCGGATTGCATCGCTCCGGAGACAGACACCAACCCAAGTTCCAAATACCATGGTGAAATGTCTATGACAGTACCTTGGCACAGGAAGCCAAACAATCAACGAAGTGGAAGGATGGCACAATGCCTCCCCATACACACTAGGCGGAATCCAATCTACACTCTATAAATTTGTTGAAGCATTACAAAAAAAACAAAGCTACCAACTATTACGAATGGAGCAATTTGTTAGCCACATTGTATCCAAACTTAGCAAACAAACCGAAAGAATGTACAACATGCTACAATCTAAAGTAAAAATGTTCATAAGCAACAAAGGAGTAGATTACTTTGAAATAATATCCAAAAGCATATTATAAAATAAGTAGCACACTTCAAATGTCCCAAAAACTGTCACAAAAACTAAACCAAGAACAACAATCATTTATAATATAAAAATAATCATATTCTATTACATCAGTCTAAACATGAACTAAAACATCAATATTAAATAAGGCTGAGAAAATCTAATATTCTAAAAATGATTTATAGAAAAATGTACACTTGACCAACCAAAAAGTTAAAAGAACAAGCTCAACCCATGTCATATAATAAATGCAACACATAAACCATGAATTTCCAAATAAGAATCACATAATATTTATACAAACAATACAAAATAAAATAAATATTACTTTCTGTCCAGTAGCTGCAGATCTTCTTCTGTATCCATGTAGTCAAAAGTAATTATCCACCACAAATGAGAAAAATATTTTCCAAAAAGCTCAAGAAATTATGCAAAAATAAAACAAATCCAAAAGAAATCCCTCAAAGCAATCCAAAGTATGCAGTAACCATAAAAAACCTAAAAAAGTGATTTAAAAAAAAATGCTCCTGGAAACCGTAAAAAAAGAAATCAAAGCTAAAAATATTGGTTTCTTAGGGCCTCATTTATGATGGCGGACAGCCACCCTGTCGATAATGGACCTCCCAACTAGCTGTCGGCGGTCCCGCCATTGGTATTAGGACGTGACCGCCTTCAAGGCAGTCACAATGTTCATATTTTGTATTGCGGCATGTGCTGCGGGCTGCAGCACACGCCGCAATACAAAAAAACAAATTTCAAACATCCCTGCACTATGTAGCAGGCACCTTGTGGTGCCTGCCACATGGTGAGGAATGTTTAGGGGGCACCATAGGTGCCACCCAGGGCCAATGGCAGAGGTCCAGGGGAAAATGGGGACCCGGTATGGGCCCCCAAGTCACTTTTCGCCTGCCTTTTCATGGCGGGTTAACTGCCATGAAGCGGCCGGCAGGAACTGATATTGTAATCCCTACAGCGTTGCCTGAGTAGGCACCGCCACCATTGTAGGGATTACAGTCCATCAGACGGTCCAACTGGCACCTTGAGCCCGTCGAATTAGTGTGTGACGATCTCTCTGCCCGCCGATCATCCGGCCACCATCCTAATGCGGTAGGCGTTGTTGCATGGTCCGGTGGGACCACCACTGATGGCCTGACGGTGGCAGTCCAACTGCCATCGTAATAAGGCCCTTAGAAACCAAAAATAATTTTTCATTAAAAAAACATCAACTCCTAATGGCCATAGGACACATTCGTTGACGAAAACTTGTTAAGTAAACAAGAAAACCCACCTACAAAACACATAACATTCCCAAAAATGCATATTTATAACACTTAACCATCATAAAATAAGTAACATAACACAGTATTACATATCATAAAGAAACATTACTAAAACAGTGTACGAAAACCCCTGACTACACACTAGTAAAAAAATAGTCCTTTTAATTCAATTAAATGTACAATAAAGCCACAAACAACACTAAAACTAACCTCCTGATATCCCCCCTACACTCCCCCTACCCTGACAACTGTTAAAAAAAACCTTTAAAAAGGACGTACCTGTTCCGACAAACAGCAGCACCTTACCTCAACCTGGATCCCAGAAAATAGACTAAAGACGACACAAATTACCTACAAACTAGAAAGCAGCAGCAAAAAAAATGGCTGTTAAAAAAACTAAAAAAAAGATTATCTCCCCATAGAAATGAATGGGAAAAAATGTACAAATGTTGAAGAAATTAATTTAAAAAATGATAAAGAATATTAAATAGTGAAAACATGTTAAAAAAAGTTATAAAAAGTTCATAAAATGGTAAAGCATAAATTAAATATTAGTATTAAATATATACAATTACTTAATATACACTAAAAAGGTTTTTAAAACAAAACAAATGTAAAGATATTTATAAAATAAACTTTGAAGACAAAAATACATGTACAAAAATGTAATATATGTTTTTATTATGTAAAAATATGTAATTAATATTTATTACAAACATACAACTAACTATTTTTTATTATATTGCTAAACAAAATAACAGACTATTTCTCCTACATACAAATACAATTAAAACAAAAGTTTGCATGCTAAAATTATAAAAATAAATAATCACACTCCAACATAAACCATTTTTAACAAAGTGTTTGACACAAAAGGGGTGACGTACTATTCCCACTCCAATGTATACTAATTTTTGGAAGGTGTTGGCATCACAAAAAGGGTGGCATTCACTATTCCCTCTCAAATATAAACCAATTTGTGGAAGTTGTTCCCACTCCAGTCTTAGGCAATTTGGGTAACTTGTTGGACAATAAAGAGGTGAAATATTCTATTTCCACTCCAATCTAAACCATTTCATGCAAGATGGTACAAAGCAAACATTTTATTTGCACAAGCATTACTCTATACCCACACAAAATGTGGAATATATAAAATCTATGAAAATGTACTTTACAAACACACTAACCAAAACTATAAACCTACGTATTCATATTTAGATATTAGAATATGAAAGAATGTATTTAACATTATTAAAAGTTATTAACCACCATTCCTAAACTTGGAAACTTAAAATAAAAAATTAAATCATAACCCAAAATTAACAATCACAAAATGTAAAAAATATATAACACCAGGTTTTAAAATATAAATCCAGAATTTGTTTTTACAAGAACATAATTTTCAACATAAACTCATTTACAAATATTTCAATTATAATATTTGAAAAGAAAATTTTAATGAAAAAGACAACAATAATTTACTGAGTTAAATTACATTTTTATATATTGTTTACATTTTTTAAATATTTTTTATTTGAATTAAAATATGTTTACATTATTATAATTAATATATATTTTAATGAATTAGAATGTATATTCATAAAAAATATTGTAACAAAATACAGTTATAAATAAACAAAAATAATTAATATCCTGAGCAATGAAGTCCAAAATAATCAGAACAGTGCACATCAGTAGTTGCCACAAAATTCTTCTTCTTTATTTTCTTATGACACAGTTCAACATAGATTCTAGCCAACAAGTGTTTCGTCTTATGTGGAGTAAACAACAGATTTCTTCAGGGCTAGAACATTTAACAAAAAGGACCCAAAATACAATTCAAGAAGAAATTTCATAATACATGTATCACAGAAAGCGAGAGGAAAGAGCCACCTATTATGTGCAGCGAGCAGTGAGCAGAGACCCATAGCCAAGAGTACCATCTCTGTGTTGTGACAAAAGAGTGAACTCCTAAACCGTAACACACAATAGTGTATGCGAGCTTTTGTTATATTATGTACTATGTGTGCATATGAGTTGCATGCACCTTAATAGCACTTAGGATATTTGGAACAAAACATCTTAGACGATTAATATTTCCTTCTGAAGTTACCGATTATGTCTGGATCTGCTTTCATTATTGAATCATTTGTATGTCTATTCTTGACAATATTGTGTATTTGTTTCTACTGTTTACTTTGAGAGAATTATAATTGCCTTGCATTTGTAATACTCTTATTCTTGCTGATGATGTATATTGATTCTACACCCCATCTGTGATACTTGGGGTTCATTTGTACTCATAATACTATCCCTCTCTGTATCAAGAGTACTTAGCATCCGTGGTCCGTGGAGGGAGTTCTGTGGGGCGGAAAGGCGGGCAGGAGAGGGGCAGGGTGGGGGGTACTAAACACCGGAATATGGATAATTGGAGGTAAGTAAACAATTAAATAAATAAAACGAATTTCGTAGCGCGCGCTGCATCACATTTTGTGATGCAGCGCGCGCTACGAAATTCGTTACCCCTCAAGGACATGTTGAAGGGACAGTTATGTAAAAAAAAATGCATTACATACGCTCCGGCATTACTAAAATCTTTATTTTTGAAGCACCATTTTATCGTAAAACTATTTTCACATTTTGTATCAGTCTATCTTATACTGTGTGTAATGCAAGTATAAAATAATGACTTACATATTCACAGTGCTTTCTGTCACAGACTGTGACCTCATAACACTAAAAATACACAAGTCACTATTCTCCACTGCACCAATAAAGATTTAATTATGTGGTTCTCTGGTTGCACACAGACCTCTGAACTGCATTAAGTAACAGAGGTTTCATGATGTACTACAGTGCATTTCCCACTGAGTAATCACCTTTTTAATTAATTTTTTATTTACACTGCCCATTACAGATACCTGATGGTGAAAGACCTAAAAAACATACAGAATGTTTTAGAACTTATTTATGAGAGGCTTGGCCACCAGAGCATCACTTTTTTGACGCTCCGGCAGCGCAATCATCTTAACCATACCTATGAGGTGGCACAAAGTCACCCTGCATGGCTTAGCATGGCCTCATAGATATGGAGTAAGACAAAGCAGCGCAAGTGACTATGTTACCTTACTCTGCGCCAAGGAGGTGTTCCATGGACATTACGCGGGGTTCAGGAGCGGCCAGTGCAGGTAAGCGCTTGGGGTGGGCGGGCTGGGAAGTCAACAGACACCTCTCAGGATCATTTTTGTGAAGGAAGTTGCCCCTTCCTGCCCAAAAACAAACCTGCCTATGTTGGTGCTAGGCAGCCATTTGTGCACCAACGCAAGGGGAAAGGACAGGAATGCACCATATGCCCTTTCACATTGGCATAGGGTAGCTCAGCAAGAAGACTTGCGGCGCTACCCTACACCAAATCCTCATAAATGAGGCCCTTTATTTTTAGCTACACCTTTGACTACACCCCCACGCTCACTGACCTTTGGTTTGCTGAACACTGTTTCATTTTATTTCCCCACCATAAGAATAATTTGCTGTTGGAATTGGGGTCGATAGTTATCGATGATGAGTACCAGGTCCTAGCAATCTTTGTCAGGAGGGGGTGCTTACATCTAAAAAGTTTGACAAGGGGGTCTAGGGTGACCAGAATTTTAAAGCCAAAAACCAGGACATTTCACGAAAATAGAAGAAGAACTACAGTTTTGCTTCAAGCGAGTGCACAGAATAACAGCGCTCCTCAGCAGAGAATTGCAGAACAGGCAGTTAGAACATACATAAAATGCAATTTTTAAACCCAGTAGCATGCCTGTTAATTAAATTGCTTTCTTGAAACAACTGCTAACTATCCCCACTTTGTAAAATATAAGAAAGCACCTCCCTCAGTTTTCAGTTGGCCTTCTCTAAAAACCGGGACAAAAGCTACATTTCCTGAAATCTGCCAGGAGATATGGCGAATACCGGGAACGTCCGGGCACATTCGGGACGCCTGGTCACCCTAGTCTTGGCATCAAAAAGTTTGAAGATCTCTGCTGTAGGAGGATATTGGCTGAACCAGTGGATTTGTATGGTGTATACTGGTTTAAAGGGTCTGCATCAGGGCCGTTTATGTGTTTAAGAAAGAGGGAGCCCCCTGCTACACCTTACTGTTGCAGCTGCTTGCTTAGCTATTTACCTGTGGCAATCAAAAAATTGCATAAGCATCTTGAGTCATGCCTGCACACCGTAAACATATGGTACATGTAATTGGCGCTGTAATCGCCTCAACCTGCACTTGGCACACAAGGCCTAAGGCCTGAGATAAACCCGCTATAGTTCTACCCCTGACATGTCAGCCATGTTGAGAAAGCTAATTGCAAAATAATGTTTTGGAAGGGCTGCGCAGAGTGAAATCTGATCCGCGTTTCTCAATCTTCACATGGAGGCTCAGGGGTGCCACGGGGCAGAGAAGGAAGACACACAGCCTTTCAAAACATTTCACTTTTGACACCATTTGTGTATCCACTGACGGTGGGCGGGGCGCATTATCGCACATTTCACATAAGGTTATCTTGCAGAACGTGTTGACCTAGGGAAACGGAGTGCCCACTGTGGTACAATAATGCGAGATGCATAATAAAGGAAAGAGACAGCAATTAACCACACAAAGCAGAAACAGAGATTCTAGCTTCGTTTCAGGGGTGTAGCTTCCTGCTTCCAGTGCGACAGCGGGTGCCGTGACACCGGGACCCGTGGCTTAAGAGGCCCACCGAATCCTGATTATTGCTGTATATTACCATTCAACCATTAGCCAGAGGCAGGGCTTTAAGTGGACCGGTTCCTCCCGGTGCTAAGCACAAGTAGTTCTAAAAAGCAGGTGTTGGGACGGGTCCCTATCGGGCTCTCCATTTTTCCCTCATCCTCAGTGCCACCCTTCACTGCCTTGGATGTAACTTCAAAGAGACTCGTTATAGTACTTTCAGTCTCATCACTTCAGAACGGAAGAATCTTCAATATTATATCCAACGAAGCCATAGTTGTTGCCTATTTATCTTACGAAACTAACAACCATTGACAGAGCCAATAGTCGTCCCTCGCTTGTTGTAGGTGTAATGCTACTTGTATTATATATCTTGATGCAATGTCAATAGCAACAAAATACCTGTCGGGGGCACACTAGGCTAAGCACACATTTTTAGGTTAAAGTGTTTTAAAAAGCTACGCCCTTAATTACATCAGTCACCCCCTTTGGAAGACCTCCCAGTTTTTTCATCCCACTTCAAGCCCTGGGCAGAGGGGCCCGGTTCCTTCCTTTATTGCACGACTCATGACACACGCGCTATGTCACTGCCTCGTTTGGCTGAATCCGACGCCTGCACAGAGCAGCTGAGAAACATTTTACCTACCCCGAAGACACGCGCTCAGCGGTGCATTTTATTTCTCAGACCTCACCTGCTCCCTTCTTTGCAGGGCAGGCTGGCAGCTGCAGGCGTCTGAAGTCAGTCGGGATACCTCGCTAACTCGGGACTCTCAGCAGCTAAAAAAGGCATTGCCGTGCTGTCATTGTAATTTTGCACGTGCAGCAAGAGTTTTATTATCAACACAGCAACACCTGTGTGTTCATTGTGATCAAAACATCACACGCACGGACTGGCAGTGCTGCTCTGCCCCTCAGGGAGGCCGCCCTGGCAGGAATAGACTCTTTTCTGAACCCCTCCCTTGCCCGTTGTATCACAGAGTGGGAAGGGTGTGGTGAGTATGGCGTGAGCGACATACATTTCACACTGGGCTTCCCCAGGCTACATCTCTCATCTGTGCCGCTCCCTGCTGCAATATACACCCACTGAGGTAACAAGCACTGGCAAATCCAACAGGTCTTGCCTAAATGTGGCAAATGCATGTAAATACAGGGTTTCGCAAATGGTTTTTTTAAATCGGTTGCACGCTTGAATGCTGTTTATCATATTGAAAGCCCAATTGATTTTGCCATTGCTGAGAAAAAGTAACAAAGAAAGATTGCTTTCTGTATATAATACATATAACAGATAAATAATTAACAGTGAGGTGCTTGCATGTACTTTTCAGATGTAAAATAGTCCCTTATTCATCCCAATAGAAGCACTTCCTGGAAGGAGGAATGATACATTAAACAGTCAATAGCATGAAGTCAGAGTGCCTACTCCTCTGTGTAAAGCCAAAGCCCACATTATGTACATCTGAAAGAATTGGTAACAATAGGTTTGGTATCAAGACCTTTGTTTCAGGTTAATTCAAGCAGTTCGTCCATAATATTTTGCTTTTATGTTGAAAATGGTGTGACAAAGGCCCAAATTATATGTGAGCTGGGAAGAGTACAATCCTTCTGAGTGCTTGTGGAATGTATCTAGGATACATAATGCAACAACATGAAGATTCGAGCCATGCAAAGGATTTAAGAGACCATCCCAATGATGTGTACCTTTTACCCCACGGTTTTTACCCTGCATAACATTTACCCCGCAGTCATGGGATTTTACCTTTACACCTCATCCTTTACCCCGCCGTCCTTGAATCCACAGGTAAGTTTTTTTTTTTAAATAACACAATTGTAATGGTATTTTAAAGAAAAAAGTGGGTAAAGCTGTGGCTAGAGGTAAAGAGAGTAAGGGTGATTTTAGCGTTATGGGGTGGGCAGGGGTATAGGTGCATTTAGGATTAAGGGGCTGACAGAGGTGTAGGAAACTAAGGGTGATTGTAGGGTTAAGGGGTGGGTAAAGGTAAAAAAGAGGTATGGGAGATTGTAGGGTTTTGGGGTGGCTACAGGTAAAGGGTTAAAAAAGAGGGGAGAATGGGGGTAACCCCTCCAAATAAACAACTATATATATATCCTTCTGTTCGCTGGAGGCTGTTTTGGATATATATATATATATATATTTTACCTGCCTTCCGCACTGCAGCGGCTGTGGAACGCCGACCAACCGGAGTTGGAAGCATCACTTGGTGTTCAGTGGGTCCCTTCACTGCATGGGTCCCTGCGGCGAACTACAATGACCAGCATGCAGTGGGGGAGCAGGCACAGCACAAGGAGTTTCACACCTGTGAGGCAGAGGAGGTGCGTGATCACGTGACTGGGAGTGGTCACAGCTGATAAAACACCACAGTAATGGACCCCTGACAAGGATACAACTGAAACGGGCACTGAGGAATCCATTTGAAGGAAGAAACGCGTCTGCCAAGCGTTTCAGGGACCCTTTTTATGCTTGTGCATTGACAACAAATAAAGCCGCTTTTAAGTCCCCCGGAGCATGGTCACACTTTCTTCCTGTTGGAGGGAGAGAGACTGGTAACTATGTTATGCCAGCTAGCAGGTGCTGGCTATGTGACCGCCCTCTCGGTCTGGTGCTATGCGATTTTCCTGCGAATATTTTGGTATTTTGCTGGACACAGCACTCGCGTCGCCCCCCCTGGTGCTGTTTCAGCGCATGGGGAGAGAGGAGGCAGTATGTATCTGCCTGATAAGGGGGACCTAAGAGGACTTTGTTACCTGACTTCCGCACTGCAGCAGCTGTGGAACGCCGACCAACCGGAGTTGGAAGCATCACTTGGTGTTCAGTGGGTCCCTTCACTGCATGGGTCCCTGCGGCGAACTACAATGACCAGCATGCAGTGGGGGAGCAGGCACAGCACAAGGAGCTTCGCACCTGTGAGGCAGAGGAGGGGCGTGATCACGTGACTGGAAGTATTCACAGCTGATAAAACACCACAGTAATGGACCCTTGACAAGGATACAACTGAAACGGGCACTGAGGAATCCATTTGAAGGAAGAAATGCGTCTGCCAAGCGTTTCAAGGACCCTTTTTATGCTTGTGCATTGACAACAAATAAAGCCGCTTTTAAGTCCCCCGGAGCATGGTCACACTTTCTTCCTGTCGGAGGGAGAGAGACTGGTAACTATGTTATGCCAGCTAGCAGGTGCTGGCTATGTGACCGCCCTCTCGGTCTGGTGCTACGCGATTTTCCTGCAAACATTTTGGTATTTTGCTGGACACAGCACTCGCGTCGCCCCCCCTGGTGCTATTTCAGCGCATGGGGAGAGAGGAGGCAGTGTTTATCTGCCTGATAAGGGGGACCTAAGAGGACTTTGTTACCTGCCTTCCGCACTGCAGCGGCTGTGGAACGCCGACCATCCGGAGTTGGAAGCATCACTTGGTGTTCAGTGGGTCCCTTCACTGCATGGGTCCCTGTGGCGAACTACAGTGACCAGCATGCAGTGGGGGAGCAGGCATAGCACAAGGAGCTTCGCACCTGTGAGGCAGAGGAGGGGCGTGATCACGTGACTGGGAGTGGTCACAGCTGATAAAACACCACAGTAATGGACAACTGACAAGGATACAACTGAAACGGGCACTGAGGAATCCATTTGAAGGAAGCAACGCGTCTGCCAAGCGTTTCAGGGACCCTTTTTTTGCTTGTGCATTAACAACAAATAAAGCCGCTTTTAAGTGCCCCGGAGCATGGTCACACTTTCTTCCTGTTGGAGGGAGAGAGACTGGTATCTATATATATATATATATATATATATATATATATATATATATATATATATATATATATATATATATATATTACCTACTGGCGGTTGCCAGTAGGTAGTTATAGTTAGGACCCCTTTTCCATAGGAAAACCTCAACATTCTATTTTGAATAACTTTGGCGCCGGTCGATGAATCCTCGCGAATTTCTCAAAATAGGTGGGGCGCTACGCTCCGCTCCTTCCCTGAAAGTCTCGGGGGGATCCGTCAAGCGGGGGCTGAGATAAAAGGGGGGTCCCAAAACGCGTTTTTCCCATGCATTTTTCCATAGGACCTTTAGAACGAGCTACAGCCCGAACGGCTGAACAGAATTACTCGAAATTTGGCAGAGAGGTAGTCCCTAGGTCAAGGAAGTGCCTTTTGTAGGTTTGGTGTAAATCTGTTCAGTAGATTCTGAGAAAATAGCCTTTAAATCAATATATATATCTGAGCCCGCTTACGGTACGCTTACCGTACGCTTACCGTAAGCGTACGGTGGCGTGCGCGAGCGCGATTCTGATTGGCTCTTAGATCTTAGTAAACATTCGAATCGGCCGAAACCAGGAAGCGGCGGCCGCCATTTTGTGTATTTCACTCTGAAAAAAAAGAGTGAAAACAAGAAAAGGGGGCAATGAGGAGAGTTACAGACCCCCTAACATTTGTAAGGGGGTCAAAGAAGGACAGAAAAGTACAAAAAAAACATTTATTGATTTTTAAAAAAATCACGGGGTACGCGTACGGTAAGCTTACGGTAAGCGTACGGTAAAAAAATAAAAATAAATAAATGAAAAGCAGATTTAAGAGTTTAGATATTAGGGAGCTCTAAAAAGAGCTGTTGTGTTTATGAAGTCATTTTTTTAGTGGTACCTACAAGTAAGTACCGATGCAGAGTCTAAGGTTCAAAAGGAAGACTCTGTTCCCTTCATCATTGAAGTGCACACCATCTCCTCTATAAATGTCTTGCATGTCATAACGCAAGTTGTTGTGGTAAATGGCACCCATACCATAGTCACGGAGGAAAGCAGAAACAGATTTGTTGACGTGCTTTCTTGCTTTGTCAATCTGTGGACAGAAATGATTGGACCAGTTCCATTTTTGCCTTTGGCATATGTTGGAAAACACAAAGGCAGTTTTAGGGAAAAGTGAAAACAGTTGTGCAAAGGTGTCCTTCATAAGCATTTCCAGACCTACCCCAGTCAAAGTGCCTAGGTCATTG
This sequence comes from Triturus cristatus, assembly GCF_964204655.1. Classification (NCBI taxonomy): domain Eukaryota; kingdom Metazoa; phylum Chordata; class Amphibia; order Caudata; family Salamandridae; genus Triturus; species Triturus cristatus. The sequence continues at coordinate 267,880,241 of NC_140592.1, forward strand.
CCACCACAGTGCACTATTATGAGGTCAGGGTGTTGGATTTGCATGACGGATTTCACCAATGGCATCAATTGGTGCCACTTTAACCCTCTCTGACCAATCCATTTAATGTCTACATTTGGCAAAGCAAGGTCTCTCACCATATCTGTTTTCTCTGCAAACTTTTCACTCCAGAAGACATAGCTGTGCCCTACAATCCACACTGTGAACATCTTCAAAGGAGAACTGGATGCACTCAGGAGGTGTCTTTCAGTAGAATGGCAATATGAAAAGAAAGACAGTTTGGAAATGGAGGCATACATATTTTTTTCAAAACAAAAAGAACTGATTGGCTGTTTCATACCATTCTAGAATAAAAACTAGGCTGTATGTGTAAATTAATAGAAGCATGTTTTGTATTGGTACAAAAAAATGTGTAACCAAAGAACAGTACTATGGATTTGCTGTTAGGTTTGAAAAGTCAAGCACTCTTGCTCTGTGGAATTGAAACATTGTTTGGCGAACTTCTGACCTAACTCAACACAGCAGTGTTCCATGAGCTGTTGCTATGGTAGCAGGCAGAAGTCAAGTTGGGGGAAGGGTACTAGGCAGAAGTCAAGTTGGGGGAAGGGTACTTTTGGAAAAGGGTTGGTTTTCAACCAATAGAAATGTGTGATTACATTTGAAAAAAAGGGGGAAGCACTGAGATTTGAAACTTACATGTATATGTGTGGAAAAATAGAGGGAAAGTTTGCCATTATCTGGTTCTGCTGAGAGGAGAGAGGTGAACACAACAGAGATCCTGGCTCTGATAATCTGCTGTTTGAGTGTCACATTTCTTTCACAACTAACTAATTTTAAAGGTGAGTTTACAGTTTGAGAGGGGATGTATGTGGTAACTTAAGAAATGAATAATAGAAATGGAAATTGTTTTTGTTGTAGTTGCGTTTATCATTTTCTGTTTTGGGAGAAATTTAAATGTGAGGAACATGTAAAATAATATGGAGTATGTTTTCACAATAAATTAAGGTGTACTGGAAAAAAAAAGAATAGTTTAAGGGTTTGAGGTTGGACTCAGTAATGCAAATACATTCAGCATCACTAAGGCTGGTTGCCCTTGCTGGAGTGTAGGCAGTCACCGAGAATACACATGGTGGTGGTCTGAAAAAACAGTTTGGACATGTGCATTTAAATAAATCAAAAAAAGTGGTTTCATAATGTGTCAGTCTGTAAAAGTGATATTCACTTGCCCCGAAAAAAAAAAGAGCAGTAAGTGTGCTTTCAAATTGGCAAAGAAATTTCGTTTTGGGACTAATGTGAAAACATGACTCTGTGTGCAGAGAGGAATTATAGGCAGAGATTTATTGCGTATTGCTCTGGTGATTTCACAGTTGCATTAGATGGAAAGGGGGAGCGAATTTTTGGGGGAAGAAGCAGACTCTTAGCACACACCCATGTGCTTGCCATGTATAATCATGCACAGTATTTACAAGCGAGTGGGGTTTTCAGGTTTCAGTCTGTAATGCAAATACATTCAGCATCACTAAGGCTGGTTGCCCTTGCTGGAGTGTAGGCAGTCACCGAGAATACACATGGTGGTGGTCTGAAAAAACAGTTTGGACATGTGCATTTAAATAAATCAAAAAAAGTGGTTTCATAATGTGTCAGTCTGTAAAAGTGATTTTCACTTGCCCCGAAAAAAAAAGAGCAGTAAGTGTGCTTTCAAATTGGCAAAGAAATTTCGTTTTGGGACTAATGTGAAAACATGACTCTGTGTGCAGAGAGGATTTATAGGCAGAGATTTATTGCGTATTGCTCTGGTGATTTCACAGTTGCATTAGATGGAAAGGGGGAGCGAATTTTTGGGGGAAGAAGCAGACTCTTAGCACACACCCATGTGCTTGCCATGTATAATCATGCACAGTATTTACAAGCGAGTGGGGTTTTCAGGTTTCAGTCTGTAATGCAAATACATTCAGCATCACTAAGGCTGGTTGCCCTTGCTGGAGTGTAGGCAGTCACCGAGAATACACATGGTGGTGGTCTGAAAAAACAGTTTGGACATGTGCATTTAAATAAATCAAAAAAAGTGGTTTCATAATGTGTCAGTCTGTAAAAGTGATTTTCACTTGCCCCGAAAAAAAAAAGAGCAGTAAGTGTGCTTTCAAATTGGCAAAGAAATTTCGTTTTGGGACTAATGTGAAAACATGACTCTGTGTGCAGAGAGGAATTATAGGCAGAGATTTATTGCGTATTGCTCTGGTGATTTCACAGTTGCATTAGATGGAAAGGGGGAGCGAATTTTTGGGGGAAGAAGCAGACTCTTAGCACACACCCATGTGCTTGCCATGTATAATCATGCACAGTATTTACAAGCGAGTGGGGTTTTCAGGTTTCAGTCTGTAATGCAAATACATTCAGCATCACTAAGGCTGGTTGCCCTTGCTGGAGTGTAGGCAGTCACCGAGAATACACATGGTGGTGGTCTGAAAAAACAGTTTGGACATGTGCATTTAAATAAATCAAAAAAAGTGGTTTCATAATGTGTCAGTCTGTAAAAGTGATTTTCACTTGCCCCGAAAAAAAAAGAGCAGTAAGTGTGCTTTCAAATTGGCAAAGAAATTTCGTTTTGGGACTAATGTGAAAACATGACTCTGTGTGCAGAGAGGAATTATAGGCAGAGATTTATTGCGTATTGCTCTGGTGATTTCACAGTTGCATTAGATGGAAAGGGGGAGCGAATTTTTGGGGGAAGAAGCAGACTCTTAGCACACACCCATGTGCTTGCCATGTATAATCATGCACAGTATTTACAAGCGAGTGGGGTTTTCAGGTTTCAGTCTGTAATGCAAATACATTCAGCATCACTAAGGCTGGTTGCCCTTGCTGGAGTGTAGGCAGTCACCGAGAATACACATGGTGGTGGTCTGAAAAAACAGAGATTTATTGCGTATTGCTCTGGTGATTTCACAGTTGCATTAGATGGAAAGGGGGAGCGAATTTTTGGGGGAAGAAGCAGACTCTTAGCACACACCCATGTGCTTGCCATGTATAATCATGCACAGTATTTACAAGCGAGTGGGGTTTTCAGGTTACAGTCTGTAATGCAAATACATTCAGCATCACTAAGGCTGGTTGCCCTTGCTGGAGTGTAGGCAGTCACCCAGGTTACACATGTTGCTGGTCTCAAAAAGCAGTTTGGACATGTGCTGTTTTCAGAATCTGAAAAGTGGATTCAAAATGTGTCAGTCTGTAAAAGTGTTTATCACTTGCCAAAAAAAGAGTAGTAAGTGTGCTTTCAAATTGGCAAAGAAATTTCGTTTTCTGACTAATATCAAACCATGACTCTGTGTGCAAAGAGGAATTGTTGACAGAGATTTATTGCGTATTACTCTTGTAATTTTATATTGGTATTAGTAGGAAAGGGGCAGCTATTTTATAGTGAAATGCAATATATTCTGAAAACAGCAAAAATAAGGCAAAAATATTTTATGGAAAAAAATGTAAATATGTGTACTGTATTATAAAATGTTTTAAAAATATTAATACTTTTTTCTTTTTTTCCAGATAGATATAGAAAATTTTTGAAAACTACAAACATTTTTAAAACTATTTTTAAAAAAAACAAATGAATAAATATTTTTTCAGTGAGTTTGGTAAGTCAATAATAATAATTGTAGTCTCTCAAGGACCTTGTAATGTGTTTATTGATTTTTAGTGTTTTTAAAAAAAAAAAAAAAAAAAGTACGCGCACCGTACGCGTACGGTAAAAAAAAATAAAAAAAAGTTTTTAAAAACATATGTAAAAAAAAGATGAAAGATAAGGTTGGCTCTTAAAAGAACCGTTGTGTTCATGCAGGGACAGAGGAAAGGAAGCATGGGAAAATTATTCAAAGCGACAAATGTGCTGATCTATTTTGTTGTTCACTAGGGAAACACTGGTCTCCCTATAGCAAATTAGATCTTGACAAAATGTGCATCGAATATCAACCTTCCGAAATCGAGGGTTGATTTCCAGAGGGCCAGCAAAAGGAGATTCTCCCCCCACAGATGAAGGGCTCACCTGACCTGCAGAAGAAGGAGTCAGCCCTGCAGATGATGGTTCGGGCTGAGCTGCTGTGGATGTACTGGCTTGTCTTTCTGAAGAGTTACCTCCAAAAAGATGACCATGTGTCCTTCTGTGTACATCCTGGAGGTGTCTCTTCATGGTGTGATTCCCAAAGGAATACTTCCTGTTAGGATTACCTCTAGAAAGTACACGCTTACACAGCTTACAAGTCACTAAGGGTGCATTTACCTTTTGCTGGCCTTCAGGAAAAGTAAAATAATCCCACACATAAGAGGGCTTTTGTTTCCTCGATCTCTGCCTCAAGACAGTGCTGCTAGTGCTAGCCTCACTCTCAGAAGAGCTCTGCTGTTCTCCCATCGTATCCCAAAGACAAACCAGCTCCTTCTCCCAAGGGATCACAAGCAGAAATGAGGGGAATGGGTGTGGTGTAGGAGAGTTCTAGAACTGAAAGTAGTTTCAACCAATCAAAAGTTGTGTTTCATGATCACATGACCTACCGTACGCTTACGGTACGCTTACGGTACGCTTACGGCAAAAGTGCGCATGCGCGTAAAAAAGACACGCGCTTGCGCGCATGCGCATAACAGTCACTCCCGGCACTTCCGCGTAACGTGCGCGTGTAGCGTACACGCGTACGCGTCCCACGCGGAGTACGCGCGGCTACGCAAATTGCGTAACTATACGCAAGCAGCGTAGGAAAATTACGGACGTTGCGTAAACCGTACGCTTACCGTGAGCTTACGGTACGCGTACTAAAAAAATTTAAAAAAAAATAGAAAAAAAGTACTGCAAATAAATTTTACATGTTTATTTTAAAAAATATATATAAAAAAACATATTAAAGAATTTTAAAAATTTAATCATAGTCTTTATAAAAGGAAAGAAAATTAAAATAAAAATATGTTAGAAAAAATAGAAGAAAAAAAAAAAATTAGCATTTAAAAAACCTTGCAAATTCACTGAAAAAACCATGGGTTTCACACACGTTATAGTTAGGAATTAGCATTTAAAAAACCTTGCAAATTCACTGAAAAAACCATGGGTTTCACACACGTTATAGTTAGGAATTAGCATTTAAAAAACCTTAGAAATTCAGTGAAAAAACCATAGGTTTCACACACGTTATAGTTAGGAATTAGCATTTAAAAAACCTTAGAAATTCAGTGAAAAAACCATAGGTTTCACACATGTTATAGTTAGCTGGACATTTTACTCGTAAAAAACCAATGAAATTCCCCCGTTATAGTTAGTTCAGCTAACTATAACTCGCGCGCCCGCAATGCACTGCTGATGACGTCACATATTACATCACTCATGACATGGTCAGTGACATCACTCATGACATCACTGATGACATCTCAAATGACATCACTGATGACCTCACTGATGACATCATCCTTGTGATAGAGTGGCAGACCTCCTCTTCCCCTAATAAAACCTTTGATACACACATTCAAAAATAGAGACTAAAATTTACAAAACAATGGACATACCAATAACAGTTACAACAACCTCTTCAGTAATTCTAAGATCCACATACACATCCACTCATTCACCAACAGTCCAATACAGTCACTCATACATGTACTCACTTATCATATGTACTCATACACCTATACATCCTGTTACACAATGCCACTCATCCATAGAGCTACTCACACACATAGTCACTCATGCTAATAAAGAATCAAACATACATTTACTTGCATATACAGTTATACACACACCACCACACTTACTTCTACGGAAACTTACACATACTTAGTCTTTTAAACAATCACTTATAGAAATACATACTTATTCATACAGGAACTCTTTCAATCTCTCACTCTCACATATACTCACATATATAAACCAATAGTCACATATACTAGTTTTAAACATATGTAGTTACTCATAAAGACACTATTGAGACAGTCATTCACTCACTAACACACCCATACACACACTCATCCACCCATGCAGTCCTGCACACATGCTCTGTTCAACACATACAAACAGTGAGTCACTCATTCATGCACCTATGCACTACGTCATACCCCCCACCGAACCATGCAGACACTCAGACTGATACTCAAAAAACCAACTAATAACCTATATAGACACCCATGTAGCTACTCACCAACCCATGCAGCCACTTATACACAAAGTGAAAAAATGATACAGATATTTATATATTTAAACATTACTCACTAAGCCATGTATTCACTATGATACACTTAATCAGTCAGTTACACAATCAATTTTTCAAAAAGAAATCATCCATTTAGACAGTAATATACCCATTTATTCTTCCATCAACCTTGAGATATACATATATAAAACATATTTAATTTTCAGAAAAACACACATTCACTGGATGATGTCATCAGTGAGGTCATCAGTGATGTCATTTGAGATGTCATCAGTGATGTCATGAGTGATGTCACTGACCATGTCATGAGTGATGTAATATGTGACGTCATCAGCAGTGCATTGCGGGCGCGCGAGTTATAGTTAGCTGAACTAACTATAACGGGGGAATTTCATTGGTTTTTTACGAGTAAAATGTCCAGCTAACTATAACATGTATGAAACCTATGGTTTTTTCACTGAATTTCTAAGGTTTTTTAAATGCTAATTCCTAACTATAACGTGTGTGAAACCTATGGTTTTTTCACTGAATATATATATATATATATATATATATATATATATATATATATATATATATATATATTACCTACTGGCGGTCGCCAGTAGATAGTTATAGTTAGGACCGAGTTCCCATAGGAGATCTGAAAATTCTATTTTGAATAACTTTGGCGCCGGTTGACTTATCTTCGTGAAATTTTCAAAACTAATGGGGCGCTCCGCTCAGCTCCTACCCTGAAAGTCTCGGGGTGATTCGTCAAGCAGGGGCTGAGAAAAAAGGGGGGTCCCAAAACGCATTTTCCCCATGCATTTTCCCATAGGACCTTTAGTCGAAGGTACAGCCCGAACGGCTGAACAGAATTACTTGAAATTTGGCAAAGAGGTAGTCCTCAGGTCAGGCATGTGCCTTTTGCATATATGGTGTCAATCTGTTCAGTAGTTCCTGAGAAAATTGCAGTTAAAAGTACATAAATATCTATATGCGCGCACGGTGCTCGAACGGTGCGCGCACCAAATGTGCGCATGCGTAATTCTGATTGGTGGTTAGATGTCAGTCAACATTCAAATCGGTCGAAATCAAGAAGTGTCGGACGCCATTTTGTGTGTGGCAGTGAAAAAGAAAGGTGGAGAACGTGAAAAGGGGGCAGGGTAGAGAGTTCCTGACCCCCTAGCCTTTGTCAGGGGGTCCCTGAAGGACCCCGAAGGGTGAAAAAAACATTTGATTTTTTTTCAAAAAATCGCGGGGTGCGCGCACGGTGAAAAACCCTTAAAAAAAAAACATTTTAAACCGTTTATAAGTTTATAGAAGATATTAACTATGCTGTTCAACTTTATCCAAATTCAAAAACAAAGAGCTGAGCCATTCCATTTTACAGGATACAGTCAATCTATAACTATATACATAGGTAGTTTATTGTAAAATAAATATATAAAAAATATAATAATACATACATAAATAAGCATTTAAAAAACCTTACAAATTCACTAAAAAAAACATAGGTTTCACACACGTTATAGTTAGAAATTAGCATTTAAAAAACCTTGCAAATTCACTTAAAAAACCATAGGTTTCACACACATTATAGTTAGGAATTAGCATTTAAAAAACCTTGCAAATTCACTGAAAAAAACATAGGTTTCACACATGTTATAGTTAGCTGGACATTTCACTCGTAAAAAAACCATTGAAATTCCCCCGTTATAGTTAGTTCAGCTAACTATAACTCGCGTGACCGCAATCCACTGCTGATGACGTCACATATTACATCACTCATGACATGGTCAGTGACATCACTCATGACATCACTGATGACATCTCAAATGACATCACTGATGACATCATCCAGTGAATATGTGTCTTTCTGAAAAATACATATTTTTTATATGTATATCTAAAGGTTAATGGAAGAATAAATGGGTAAATAAGTGTCTAAATGGATGTTATCTTTTGTAAAATTAATTGTATAACTGACTTATTAACAGCATCTTAGTGAATACAGTGATGTAATATGTGAGGTCATTAGCAGTAGATTGCGGTCGCGCGAGTTATAGTTAGCTGAACTAACTATAATGGGGGAATTTCAATGGTTTTTTATGAGTGAAATGTCCAGCTAACTATAACATGTGTGAAACCTATGTTTTTTTCAGTGAATTTGCAAGGTTTTTTAAATGCTAATTCCTAACTATAACGTGTGTGAAACCTATGGTTTTTTAAGTGAATATATATATATATATATATATATATATATAGTTCCAGACAAGACTCCTTCTGAAGTTCAAGCCCTTTGAGGGGTCGCGCGGAACCGGCAGAGAAAACTGGCAACCAATATTCCAACAAACGGAGTTCCAGTCGCGCTCTCAGAACAAAATCACACCAGGAAATCACCGGAGTAAAGCAACCATAAGGGGGTTTATTAATTTCATAAACCCGCCTTGACGGGCTTGTTCACACAGCGTATCCTAATACATTGAAGCTTTACATACTCTTCCGTATTCTGATATTGAGTAAAAGGACTCACATTGCATGTTGCAATTCGATGTACATTGCTTTGCACGCCATCTTGTAATGTGTCTTCTTGCGATATATGAGTATTATTGATAATTCAGATCATAGACTACATGTGAGATTGTCTCAAATCTTTACAATTTATATCACCATTTCGTAATATTAATGCGTAGTTTTTTACAGTGCTATATTAGCGTCATTTGGTACAATCAACTTGCGTCTCAATAAAAACAAGCAAAACAGAATTCAAAAGATATGTACGTCTTTCCCAAGTGGTTCATGCATTTGTTTTTGGTCCTTGTTCTGTTAATCAAAGCAAGTGAAACTTTATTAACCACAGTGGTCTCGAGAGCAGAATGCCTGTTCTGACCATGTATACGTGAGCATCATTATGCTCGATTAAATAAAGGCAATCTAATCTAAAGCATGAGCACAAAAGGGTTCAGCACTTAACAATGAAGAGTCAACAAATATATAAAGGAATGTCCAAAACGTAGAAGTGTTCTTTCATACAAGATTCTTTTCTTTATTCCATATACTCACAGATATAGAAGATCAAAACTTCATGATCGTGACAAAGCCATAGCCGACGCGTTTCGTCTCTTATAACGAGACTTCTTCAGGGCTTCGAAAGACAGTATAACAAAGTGTTTCAGGTTAGTTATCAAAATCCAGAGCTTCAATAGGCTTCTTATAAGAGTGTGTCAAAGTAACGCGGTGAGCTGTTTCTTTCAATGTCTTCGGCCAAAAATAAACCGAGCAACTATGCGAGGATTTAAATAAGCCTCAATTTCTTAATATGCACTATCGAAGTAACGTGGTGACCTATTTTGTCGATGTCTACGGTCAAAAGGTAAATCAAGCACCTAAGCGAGGATATGTACAAGCCTCCACTCTTTATTATGCATTATCCAAATGGCATGGTTGCCTGTATTTCTCGGTCTCTTCGATCTCAAATGTGTAATCTAAAGCATGTCCTGATATAAATGAGATATAACATATCAGCATGATAATTATCGAGACCCAATAGTGGGAGAAAGGATATCTATTTGGAGTTCACAACAAATTCTCACTTATTAGAAAATCTAAAAAGTGTGTCTAGTGTGTTATGATGTTAGGTATGATGTAGCTCTCCTCTATAATGGTTATAGTAACCCCTTGCAATGAAAATGACGAAAGACCCTGTCAGTGTGGAAGACTATCATATTTAAGCATTCTATGTAGTATAACCCAAGTAAAATTCAAGTGAAAAACATATAACAAAAGAGTCATATAGAAAAAAAGTCATATAGAAAGAAAGTCATATGGAAAAAAGATAGAGAGAATTTCCAATTCTTAACTGTGTCTTGAAGAATGGTGGCTGGAAGGTATATGAAGAAAAGGGTAGGGATACCGTTATCACTGGATAAAGACATGATCCCTTCCTTTCCTCCTGTTAGAGAGAAAAACAGAGGAGTCAGTTGACTGTCATTTGGCAGAAGCCTAGAGGATAATACATGATAAGTAATCTAAAAACATTATTTAAATAAACATGTAATTAAAAAACCAAATGTATAAAGCATATATAGTAGTCCCATTATTCAGTTATTCAGTTTGTAAGTGAATTGCCATTTCTTCATCTAAATTGTGTCCATTAGGAAATCTGGTACACATGCCAATGATGTGTCTAGATTCTCGTTGCCTGAGTCTCAGGGTTCGATTTCCCTCTCTCTTGTTTGGTAAGACTTGCTCTATGCCATAATAGGAGAGCTTGGTGCAATCAGAGAAATGGTATTTTTCAAAGTGACGGGCAATGGGATATTGTTTGTCCACATTAGTGATTGCCCTCATGTCTTCCAAGATACGTTTTTTTGCCATATGTGTTGTACTACCCACATACCTCAATTTACATGGGCACTCCAACACATAAATGACAAATGTGTTGTTACATGTTAAAAACTGTTTTATGCTAACCATGGTATTGGTACTGGTATTCCAAAATTCTTTGATCATCCTACTGTTGCCACAAGCCTTACAATGGCCACATGGGAAGAAAACCTGTAGATTAATACCTCTTGTGCTCATGCTAGTTGTCACATCACTATGTATTAGCAGGTCTCTAAAATTGCTTTGATTAACAGGACAAGGACCAAAAACAAATGCATGAACCACTTGGGAAAGACGTACATATCTTTTGAATTCTGTTTTGCTTCTTTTTATTGAGACGTAAGTTGATTGTCCCAAATGACGCAAATATAGCACTGTAAAAAACTACGCTGTAAATAACCGTGCTATAAATCACGCATTAATATTACGAAATGGTGATATAAATTGTAAAGATTTGAGACAATCTCACATATAGTCTATGATCTGAATTGTCAATAATACTCATATAGCGCAAGAAGACACATTACAAGATGGCGTCCAAAGCAATGTACATAGAATTGCAACATGCAATGTGAGTCCTTTTACTCTGTCAATATCAGAATACGGAAGAGTATGTAAAGCTTCAATGTATTAGGATACGCTGTGTGAACAAGCCCGTCCACGGGTGAAACGCGTCACGGCGGGTTTATGAAATTAATAAACCCCCTTATGGTTGCTTTACTCCGGTGATTTCCTGGTGTGATTTTGTTCTGAGAGCGCGACTGGAACTCCGTTTGTTGGAATATATATATATATATATATTACCTACTGGTGGTCGCCAGTAGGTAGTTATAGTTAGGACCTAGTTACTATAGGAAAATGGCAACATTCTATTCGCAATATCTTTGGTGCCGATTGATGAATCTTCGTGAAATTTTCAAAACAAATTCTTTGTTGAGATCAGCTCCTATGTTGAAAGTTTGGGTGTTATTCGTCAAGGGGGGCCGAGAAAAAAGGGGGGTCCCAAAACGTGTTTTTTCAATGTTAATTTCTGTAGGAAACTTTAGACAAGGCTACAGGTCGAACGGGTGAACGGAACTACCCCAAATTTGGCAGGGAGAAGGGTCTTGGTCTAGAAAGCACGCTTTTGTTTATTTGGTGTAAATCCGTTCAGTAGTTTTTGAGAAATATCGAAATTTACAGATATCGATATTTGGGAATTCTGCCATCTGATTGGCTGAGACGTTACGAGCAGGAGCTTGCTGGTGATTGGCTGCGAGCGCTGCGAGCGTTTGCAACTAGGAAGTGTTGGCTGCCATTTTGTGATTCCGTTGAAGTGAGTAAGGGGGGGAAAAAGGGCAAAAAATGTGGGAAAGAGGAGGGTAGGAGCACTGTAACCTCTGTGGGGTGTTTAGGGTGTGCTATAGAGGGTGTGCGAAGAGAACTACTCATACCTACTGGTCTGAAAGTGCTCGGTACGGAATTTAAGTGAGGTATTGCGTAGTCTGATGCTGCTAAGGTGAGCTGCTGCGGGAGTCGGGGATGAAAGCGTGAGCCTAAACTGTGTGTCTTATGGTGTAAAGTCATGTGCCCTGGCCGCTGCAGCACACCTGTAGAAGTAGTGTCAGCATGTGTTTATACCTACGAGGATGAACTACTGACTCCTACTGGTTTGAAAGTGCTGGGGTACGGAAAATATGTGAGGTATTGTCTAGAGTCTCATGGTGCTAAGCTGAGGTGCTGCCGGAGTCGGAGATGAAAGCATACATCCAAACTGTGTGTCATGTGCTGTGAAGTCATGTGCTCTGGCCGCTGTGCCACATCTGTCAAGTAGTGTCAGCATGTAGTTATACCTACTCGGAGGAACTTTTGTTTTGAACATTGTAACTTGTGTATGGTGCTTAGGGGGTGTTATGCAGGGAGTGCAAATATAAATTTGAGCGTATCAAATCAATACGGTATTTGTATAGCGCAAACTACTCACCCCTATGGGTCTGAAGGCCTTCGAGGCCGGCGTGTAAATTATATGAACTATTAAGTGAGCTTTTGCCCAGAGTCACATGGTGCTGAGCTGAGGTGTCCAAACGTGTCCTTCATAAGCATTTTCCAAACCTACCCCAGTCAACGTACCTAGGTCATTTCCACCACAATACACAATCATGAGGTCAGGGTGTGGAAGATGCAAAGAGGTTTTAATCAAAGGTAGCAATTGGTGCAACTTTAATCTACTCTGTGTAAACCATTTAATGTCAAAAGAAATGAGAGGGACCCCTTTAACCAACCCGGGGATTAGGGTACTACTAATAGGTAGAAAGAGAGTTCCCTTGGTGAAAGGATGAGTTTAAAAACTTAATTAATTCCTATTCCCAGCAAAAGATCGAGCCCATGTGTTAGAACATATACCCAACTAAAATGAAACCAAAACAATTGTTATATTTTATATACAAAAATTGCTAGAATTTTATTAAAAACACAAGACAACACAATTAAAAATAGACATGAACCTGTCTATATTCATAAAACACATTCATATACCACATGTTTCACATACATTTGATAAAGACCTCTTTCATTTGTGGACAAAACTAATAGAAAATAGTAATGCAAGAATTGCTCTTACTAAGGAGAAGATAGCCTAGACTCAATGGTAGGTATTCCTTATTACCGAATCGGTATTACCGATTCGGTAATAAGGAATATTAAGGAATCTGTATTTTTTACTGATTCATCAGCTACATAAGAAATACCAATTTCTTAATACGAATCAGTAAAATTCGGTATTAAGAATTCGGTATTTATGGATTATTTACATCTGGCCCTATATTCCAACAAACAATTTACAGAGAGACAAAGACAGACAGTATATTTTGTCATTCGATAAAACATCCGTTTTCACAAATTTTTCAGTAGCTCATCCTAGATCCCTTTTAATCTTTCTGTCTCTATAGGAGAACCTGTTCCCACTGATTATGTTAAATTAAGTTTCGACGTGTTTCGATGGCTCTATTCAATATTCCATCTTTATCAAGATCCAAAATATGTCTCTCCTATTTTTGGCACTGGTTGGTTGCTGTTACATTTCACTCCTGTTGGCAAATTACATTGTATTAGTTTCTTCATTAGGGGCAGTCAATAACTTACACCTTAACCCATCTTTGAAAAACATTAATTCTAAAACTTTTCTAATATACCGTACCCATTGATTGGAACATAGACATCATACTTCCACATTTCATGTAATTATTGTACATTCCATGCTTATTGGATAATTTTACAATGCAATTTGGTTGCTTGTCGTATTCCTCTTGCCCCTATACTGTTCTATCAAATGGGCTCCATCATAATGAATCCCTCATACTTATCATGGGCTTCTCCCCCTGCAGAGACACACCTCCCCCCAACTAGTTTTTTGTACCTCACATTCCGAGTATGCTCAATATACCATAAGAAAGGGACAAAGAAAGAGAAATGTAGGGGAGGGCGATTACCTTATTTCATATCATTAGGTCCTCATATTTATTGGGTTTGTAGACATATCCTTATTACGGAAGATCTGTGGAACAAAGGGGCGCTAGGTGGCGCGAAAGCAATATGGCCGCACAAGAGTGAGGCTCCGGCAGCCCGATGCTGAAATCCTTTCATTTATCCTGCTAAATGGTCCCGCTGATGCCTGGAAACATTAATCATCGGCAAATAACACCTGGCTCCTGACTCGGTGTGACTTTCGGCTGGTTTGCCCCTGATTTGTAGGACTACGGAGACGGCCGGGGATAGGGGTGCAGCGGTGCGGTACTCTTGAGCAGCCTTGGCAGCTACGAGCTCGCCGCCGCACACGTGGTGTCCAGGCCGGAAGTGGAGGAACGGGCAGCAGAGAAGGAGGTGCCGCACCGGAATCCTGAGCGGCACCTTGCTGGGCAATGAGAGACACTACCCTTCTGCCCCTCGGTGACGGATGATATCGCAGTTGGAGGCGGTAGGTGGGAGCCAGAGAGGATCTAAAGCAGCGGCTGCGCTGATTATATAAGTGAAGAGCGGCAATTGACGAACATCACCCAGGATAAGGCGCAGCGATGGGAGGAGTGCCAGAACGATCGCAACGCTCCAGGGGCCCCTTTATTGAACTTACTATGCGGCGCTGCTGCGCGCGCATTCAACTGCCCCCCCCCGCCTTGCTGAGACACTAACATTGCACTGCTGCCACAGTTGGAGGCCTGTGTGACTGTGAATGAGCAGCTGGCTACGCGTGGACCCACTGCAGTGGGGAGGGGGCACACTATCATTTGCAGCGCAGACGTTGTGACCGGGGGAGAGTCGGAATGTTCGTAATGCTCCAGGGGCCTATTTTGAACACACTAACCGGCGCCACCGTGTGCGCATTTAACTGCCCCCCTGCCTTGCGGAGATACTGTAATTGCCCTGCTGCCGTTATCGGAGGCCTGTGTGACCGCGATTAGGCAGCTGATTGCCCGTGGACCCACTGCAGTAAGGATGGGGCACAATATCATTTGCAGCGTGGATCACGCGTCTGACACTTCCCCCAAGGAGCCGCCAACTGAGTCAGATGAGTAACCGGGGGTAATGTTACAGCCATCCCGTTGAGCAACTGGAGACGGCTGGGCCCCACTGGTTGAAGGAAGTGCTGTAGTTGAGCGTTGCGGGTCGCCGCTCTGGGGCATACGGGACTGCAAAGACTTTTGTGATACACCGCTGCCCCTTCTGAATTAAGGTACAGAAGATCCCATTCTAGCTGTGAAATGCAACTGCAAGGTTGGGGCACCCGTTATGCGCACTGTTACTGACAACATATGGTGCTTGCCCCAACAAAACGTGCTGGGACCGTGAGTGGTGCTTGGGCTGGAGTCGGAGGTCTTCAAGATACCGCACTGGCGATCTGTGAGTTAATTGAATTGCTTGATTATGACTGTGATGCCTGAAGATTGCCCCCATCGCATTTAGACCTAGCTGTGGACCTTGCATAGGTGGTGGGCTGTGAGCGCTCTGGTACGTGTCTTGGGGTGAGGGGCCTGGCGTGGCACTTCCAGTGCCAGGCGATCACGCTGCGAGTGACATGCCTACACAAACAACTGAGAGCAAATTCGAGAGTTTGGGCTGGATTGCTGTTAGGCACGTGCGGTGACTGAGATTTCTTTGCACTAGGCCGTTGCGCCATCCTGTGCTGGTCCCCTAGCTGGAGACTTCTGGCGTGGGGGGCTTGAAGCCTGCTCCACTGGAGAGACAAAGTATATACGAGCTGCGGGGGCACATCGCCTAGCTACATCTACGCGACGGCATGGGCAAAACAGCCACCAAACAACCAAAGCTAACCTTTGAGGCCACGAAGCGAGGACCCCGGATCTCGCAGGCAGATCGGGACACAGACAGGAGAGATGAGGATCAAGGGGGAGCGGTCCCACAGGATGCTGACATGCAGAGTATCCTCCAGGAGTTCAGGCAGGGAATCGCCACCATTGTGGACAAGGTGGACAGGATGTCATCACGGATGGACGCCATTGCGCATAAGCTGAAGGGGCATGATGAGCGTATTAAGGAAGCGGAGAGGCGTGTCCCGGACGCAGAGGACACAACATCGAGACATACAATGCAGCTGGCACACATGGATAAGCTCTTGAAGCTTATTGCTGCAAAGAATGAAGATTTGGAAGCGCGCTGTAGGCGCAATAATATTCGCATAATCGGTATTCCGGAATCGACTAACACAGGGAAAATGGAGGAATACGTAGAGAAGCTGCTGTTGTCTGCAATTGGAACTGAATCCTTCTCCAACCAGTTTATTGTAGAACGGGCCCATCGCTCTCTTGAATCACGCCCGCCGCCCGGCAGTGCACCGCGTCCTATAATAGCGAGACTTTTGAACTACAGGGACTGGGATGTGGCCTTGCGGACTGCGCGAAGTAAACAGACTTTGTCATATGACGGGAACATGTTCTCCATCTACCCGAATTTTACGCCTATTGTCCAGGAGGAGCGGCACAAATTTATGGACGTCAAAAATAAGCTGCGGAAAGTGCAAATTGATTATGCGTTACTATACCCTGCTAGGCTTAGGGTTACTCATCAAGGCAAACAACACTTTTTCACCAAGCCACAGTAAGTGGAGGAATTTCTCAAACATGTGCGGCGCCAGAATCGTTCAGACGGCTGCATGACGGCATCAAAGCGGTCACCACTGGTGGAGGCAGAAGATGATTCGCAATGAATAAACTCTTGTCATGACTAGCCCCTATCATCACAATCCGTGATAAACTGAACAATTGACAATCAGGTCTACCTTCAGGAACACGTACACTGATCACATGATGGACCATTTTGGGATATTGAGAGCAAATATCTCATGGCAGTGTGCCTCAATAGCGATGTAAGCATCACGCTACATAAGTGTCCACATCCTTTTATAGCTACTGAGATCTGGTATCTACATTCACGTTTGACAAGATCTACTGAAACACGCCATAAGTTTGCCTCATCCATAATAGATATAATGCATTTTAATAGCAGCTCACATCACTATGTGCATGTATACTTGGGTGGTAATGATGTACTGGGAACATGGTTTATTTTGAGAATCTGTAGTATCATGCTTGATGCGGGTCTTGATGCCTCTGTATGCTCGGAAAGCATAGTGAATGGTAGAGATAAGTTATGTGATATGGCCTAATGCTATCGGTGCTGGAGATTTATATATACTGGCAATGTACTAATTGTTGATGGAAATGATGTACTGGATGTCATTGTTCGGTTGAAAAACGATACACAGAATTAAAAAAAAATAAAAGATCTGCGAAACAACGATATAGCAATCAGACTTCCCTTCCTCAATATTCAAAATTTTCTGTCATCATTGTCGGTAGAATTGGATATAATGTTTAACCCCTTGAGTGCCCATGACGAGATGGTCTCGTCATGGGCCGCGGTTGCGCTGTGCCCATGACGAGACTATCCCGTCATGAGCCCCGCCCGCTAATGAAATGCCCGGCACAGGGCGTGGAAAGGGCGGGGCACTCAAGGGGTTAATGCCAGCAGTCTTTATATATCCACCATCCCGTACTACATTTTCTAACAACTCAACACGTTCGTTAATCTAAAGGACAGGTCTTAGTCCTATTTTATTCTCCATATGGGCAAGATATATATTAGCTTCAGAAAACTTATCTTATTTGAGTTATTACCTAATCTGTTCTCAAAATTATGCCCACTAGTATTTGTTTCTGCAGAAGTGGCGATTTTTATTTTTCAGAAAACACCCTCCACTTATGATCTTTAACTAGGACCTATAATAAGAAAACTCTCATTAGTCCTCTTCATTGTACCTTGGCTACAACTTCGTGTTATTTTTAAGAACAAACAGAGAGGGGGGAATTTCATCACAAAATGCCTACCATATCATTAAAAGCAGATCGTTTTCGGTTGTATTTCCCCTTCTTTGTACTCTCGGTGATTATTCCCTCTTCCAGACCAAAACTGTTGCAATTATCCTCATACAAGACGTCTGAAACGGCATAAGTAGACAGTACACCTTTTCCCTTATTAATGCTCTTTGTCAAGGGTAGAGTTTGAACCCACTAAAAACCCTTTCCTAATCTCCATTCCGTTTGTAACTCCTGCGCGGTAACGGGTGCTCCTCACGTCCTCCAAAAACGCCAGTTAACCCCTTCGATGCGCATGACGGAGCGGTTCCGTCATGCGCATCGGTTGCGCTGTGCAGATGACGGAACCGCTGCATCATGGCCCCGCCCGCGCACGAACCCTTCAGCACAGCGCGGTAATAGGCACCGCGCTGAAGGGGTTAAAGGAAGCTCTTACCTGACTTATTTAAATACCCACAGGAATGTCACCTGATAGGCTGGCTCCTATCCTTGGTGATAACCCACAGCTGTGTCTCATAAGTTTCGGCGGGATATTGCCTCCGACCCGGAAAATGGCCATAGAATTATCCACATCTAGCCGCAAAGGTTTTAACCCTGAAATAGTAGGGCTCCGGTCCTATTATTTTCCTCATTCAGCACTGTTTTGCTAAAAGATAACGCACGGATGAGTCCTGTGCTTCCTGAAATGAACCGGAAGGACTCGGGCACCACTCGCAATCACCCAAAACATTTTTGAATTTTTTTTTTTAATATAAGGAGTTTTCTTTGAATCAAAGTATTTGCCACATTATTATTAATTTATTTGTCCACGATCTTAAAGGTAGTGAACAAAAACACGTGCAAGCCAATCCTGTGCTGCCTACACTGAACGGGACGCCCACCGGTACCAATCGCACTTCTCTAATCTGCGTGCGATGAACTGGAAGATAACGCTCCAAAGTGAGTTGTTTTTATAACATCAAGTATTGGCCAAATTATTATTTCATGCCTAATTTATTATTTGTCTCCGATCTTTGTAGTTCTTCAAAATAAGATGCGCCAGGAATCCTGCGCTGCCCCTAATAGACCAGAAACATTAAAGCACCAATCGCACTTCACACTCTACTTTGCCTACGATGACTCAGAGATTGACGCTCCAAAGGGAGGACTTTTACTTACAAAACCAGTATTCGCTAAATTATCACATCCTTAATCCTTAATTTCTACATTTATTGAAACAGCACCTATTTAGTTTGATTCACAAATACATCCTAATGTGGCTACCTAAATTCAATTCTTCAAGAATGTTCATATATATTTCAATTTGCCATTTCAGACACTCAGTATATATCTGAATTTCTTCATGTATATAAAACAAAGGGACAGTCATCTCCACAAAAAGATGCTGTTCCATCAACATTTACAAAAAACCTGGCCCTAAACACAATACACCTACCTCACTATATATTGAGTGGCTATGAGTTTAATCCAATCTTTTGTATACACACTGTAAAGAGAATGGGGGGACAAGGAGCGGGATAAGTAGGAGAGGGAGAAGGTCCTGTACCGGTGCTCCTGAAATCAATCCACATACAAATTAAGGTAACAGTTCCTAAAGAAATATATATGCCAGTATGGTCTACTAGGCAGGGAAGAAAAAAGGGGAGGGGAAATGACAAGTAGTCTCAGATGAGGTTCGAAAGTGGTAATGTGGTGGAGACTAGAGACTCCTGGATGGTACTAGAAGTGCCCTCACACACCCTTGCGGGTGCAAAGCATCATCATCGGGCTGTGCTCCTCGTGGGGGTGGCGCTGCAGTCCCTCACGGGCCCTAAAAGGGCTCTCTATCGGAGATCTTTTGGTGGAGTCGCCGTAGTTGTGCGTGTGGGTGTGTGGGGAGGGGGGGTGTGTGGTGGTGAAAACTAAAAAGACCGGATAATGCATACAATGGCCGGGCACAGAAAAGAAAGAAAAAATGAAAGAAAAAGGTGAGGAGGGATAGGGGGATTTGGAAAGGAAAAGAGAGAAAGAGAGGGAAAAAAAAATCAATAAAAAAAAAAATCAATAACACTTAATCCAAGTGTAAACAAACCCAAGTTCGTTCTATTCTGATTCGAGAGGAGAGGCCCCTGACCTTAGCAAGAGCCATCTCCATCTCATACACCCCTCTCAATAACTGCCAAAACTCAGCAAGTGTTAGGGGTTTTGGCTCAATCCAAACCCTAGCAATACATAAACGACAGCAAGCCATGATAATAGAAAATAAAGCAGCTGAAATTAAGCCGGGGTCCTCTATTAATCCCAACACTATCTCATTCTCAGAAATAATAATGTTGCTGCCTGACAAGTTACACAACTCCTTTGTGATCAGCGTCCAGAAAACAGAAAGTTCCGGACAAGTTACAAACATGTCTGATATCAGCAGCAAAAAATAAACATTTAGGGCAGCGGGTTTTTAGTGTCACATTAGGCGTACCCACTTAGAGATAATTTCAGGCGTGTAATACAAAAGAAATAACATACGATGTTGTTGAAGTTTTAAATTGATAGAAGCAAGAGACGTATTAATAGTTAATAGTGACCTATGTAGATCTGCTGTATTAACACAAATTCCAAAATAACGATTTAGTTTTTCTACAGCCTGAACATCATCATCAACTGCACCTGTAAGTAAATGTTCATAAATTTTACCTATACAACCCCTGCCTCTGAACTGTAGAAACGAGCTTGCAGGTTCCCCCAGTATGTTAGCAGTCACTAAACCTTCCCCATTGATGAAAAAGTCTCTGATTTGCAAAAATTTAAAGAAAGAATGATTCGGGACCCCAAATTCGTCTCTAAGGGAGGAAAATGATCTAAAACCGTCCTGATCATACAGTTGCCCTAACTGTAGTACACCGCACCGTTGCCAGATCTTCCAAGCAAACGGGGATTCCCCCTTAGATAGGTATTTGCATGAAATATTATACGACTCTACAATGTCCCGCCAAATCCAGGTAGCGTGTCTCAATATCTTAAAGCGGACACGTTTAAAGTAGTTTGGATCCGACATCCTAGAGAGTATGAACCTATACTCCGACCCGCATAATAGCTGATATGCTAGCCACATTTGAGACATACCAAAACCTTTCAACAAGCTCTGTAAACGCGTAGCAAAAGAGGCCCAAAAGTATAACTTAAAATCCGGCAGTCCAAAACCCCCCCTTTCATATGTCAGTTTAAGAAATTTAATAGGCCGCCTGGCCCTTTTATACCCCCAAATAAAGCTGCCTATAATGCCATCCAGTCTTTTAAAAAATGAAAATGGAACCCACAAAGGAATGCTCCTGAAAAGATACAAGAACTTTGGAAGGACATTCATCTTAATAATATTACAACGCCCCCAGATGGTTAAAGGCAGTTGATGCCACTTGCGCAAGTCCGTAGCAACTTTCTTTAATAATGGCTCATAATTAAGTTTCACTATTTCTTCCGTGTGACTGTTAAGCCTAACCCCTAAATAAGTAGCTTTTTGAGTAACCCCCAAAATGGGTAGAGAGGGGATAGTTTCAATATTAGTTATTGTTTGGGTTTTATTGGTATTAAGCTTATACCCAGAGATTGATCCGAATCGCTGTGCTTCCGAAACAATCTCCCCCATAGCTTGAACCGGGTCTGTAGTAAAAACGGCTATATCGTCCGCGTATGCGGTTATTTTAATGTGTATATGATTATAAGAAACCGGGCTAATATACTGATTCCGTAACAAATGACGAATAAAAGGGTCAATATATATTGCAAAAAGCAGAGGTGCCGGGTGCCCCTCTGAATATGAAATGAATCCGATGTCAATCCATTAAGCCTAATAACAGCCTGCGAATTCATATATATTTTCTGGATAGCCGAGACAAACTTACGGCCAATTCCTACTTCCAACATTATAGTCCAAAGTGCCCCCCAAGTAACCCAGTCGAAAACCTTCTCAGCATCCAACATTAGCATCGCCGCTTTGCCGCCCTAACAGTGGGCAGCATTAAAGACGGCTATAGCGGTATTAATGTGCATTGTAGTATCCCGCCCGGGAACAAAACCATGCTGTTGGTCGGACACTATTAGGTGTATAGACGGTGCAAGACGAGAAGACAGAATTCTAGAAATTTTTTTGGCATCATGGTTGATGAGAGAGATTGGGCGACTTCCCCTTTTTAAGGAACACAATTATATTAGTCTGTTTCCAAGACGGGGGAGCATCTCCACCATGCATTATTTCATTCACCACCTTCAAGAAAACCGGACCAAGAGTTCCTAAAAAAGTTCTATAAAACTCCAGGGGTAAAGTATCCCCCCCAACGGCATTCCCGGGGGGAAGAGCCTTGATTGCTTCCAGAATTTCATCTCCATCCACATCCCTATCCATTGATAGCGTAGTAAGAAAATGTAATACATTCAGACCACTCTCCTGTAAATTAGCTGCCATCGCTTGTTGATTGCAAGCCGTATTGTCACTATAGAGGTCTATATAGAATTGCCTAAATTGCTCCAAAATCTCTACGGGTTGATGGTAAATTAGTCCATCCCCCCCAATAATACTCTTAATTTGGGTGTCAGCCCTAGAATCCGCCAACTGGTACCCGTCCAATCCTCTCCCCATATTCATATTGTCGGGCTCTAAATTTATGGTACTGGTTGGCAACTTTCTCCCTTAACTCACGAGTAATCTTAGCTCTCGCTATTATAAGTTGCCTATAAATCTCAACTTCCCGAGGATCCTTGGTTAGTATTAGTTTAATATGGCGCTGTTCTAACACCAGACATTCCCTTCGTCCAGCCACTGCAAGCTGTAATCTAGCCTGATTTTGTCGAAACAAATACTGTTGGGTGATGCCCCTAATGTATGCCTTAAGACTATCCCAAACTATGGACCATGAGGCGGTAAGGGCATTGATATCTATAAAGTCCGCTAGTTGTCCTTGCATATACTGAATATAATCATAGCTTTTAATCAGATACTTGGGAAACGTAAAACCCCTCACCGTCCGCTGTGGTGTTAATCCTAAAAATATTGAGAACAATAGAGGATTATGATCCGATGTAATTTTCTGACAAATCTCAATATTGGAGTCTAAAGTACGAAATTGGTTTACAAACACCATATCTATCGTAGAATATTGACGATGTGGTTGTGAAAAATATGTAAAACCATTAACTTGTGGATAAGCCTCCTGCCATAGATCAACCAGCTGATGTATACGCAATAAATCTTTAATGGCCGTCCTGGTAGATACCATTCTAACCCTACCCAAAGTGTTTATAGTATCTAACCGTTGATCTAAAACACAATTAAAGTCTCCCATAAGTATAAGTTCACCATCCCAGCCCAGCAACTCTGAATTTAAGAAGGAAATGACCTCTGGGCAATCATTATTCGGGCCATAGACCACACAGATCGTAAGCTTCTGACCAAAGGCCAAAAGTTGAGCGATTACCCAGCGACCCTTACTATCACTAAGTGAGCGGAGTACCGTAAATTTAGTAGTTCGTGCTTGCAGGAGGGCAACACCACGTATTGACACAGTCTGAGTAGTACACGTTATTAAATCAAACCCCATTTGCTTTGAAAGATTGAGATCCTTAAAAGCCAGATGGGTCTCTGATAGTCCTACAATCTGCGGTCTATGCGCTTTCAGTTCTTCCGACACTAATCGGCGCTTAATAGAAGAGTTCAAACCAGCTACATTCCAACACATTATACGAATTCTAGACATTATCTTCCAGTTATGACTCCTAACCAAAATCCCTCCACAGCCCAATCTTGTCCTACAGAGCAGTTCCTTTGTATGC
Source organism: Triturus cristatus (assembly GCF_964204655.1). Taxonomy (NCBI): domain Eukaryota; kingdom Metazoa; phylum Chordata; class Amphibia; order Caudata; family Salamandridae; genus Triturus; species Triturus cristatus. The sequence continues at coordinate 267,903,954 of NC_140592.1, forward strand.
TTTTAACAATCCTTTGGCTTTTTTCAATTTTTACACCCCCCCCCACCCCACCCCCCAACCCTTCTCACTCCAAAAACACCCACCCTAGCCAGTGCTAACAAACAGTTTAACCCAACCAGTTCCCTAAACAGTTGAGCCTGGCTCCACCCCCCCCGCCACATCCCTGTACCTAAGGAACTGAATCACCCCCTTCCCTGCTGTCATCAGGACAGCACTACACCAAAGTGCACCCCCAAATAACTCCCCCCTCCGACTGCCCCATCTGGCCAATAAGCACAAATGACCTCTTGGTGCTCCAGAATCTGGCAGGACGCTACGCTGAACTCTGGGGACAGGCTGCTGACATCGACGCCCAAGGGACTGCGAGGACCACGGAGCATTGCGCTCCCTGAACTCAGCTCACCTGGTCACTCTTCCCGTTTGGCACCTCCTACTAACACAGCGCCTCGCGGCCCCCGCTGCGCGGGAGCCGCTCGCCGGCCACAAAATCTTTAAAAGCTGGGCTGGTGTGCTTGGCGTGTGTGACCTCTTGGTGCTCCCGAATCTGGCAGGACGCTACGCTGAACTCTGGGGACAGGCTGCTGACATCGACGCCCACGGGACTGCGAGGACCACGGAGCATTGCGCTCCCTGAACTCAGCTCACCTGGTCACTCTTCCCGGTCACGCCCCTGCTGTCGCCCTGTGCTTAAGATAGTCGTCTTGTGAGCGCGCTAGCGGTACGCGCGCGGGACGACGCTCGGGGCGAAGACCGGGCAAAGAGCGGGCCGTTTGTGGCCGTTCGTGGACGACCGGGGACGGGACAGGCCTCCCCCTCTGGAATTTCGGTGAAAATATTGTTTCCCAGCTATTATTTCAGCTCTTCTGTCTGGTTGTAATATACCATATCTTGGGTCTGTGACTTATTACTTTGGTCATTTTTCTGAAGTTTGAGCTCCTATTTGAAGTATGACTTCCCTAAGGTCTGGTAGGAAGGTAGCCCAGGCTAATCAAGGGGGTAATATTACAGGGACCCTCGATAATTTCATCACAAGAGCGACTCGCGTTCTTGAACACGAAATTATCTTAACTGAAAAGAGACTGTCCTTAGACAGCCTAGCCAAAAGATCCTCCTTGGGCAACCTTATGTTAGTTAAGTCTCCAGTAAGTAGACCGCCACAAACCATCCTAGAATCATCTTCTAGCTCTACCACAGCCTCGTTGATTTTAGCTGCTCAGGATTCACTGGTTATGGCGCAAGAGCAAATACATATCCCTGGTCCAAGTGCCTCATCCCCAACTATCAGCCCTTCTCATTTACAGTCCCCCTCTGAGATATTGTGCACTGCTGCCCCAACTGTGAGTAACAATCTTATGTCTATTCCTGGTAAAAGAAAGCGTAAGGGAGTTATTCCTCTAAGCAAACGTGTCAAAAGATCTAGATTGCCAAAAACACATGACATTCCTATGCATCGTGAAGCTGTTGAGTCTAAATTACCTCGTTGTACTACTTCTACCACAGGAAGCCTTAGGCCACCGCCTGTTATTATTGAATCAAGTGCCGAACCCTTGCCTCTCGATTTTCTGCCTCATATAGAGAAATTGTTTAAATCCCTTCTCTTACCTCTATATGAGAGAGTCAATCGACTCTCCACTCTGTTGGAGAAAATTGAAGACACGGTGCTCGGGAACTCGTCTATGTTGGAGAAAATCACACAGACATCTACTGGGCCTAAGAAACCTTCTATTCCTGTAATTGCTGATAGTAATAGGTCTGTTTCTAATGGACACACTCATGATGGTAGAGTCCCTCCGAACTCTCACGTTTGCAATCCCCCCATTATCGAAGGATCCGGCCCCCCTGCCAGTGTAGACACGCCGACTGTTCCAGGACGTAATAACAACAATGGTACAGCCATTACCAAGCGTGCTCCCACTGCTGGAAAGTCAAGTATAGAGAGTGTCGATCAAATTAACGAACTACCATGTATAAATCTCCCCCCTGAGTCTAAGCCGTACACTGTCATAATGGTAGGTGTGCCTCGGCTCACTCAGGTCAAACCCGAGACCCATACAGAGTTGAGGAATAAAGTCACACATTGGCTAAATAGCAACAGGCCACTACCTCCAAGACTAAGTGCAGAGGTTATGACCGTTCGCAGGGTATGCTGGCTGGGTAATAGAGCCAAGAAGATGGAGGGAGACTGTGTGATCGTTAATTTCCGGGACCCTAGGGTGGTGAGCCATATTTGTTCCTATCCCAATGACCTGAGAGCCACTGGAATATCTACTTTGGATATGTCCTATTTTTATTCATTAGACTCTCATGTTGCTCCCTGTGATGCGTCTGCTCCATGGGAAAGGGTCAATAAGAATTCCTATCGTCACACAGGATTCGACTTCCATCTCCCACTGTTTAATTCTTTTGCCCCGCTGCATACCCTAGATGGTGTGGATTGACTACCCTCAACTCCAACGATTGGGGATAGAGTGTGTAAGGCTAGACTAGGACCTGATATTACGGGTCTAGTGGGGAGGGGCGAGTCAAGGAGGGAGCCCCTGGCCCCGGGCATGCTATCTCCTAATCCCTCCCGGGTAACATCTATTAGGTCACATTTAACTACTAGTGATCCCGATATACCTGAGAGTGAGATTATTGGTTGTGAATACATCAGCATACATCCGGCTATATCAGGAGCTCCCCCAGATACTTTGATTTCCGCCTCTACTGGTTCTCCCCCTTTGACTTTGGTTTCATGGAACATCGCTGGCCTCTGCAGTAAAATAACTCTGGAAGACTGGTCTACCTGGGTAAACATGCATGATATCCTGGTATTCCAGGAAACTTGGGCTGTGGATCCTATTTACTTCCCAGGATATTTAAACTTCTTCAAAGGGGCTGTACGTGGAGCAAAAGGTCGTCCTTCCGGTGGCCTTTGCATTTGGGTCAAGCAAACCCTTGGGTATAACCTTAGGGAATTGGCTATAGATAGTCTTGACCTATTGATCATTGCACTAGCCCGTAAAGATCTCCCTGAAATCCTGATTACAAATATTTACAACAGGGGTCTCCCGGGCGGCCGTGGTACGAATACATTCCTCCAATTAGATGGATTTTTGGATAAAGTCAATACGGGCACTAATGTTGTAATATTGGGTGATTTGAACTGTTGTTTCGAGCCACTACCAATTGCCCCCGACTCTCTCACAGGGGAGGTGGACGCGGTTTTTAATATCCCACCCCTCGATCTCCCTCCTATCAAGAGGTGGTCCGAATCCGCTACCCAGTGGATGAGCCTTTGCATGGAGCGGGGCTATAGAGCTGCCAACGGTCGGACTCCATCAGATAAAGTCGGTAGGCCGACATTCTCTGACGGTAGACGCAGCGAAAGTCGAATCGACTATGCCCTAATTAAGGTGGAGTATTGGCCCATGCTATCTGATATGGTGGTCCTAGACCGACCCGAGAGTGATCATAACCCTCTGGTCTTGAGTTTATTACTATGTCCAGCACCTAGAGATAAACCCTCTGAAATAGTGACCGCTGAAACTTTATTAACTAATAACCAACGGCGAGTACGCTGGGACAAGGTAGCTATTGATAGTGTACTACTGTCAGAGATTAGCCAAAAGGTTTCTTGCGCTGTTGGGGATCTACAGCATCTACTGAGCGCTGAAGACACACATACTGAGGCCACCCTAGTACATGACCATTTATTTTTAGATCTTAAGTCTATTTTCTCTAAACCATGTAAGGGTAAAAAAATTGTTACCCAAAAATCTAAGTCTTGGTATAATAAAGCATGCCGAATCTCATACAACAAATTGAAACATGCTATCATCACTAAAGATCGGGTGGTTATTAAACAAACCAGAAAAGACTACTCCAAGGCTAAAGCAATAGCCAAACGAGAGTGGGATAATGACCACTGGAACGATCTTTTGGCCGCTAGCAAAAACAGGAATTTATCCCAGTTTTGGCATATTGTAAAGTGGGGCAAGTGTTCTGACACCCAGATTCCCAGCAAACATGTTTCTCCGGACAACTGGGTCTCACACTTTGAGTCCCAGTTTTCGGATGGAAGCTTGGTTGAGGGGTTTGCCCACGCAGTAAGCAGAGACTTGACCATCTCCTCCACTTTTAATTTTGACTGCGCTGAGGTTGCTGCAGCCCTGAGAAAGGTGCCTAGTGGCAAGGCCCCGGGAATCGATTGTGTCCCCGTGGACCTCTTCAAGTCTGACCCCGACAACTGGGTACCGTATATTGCACATCTCGCTAACGCTATAGCTAGAGGGGCTGTCATTCCTGATTCCTGGAGGGGCGCAGAGATCCTTCCCATTTTCAAGAAGGGCGATCGTTCCTGTCCGGGGAACTATCGCCCGATTAGCCTTATTGACTCCGTTCAGAAGATAATTGCAAGGATGACCCTGGCTAGAATTCAGGCCTGGATTGAACAGGAGGATATCATCTCTCCACTCCAGGCCGGTTTTAGACCCTGCACCAGTACCATCGACCAGGCATTCAAATTTCAACTGATTGTCTGGAAAACGGTTTATCTATGTGGTGGTACTTTATATGCTGCCTTTATTGATCTTCGGTCAGCATTTGACTTGGTCAATAGGACCAAGCTATGGGATGTTTTGGTGGAGCTAGGGATTCCGGGAGATCTTCTGAGCATTATCATTAGGCTCTATGATAACAACTTCGCCCAAGTGCGCTGGGGGAAACAGGGCCAGATTACTAAAAGATGCAGGGTCAATCGGGGTGTTAGGCAAGGGTGCGTCCTTGCGCCCACGTTGTTTCTATTGTTTATCAATAGAGTGGTCCAGTACTTCTCATCTACTCCCACCGACGCACCCATGTTGGGTGGAAGTAAACTTCCACTTCTTATGTTTGCCGATGACACCCTACTTCTTTCTCAGACACTCTCAGGGTTACAGTCGGCATTGAATGTTTTTTCTAAATTCTGCAATGATTTTGATTTGTCTGTGAATGTGTCCAAAACCAAATACATGGTATTCAACAAAGGGAAATGTGTGAAAGGCCAAGTGTTTATGAATAATGATTTGCTTGAGAGAACTAACGTCATGACCTATTTGGGGGTAGTATTTGAAAACAAGTTGGACTGGAGGCCGCAGATTGACGTCCTTACTCTTAAATTTGCCCAGCTTTCTGGATGTCTCGCCAAAGAACAAAAGCAATCCCAGTCGAAAATAATTGGTCCCCAATGAAAATCCTTAATGTTAGGATTAATTCAGCGATCCTTTATGGAGCTGAACTCTGGGGTTTTGCCAATCTCTCTCCCCTGGTCAAAGTACAACATAAATTCTTCAGAATGCTCACGGGCCTCCCCTGTTCCACCCCATTGAAACCACTACTGCTGGACCTCGGCTCCCATTCATTTGACGACATCGCTAGGTTTAAGCCATTGGCCTTTTGGAGGCGACTTTGGACAGTTCCCGAACTTGGTCCCTATGCCAAAGCCTTTCTTGATGTTCGTTCTATCTTGGGAGCTGGTAACATCCCCTGGTTCAGACAGGTTAGACAACTTTTGGATTCCATGGGTTTAGGTACATTGTGGACTGACCCGGTCAATAACTCATTTCCCTCTAGAAAATATTTTAAAGATCTATACTGGTCAATGGTACTGCAAAAACAATTACCCTCCGTTTCAACCGACTCTTTGACTGGTAAGTTTCTCGAACAAAAGAATACCCCATTTCTTGAAGCCTACTGGGATACCATCACTAGGCCGAGAGATAGAAAACTCTACCACCAGTTTAGAGTCGGTACATTACCAACAAACTTATTCACCAAAAAATGGAAGGGTGTATCGTCTGATTCTTGTAACTGGTGTTCTGAATGTGTCGACTCCGTGGGTCATATCTTTTTTGTCTGCCCTGTTTACGCAGCCCCTCGGGCTATATGGCTAATACCCCTTTGTCGTACTCTGGGAACAAGGCAAGGGTCAGTAGCACTTGATTTTCTGCGCTTCGACACTAGCGAATATGTTGTAGTTGCAGTTGCCAAGTTTTTAGCTTGGGTGTGGCTTATTAGATTGAGGAGGCAATAAAATTATTGTACCCTGGATCTTTGAGATTTTAACATTTTGTATTATGTTGTAATAATCTTTTAAAGACAAAATATCTTGTTTATATTCTTTTACATTCTGTAAACTGTCTTTTTATGATGAATTATCGATAAATAAAGACTTTTTGAATTGAATTGAATTGAAAGTACATTTACAAGCCCCCTAAACGCAAAACAAAAATCACAACTCATTAAAGACTAAATCTCATAAAGACTGTAGGTATGCATACGCCATTACAAATGCCCAGCCTCATTTCTTAGATTGTTGTTGCCATTTATGTAAACTGTTTTTAGCCTCCTGCTCGTTAAAGAAAATATGCGGACGCCCATCTTTAATCACCTTGAGGCGGGCAGGATCTTGTAAAAATACTAGTGCACCAACAGACTTAAAAGGATCCATAAGCTGTCTAAGCTGCCACCTTCTGTCCATAGTTTGTTTACATAAATCAGAGCGAACAAAAATGGACATTGAGTCGAATAGTACTGGAGTCGCTGGTCGAGCTTTAAAGAAGATGGCTTGTCTCAATAAAAAGTTCCCAATATACACCAGTATTGGACGCGGAAATTTAGAGGATCGTGAGGTATTAGCTGCTATGGGGAGCCGGTGTGCTCTTTGAACTTGCGTATCCATGTCCCAATCAGCAAGATCAGGGAATACCTTAGAAGAAAGGTCAACAATGAATACCCGAGCATCAGCACCCTCGCTCCTTTCAGGCACCCAAAAGACCCTCAGGTTCTGGCGTCTCTGCCGATTTTCTAGGTCCTCAACCTTAGATCGCATAGACGTCATCAGCTGATCTTGAACCTTAATTGAAGAACAGGTAGCAGCATTAACCTCCTCCACTTCGGCAACCCGCTGTTGGAGATCTGAAACTACAAGGCCGAGATTTGAGACCTTTGTAACAGCCTCCTCCAAGGCAAGTTTAATCTCCTGTCTGTCCGTTCTAGCCTGTTGAAAATAGCGCTGAGTCTCCCCATGTTGAGCCGCCAGCACTGACAATACTGTAGATAAAGTGGGTTCCGATTGCCGAGCTATCTTAGAATTCAAAACTTCACCACTGCAGCTTTCAGCTGACTCCACGGCCAGTGTGGCAGGCATCGAGGGGTTCTGCAGTGAATACAGAGCAGCACCGGTATCTGTTGACTGCTTAGTTGCCGATTTAGGGATGGGTACAGATACGAGTGTCGTAAGTGCCAGACCAGGAGTCAGAAGGGTTGAGGGGGACTGCTCCCCTGCACTGTTCATATGATCTTCCTTTTCTAGTATTTTATCTACGAGGGGGGCAGGGGTCGCTGCAAGAGGAGTTTGAGTGATGGGAGATGAAAAAGTCGCCGCACTTTCCAGATCTATAGGATCTATAGGCGACATTACACCGTCACCGTCACCGTCGCTAACTTGAACCATCACAGCTTTGTCTTCACCCTCCATTATAGACAACATTGCAGGCGTAGCAGGCATAGCAGGAGCAGACCTTGGTCTCTCAGATCGTGTTGCAGAGCCTGTTATTGGTTTACCCTGGCCAGCAGATAAGCCTATATTAGATAATCGTGCAACTAAAGACTTCACCTCGCCTTTTGAAGACACCCATTTACGTAGCGGGCTTGCTTCTAAATCCTCTTCCTGGGCTGCAGGGACTTCGGACTCCCGCGGGAGCGGGAATGTTTGCGACCGTTGATGCAAAGTTTTAGTGCCTGCCAAGCAGGGGAGTCACTCCTTGATTCCAAGAGAGATTCTTCCATCTTCCAGAGGTAATGGAACGTCGAAGGTCCAGGATTCTTCTTCAGAGCGTCGTCCAGGGATATCTAGTTAGCAATGGCAAGGGTTCCCTAACTTATACTAGAAGAAAGGGAGGGACTCGCTCTATGACCCCTCCTATGGGAGGGTCAGGGCAGTGGGTGGTTACACTCACTTCCCTTTGTCCAGTGTCGCGCCAGAGCAGGGGCAGGTAGCCCCTGAGCCGGTTTGAACTGGCATATGCACAGAGGAGCCTACTGCTCCCCCAGTGCAGGACTTCAAAGCACTCTAGGAGTGCACCCACCCAGCCCCAATACACTAAACCCTGTCTGGGAGGTGGTCACACCTCCCTGTGACAGGATACCTATGTTGGGCCTCCTCCACTGCGAGTTTCGGTCATCAGCAGGAGGGCAGCCCAGTGTCTGTGACTGGTGGCATCCATTTTGTGAGGCCAGGGCTCTTCAGGATTCTACTGCGTTTCCACAGTAGGTACATGTCTCTCCCTCTAGAAGGGTGGGATCATACTCCCACTACCAGTTACTGGTGTGAGGGGTATGATTCCAAAGTGTTTGACACCAAACACGACATGTTTTGATGCAGCCATTCCAAAGTTAGCATTAACCGCTAGGTTATAATGCACTTAAGAATATATGGTTTGACCGCATTCACAAACAGCCCCAGAGAATAGACTCTGAGAGCTGCAGAGGGGCCCTGCTCAGGCAGAGGCACCCCCTCACATGGAAACCAAGCACCCTGCCCTCAGGATTGCTAGGGCCTGCATTAGGGGTGACTGATAGGTTTAAATGTGTGTGCAGGAGAGATATAGTGAACCTATATCTCAGTGAGGAGTGCTAGCACTACCTCACCCAGGCTGCAGTAGCAGGCCTGTGGTGTCAGATTTAGTCTGCTTTCCAGGGGTGGCATAATACATGCTTCAGCCCCTGGTAGGCCTGTGAAGTACCCATGCCCTTGGTACCTAAGGAACCATATACTAGGGGCTCATAAAGTACCACAGTATCCAATCACTAGTGCACCTAATATGCTCTCCAAGTTGTTTAAGGGAGTAAGCAGATAGGCTGGGGTCCTGGATAGCAGGATCCCAGCCGGACTAGTCAAAAACCATCAAAACACCAGAAATAAGTGGGGGCAACCATGCAGTCAGATTCCACCTTCCTACAGTTGCCTACTGGAGTCTGTAGTTGCATATGGAAATACCCCTCACAGATCAAAGGGAGTGTGGTGCTGAGGTCGCAGCCACAGACTTGGGGTGACTGCTATTCAGGACTCAGGACACAGTTACACATGTGGGATCGGCTTGTGTTAAAGAGGGTTAGTGGGACAACGTGTTGCCGGCCTTGCATATCGAAATATGCCTCACTGATCGAAGGGAGTGTGGTGCTGTGGTCGCTGCCACGGACTTGGGGTGACTGCCATTCAGGACTCAGGACACAGTTACACATGTGGGATCGGCTTGTGTTGAACAGAGTTATTGGCACCACGTGTCGCCGCCGTTGCATATGAAAATATGCCTAACTAATCAAAGGGAGTGTGCTGCTGTGGTCGCTGCCATGGACTTGGGGTCACTGCCATTCAGGACTCAGGACACAGTTCCACATGTGGGATTGTTTGGCTTGTGTTGAACAGAGTTATTGGCACCACGTGTCGCCGGCATTCCATATGGAAATACCCCTCACTGATCGAAGGGAGTCTGGTGCTGTGGTCGCTGCAATTCAGGACTCAGGACACACTTACACATGTGGGATCGGCTTGTGTTAAACAGGGTTAGTAGGTACCACGTGTCGTCTGTCTTCCACAGTGTAGGCCGGAGGCAGCGGTCAGCAAAGGCCCACAGGCAGGTGACGTTGACTTGAGCTGCACAGATTGGGAGCATGTGGTCTTCTTCACCCATTATAGTGTCTCACACAATTTGCTTCGCTACTAATCTTGAATTGTGAACCGTGTAACCCCAGTGTAGGGCGGAGGCAGTGGTCAGGATGGGTGCACAGCAATGTGGCGATGATTTATGGTGCAGTGAGTTAGTAGCACCTGAAGCACACAGCGTGTGCGCACCGTACGATGATGCGTGGTCTGGGCGGGCCGCACTGGAAGCAAAGTATCTTGCGAACTGGACTGCGACATCTGCAATCGCCACTGCATCTGAATTGTGAGCGCTGCTGTCCGCAGTGTAGATCGAAGGCAGTAGTCGGTACAGACATAAGTCTGCGGTGCTGTGCCGCTGGGTTCACAGGGGGCCTGTGTCGAGGAGGCCTGCGGTTATGGTGGCAGCCACGTGCCAGGTTGAGGGCTGCCGCTGTGACAGACTCGTTGGTCTTCCCTCAAGTGAACCACGCCTAGGGCCTGGCCTATTTATTCATACAGCTACGCTGGAGTGGCGTACGTTGGAGCAGCCCACTCCGCTTCCGCTTCCAGGGGGGGACAACACAGCTACATGACCGAGTTCTTCCCCACTGCCTGAGGTAACATGGTTGCGTCCACTGTGCACTACACTACAAGTATCAACAGTATATCTCCACATGGAGAGGTTTGTGCTTTGCATAGTGAGGTCTGTGCAGCACATCAGTGTTACACTTGGCATTGTGTGCTTTATTGTTGAAGGGTGACTTGCCTCCTTCATATATAGTTGGTTGCCACATCTCCCAACATTCAGCTATTGTGTGGCTGAGGGGCATGGTGTTTTGGGAAGGTCCGTTGTCCTGTTTTGCGCTGCCTTGGTGGTAGTAGGGGGGTGGTGCGGGGGAGGTTCTGGCGGTGGTGGCGCTGGGTGTTGTGGTCTTGTTGCGTGTCGGACCTGCATGATCAGTAGCTCTATCACGTGTTGGTCTTTAGATGTGGCTGTGAGTTGGGTCCAATTCACGGAGTAGATAGTCGACCTCCTTACACCAGTTAAAGGTTGATGTTAATTTGTTACTGCTAACTCGGCTTATCGCCTGCTTTTTGGATCGCATTGCAGATTTGGCTGGTCATTGAAAATATGGGGAAGTGGTGTTTTCGTGTTTTTTTTGCATGGGAACGCCTACTTTGCATTTCATTAGCGTTAGTTGTGGCTCTTGTTTGTGGTGATTTTGTTGGCGTAAGGTATCGATGGAAGAGTGGTGAGATTTGCAGTTTTCACCAAGTTGAGAATGGGTTGATAATTAAAAAACACAGAAAAAAAGATAGGTTTCATGAACATTATAATTAGAAATTAGCATTTAAAAAACCTTTGAAATTCCCTGAAAAAACCCCATAGGATTCAGGCACTTGATAGTTAGAAATTAGCATTTAAAAAACCTTAGAAATTCACAGAAAAAAACATAGGTTTCAGGCAAGTATAGTTAGAAATTAGCATTTTAAATCCTTAGAAATTCACAGAAAAAACCATAGGTTTCAGGCAAGTTACAGTTAGAAAGGAGCATTTAAAAAACCTTTGAAATTCACAGAATAACCATAGGTTTCAGGCACGTTATAGTTAGAAATTAGCATTTAAAAAACCTTTGAAATTCACTGAAAAAAACATAGGTTTCAGGGATGTTATAGTTAGTTGGACATTTCACTCATAGAAAACCATAGAAATTCCCCTGTTATAGTTATTTGAGCTAACTATAACTCGCACACCCGCAATGCACTGCTGATGACGTCACATAGTACATCATTCATGACATGGTCAGTGACATCACTGATGACATCACTGATGACATCTCAAATGACATCACTGATAACATCATCCAAGTCAAAATCTGATGCACCTTATCAGACCCTAATATAACACTTGATACACCCACTCTAAAATACAGACTATAATATTCAAAACCATGAACACACCAATACCAGTTAGTACATATCCACTCACTAATTCCTAGGTCTACACACACATCCGTTCATTCACCCATACAGTCACTCATACATACAGTCAGCCATCAATACAGCATTATCATATCCAGTCACATATCTATACAGACACTCACACACCGCCTCTCATTCATAGAGTTATTCACACACCTAGTCAGTAATGGAAATAACCAATCACACTTTCATTTACTCACCTGTACAGTTATACACATACCATGTCACTTATTTAAACATATACTAACACATACTTACACTCTAATACAATAACTAATACAAGCGCATACTGATCCATACAGGCACTCTCACAATCACTCACTCTCACATATAGTCATTTATTCATTTATACAGTCCAACACTCCTATATACTGCCTTTCACATATGGAGTTACTCACACATGTACCCCTGAGGCATCCATTTACTCACCAAGACACTCATACACACACTCACCAAGCCATACAACCCTTCACAGATACAGACTTGAACACATACACTCAGAGAATTATCCACTCACACATCTATGCACAGAGTCACACCCCCACCCACCTACACAGACACTCAGGCACCCATACAGGTACTCAGACAAGCAATCAATAGCTCATATAGATCCTCATTTAGTTGCTAACCAAACCATGGAACTGCTTGCACACCAACTGACAACCTAAACTGTGTGAATGTCTGTATCAGTCGCTAACACATGAATTAAGCAAGACACAATTAATCACTCACTTATATAGTCAGTCACACACCTACTTAATCATCCAGCCTAACTCTTATACACTCATTCATTCTTCAATACACCTTGGCATATATATATAAAACATATTTACATTTTATAGAAACACACATTCACTGGAAGATGTCATCAGTGATGTCATCAGTGATGTCATTTGAGATGTCATCAGTGATGTCACTGACCATGTCATGAATGATGTAATATGTGATGTCATCAGCAGTGCATTGCGGGGGCATGAGTTATAGTCAGCTCAACTAACTATAACAGGGGAATTTCTATGAGTGAAATGTCCAACCAACTGTAACATCCCTGAAACCTATGGTTTTTTCAGTGAATTTCAAAGGTTTTTTAAATGCTAATTTCTAACTATAACGTGCTTGAAACCTATGATTTTTTCAGTGAATATATATATATATATATATGTATGTATATATATATATATATATATATATGCAGTTCATCAAATTCCCAACAGCAGCTGGCTGAGGAACGGGACACGGACACCAATTACGTGCAGGTATATTCTTCTTTTAATTGCTGGCACTGATCGACATGGCAGATATATATTCATCCATCAAAAGTGCCCCCAATTCAAAAACGCACTCCACTGTAGACAAATTCAAGGAATTCTTTTTATTCACAGCAACCAGCATGTCACTTTTGGAGTCTTTTTCTTGCCTTATGTGTTTCGGACGCTCGCACCTTGATCACAGGCTCTTCACGAAACTCACAGATTCACTGAAAAGACATCACGTTTTGCATTACATTATTACCATTTCCTTTAGTAGGTTCTCGCAGGTGTAATAACTGCATTGTCTGCTGGGATTTGTAGTTCCTTTCAGTTTAATTTTTCTCTTTTGTAGATTATGTGATGCATCGTAATTAAAACATTTTATATTACCCTCAGTGGGCCTCTTATTAGTAAAAGTCTGGTTCTCTAGCTTGTCTACTGTCCCACAATTCGGTTCTGAGAGTTCAGGCTTACGTGGCCCCCACTCAAATTCCCGGGGTGGTGCAGTCTTCATGGATGGGCTGCCGTTAAATAATTACCCATCAAAAGTGGCCCCAATTCGAAAACCCACTCCACTGTAGACGAATTCAAGGAATTCTTTTTATTCACAGCAATCGGCATTTCACTTTTGGAGTCTTTTTCTTGCCTTACATGTTTGGAAGGCTCGCTCCTTGATCTCAGGCTCATCACGAAGCTACTAAAGGAAGTGGTAATAATAAAATGTAAAATGTTATGTCTTTTCAGTGAATCTGGGAGCTTCGTGAAGACCAAAAAAAAAAAACAATTGTGATGTGTATTTTACTCTCCCCAATTTTGTGTCACTGAGCTGACAGCCTAGCCTAGTTGGGCAAGTATATGATCAATATATTCAGTGCTTAATTTGTAAAACAATAAGTGCTGGGGCCCTAGTCAGGAGGCCACCACAGTTTTCACCACACATTACCTCTGTACTTACACAACTACTAACCATCACGTTACTACAAGTGTGACAATTAAGACTGTTTGAGGCTGCAAAATCTTTAAGAATGGCTTGGGTGGCAGGTATTAGTTGTTTTTAATGTATATTGAATTACCAAACATCTCACATGTCTTTACCCCTTTAGTTTAGGGGGTGGGGTCTTCTACAACACAATTTACAGCCATAAAGTTACCACCAGTAAATTAACAACTGTGTTTTAACATTCCATACACTTGGCGGAGCCCTCCAATGTGGAGACCTTCTCTTGCGGAAGGGAGACCACCATATAGAAGGTAACAGAATAATAACTTACACCAGTTCCAAATCACTCACACCTGACACCTATTCACTTCCAACTACATCAATGCTGCCCGCAACAGGTAATGTTGTTTCCCTGTTCTTGTTTGTTAGCCTGCAACCCCCACTTTCAAATTTTAAGAGGAAGATACATTTCACTGAAGAGAAGACATCCCATGTAAGGAAAAGTACACAAAGAAATACGTAGTCTAACTCCATTCCCCCCTCAGTGGGGTACAAAAGGAACTCTTGTGGCAGGAGGCCACTAACTCATTGAATGTGTTGGGGAGGAGGTCACATTGTGGGGGACATAAAGAAAAATGACAAGATGATAGTAGTTCTGCAGGATTCAGCTGGCTAAAACTCTTCCTAGAGGGATCATGTCTTCTTGTCATCCCCTTCGAGGAGACAAACCTCTCCACGATGCACCCTGAACTGCTATATGGTTTATAGGTATATACAGACAACCCCCAGTGTTGTGGCAGGTAATATTGTAACTACCTGTCTGTTACTACAAATTATTCTCCAATGACTGACCCAACAAATATATCAACTGCTCTTTCTAATCACTATCATAGAAAAAAATGGTCTCAGTGAAACTTCAGACACAGATATCCAATAACAGCCTTCTAAATTCTTATCAGTCAGGGTTCTGACCAAAATGCAAGACTGAAACTTTCAACTCTCATAAAGTAGATGACATTCTGAGAGCCTAGGATGAGAATAACTCTTGCCTTCTGGTTCTGATAGATATTTTGTCAGCATTTGATGCTATAGACCATGAACCATTTCTCATCATTCTGTCCACAAGAATGGGAAAAGGTGAAGTGTTGAAATGGTTCTCCTCCTTCTTGGCGTCAAGTTCTCAACTAATTCAAATGTAATAATCTGACCACCTTCTTTGTCTCTAAAATGTTGAGTATACCATTAATTACAATTATCCCCTTACTTATTCAAACTATACATGGAACCACTGATCAAGGAAAAGGGCATAAATGTTCATAAGCATGCAAATGGCCAACTTTACATGAAAATCTCAAACTCATCAAACTACACTACATACTCTTATGGACAAGTTAACAGTCTCAATGAACACCTCCTCCCTTAACCTTAATATAGCAATTCCTGCTCCTTTATTCAAGAGTACCTCCTCATCAGCTGCACACAGGCTTAGACAACTTTTCACTCTAGCTATCAGTACCATCAGTAAAATCCTGCATGTTCACTATCAATGACAACATTATTATATGTCCCTCATAGTTAAGCTTACCAAAACTTCCTTGTTCCCTCTCTTTCTTTTTAGGAAGACCAAGCCTACTATCCCACCTACAGCCTTCAGAATCCCTGTACAGATCCTGGTTTCATCACACCTTGATGGTGGCAATACCATTATAGCCAGGTCCCCCCAAGCCTCCCTTGCACTGCTCAGGGCCATTTGACATGCTGGTGCACCTTGTCAAAGAAGTAAAAAGCATAAGAGGACAATACACTTATTTTACAAGATATCCACTGGCTTCCCCTTAAGGCCAGGATTGACTTCACAATAGCTTACCTTATGAACAAAGCACTCCTCCTTGGTCGGTCCACCTAAGTAAGAAGGAGGCTCCTAACCGCAAGAGTACAAAGAAACACCGAAGGCAAATCTACTCTCCTTCTATAAGTTGCCAAGACCAAACAATAACTAAAAATCTTTCAAACAAGTCATTTCATATCAATCCCCCAGAACCTGGTCTTGCCTCACAGAAATGCTACAGACATTGTTAAGACTTTCTAGCATTCTGATATTGAAATGTATAGTGTGCAAAAGCTACCCAGAAGGGTGTCCTGGCACTTAAGCAAAATAAACAGAGAACACACAAATTATATTTTGAAAGGTCTTACTCATAGAGGAGAGTCTTTTTAGATTTTCTAAACTGAGTGTGAGTGTCCACAACCTTGTCAGAAAGAAACTGAATGAAGAGGTCAATGAAGAAGATATCTTTGACATTTTTCCTGAAGGTAGCTAGGCCTACTTGGCTACAGCTCGGTGTGTGAGACACAAGGACTAGACGTAAGATGTCCTTTGGCAAATGTAACCGGCTTGATATGCAGAACAGGGCTTTTTGAGAACGCAAAAAGTCTTTTCTAATGTGTCAAACAGAACGTGCGCTCCTGTAACACATGATGATTCGTAATTGGATGGGGAAGGTTTAGAATGTCCCTTCCAAATACCAAATCGTAGTGGTGTTTACTAATGTTTTGCAACCAAAATGGGGGCACAAAACATTCGTACCTTACCACCAACTCAAAGTTGGTGGTAACTCGTTCACAAAAAAGAAGGGGTCAACTTAAGACCCATTCTCCTTTGAGAATGTTTTTAAAAATGTGTTTTAAGAGCGGGCAGTGGTCCCTCGGACCACTGCCTACTCTTAAAAAATAAAAAATTAACCATTTCATTTTTTATTTTTTAAATGCAGCCCGTTTTCCTTTAACCCCTTCGATGCTCATGACGGAACGGTTCCGTCATGAGCATCGGTTGGGCTGTGCTCATGACGGAACCGTTCCGTCATGAGGACAGCCCCCGGGGGAAGCGCTGGCGCTCCCCCCCTTGTGCAGCGATCTTCACCCCCTTTACGGGGGTGGCAGCGGAAGAGCTTCCGCTGCCACCCCCGAGCCCCCCCGAGCCCCCCCACGCTTTCTGATGACGTCAGCGCGCACAGCGCGCGCCGGCGTCATCAGGAAGCGTTGGACGCGCTGGAATCCATTTCTTCCAGCACGTCCAAGGGAGCAGAGGTAGGTTTTGTAGTCCGGTGGGGGCCGCGGCGGTGAAATTTGTAGTATTGAGGCATCGGGGGAGAGGAAAGAGTATTTCCTCTCCCCCGATGTCTCAATACAGGGCATTCCTGCTCCACGATCGCGCACAGCGTCGCGATCGTGGAGCAGGGATGCCCCACTAGACACCAGGGATGTGTTTTATTTTATTTTGGAAGCGACCCCTTGGGTAAGGGTCGCTTCCTGGGGGCCATATATTATTATAAGACTTTTCTGCCCCCTCTGGGGGCAGATCGGTGGTTTTTTTTCGCCGTTTCTGCTCCCAGGGGGGGCAGAAAAGCCCACTAGACACCAGGGATATCATTATTTATGTAGGAAGCGACCCCTTGAGCAAGGGTCGCTTCCTTGGGGCCCTAAATTGTTTGAAGACTTTTCTGCCCCCTCTGGGTGCAGATCGGTGTCGTTTGTTTTGCCGTTTCTGCTCCCAGGGGGGGCAGAAAAGCCCACTAGACACCAGGGATCTTATTATTATTGTAGGAAGCGACCCCTTGGGCAAGGGTCGCTTCCTTGGGCCCACAAATTTTTGAAAGACTTTTCTGCCCCCTCTGGGGGCAGATCGGTGTCATTATTTTGCCGTTTCTGCTCCTAGGGGGGGGCAGAAAAGCCCACTAGACACCAGGGATCTTATTATTATTGTAGGAAGCGACCCCTTGGGCAAGGGTCGCTTCCTTGGGCCCACAAATTTTTGAAAGACTTTTCTGCCCCCTCTGGGGGCAGATCGGTGTTATTTTTTTGCCGTTTCTGCTCCCAGGGGGGGGGGGGCAGAAAAGCCCACTAGACACCAGGGATCTAATTTTTGTTGTAGGAAGCGACCCCTTGGGCAAGGGTCGCTTCCTTGGGCCCCTAATTATTTTGTAGATTTTTCTGCCCCCTCTGGGGGCAGATCGGTTTTATTTTTTCGCCGTGTCTGCTCCCAGGGGGGGGCAGAAAAGGCCACTAGACACCAGGGAATTAGTTCAAATAAAAATAGAAGTGACCCCTCGCTTCCAGGGTGTAATTTGTTTTCTGGCACACAACCCGATTGACCATTTGGGTAGTGACATAGCATGTTATAATGTTTATTGTTATATTTTTTGTGAATTCCAATTGTAATGTTTTTTTTTTGTTTACTTTTTTGTTCTAGGTGAAGGCTTTTCTTCATTTCACGTTGCAGTGTTGTGACTGGTGGTTCTGCTGTTTGTGTAGTTTGGTAAGAGACTTATTTTTGTACAATGTAAATGTGTTTGATTTCTCTGCCTGTTTTGCAAATGGTGTAATAATAGCAGTATGTTTGGTTTTTGAGTGTCAAAAACTTTTTGCATTGGTGCTCGATGTGTATTTTGTTGTCTTGTGAGTAATTTGTTTTTTTTTCTTCTTTCTAGTTTGATATCGTTGGTTTTTGCTGTGTCACTGCAGAGTTGGTTTCTGGTGAGTGCAGCTGTCTCTTGTAATTGGATTGTATAGTTTTTGAGTACATTGATCTTTGTGATAAAGGTACACATTTCTTTACTTACTTTGTTTGCACATTGTTGGTTGTTGTTGACTTGTTTGTGCAGTCTTCTATCTTAGTAAGTATAATGGCTAGCCGCAGGATGACTGCTCAGCAGGTTGTTGGTTTGCTGTTTGAGTCTTCCTCTGATATTGGTTCAGAGACTGACTCTGCATCTGAGGGAGAGGAGGCAGGGGACGATTCTGGCAGTGAGTTGTCTCTCCGTATGGAGTCATCGGATGATGAAGATACTCTTAGTGCGGATGAAGTGCCTGTGTTAGAGGAGGAGATTGATGTGCCGATAGTGCGGCAAGAGGCATCTGGGCTGCAGCCTGGGGCTGCAAGACTTCCTGTTGGTGTAGTGCGGCAAGGGGCATCTGGGCTGCAGGCTGGGGCTGCAAGACTTCCCGTTGGTGTAGTGCGGCAAGAGGCATCTGGGCTGCAGGCTGGGGCTGCAAGTCTTCCCGTTGAAAGTGATGACCTCTGGGTTGCCCCTGGCATGGTGCAGCCGGAATTTCCAGAGTTTACTGGTGTTCCAGGGTCTAGAGTGAATACTGAGAACTTTTTGCCTGTAAATTTTTTTCAGTTGTTTATGGACGATGTGTTTTTGGCAGAGATTGTTGAGCAGACTAATTTGTATGCCGAACAGTTTTTGAGGGACAACAGTGCCAGTCTTAAGCCACACTCTAGAGCTACCCGGTGGACTCCCACAAATGTTGAAGAGATGAAGAAGTTCTTGGGTTTAACTTTTTTGATGGGCTTGCTAAGGAAGCCATCATTGGCTTCATATTGGTCTAGCAGTCCCTTGATGGCAACGTCTATTTTTCCGGCAGTCATGACTCGTGACAGGTATTTGCTTCTGCTTCGGATGATGCACTTTGTTGATAATGGTTTAGCGTTGCCACGAGATCACCCTGATTGTGACCGTCTTTTTAAGATTAGGCCTGTCCTTGATCACTTTGTTGATCGATTTTCTGAGATTTATGCCCCTGGTAGAGAAATTGCAGTGGATGAGTCTTTGGTGTTGTTCAAGGGCCGCTTGGTTTTTAGGCAATACATTCCTAGTAAGAGGGCACGCTATGGAATAAAGCTGTATATGCTGTGTGACAGTAGGACTGGATATGTCTCTAATTTCAGGGTGTACACCGGTAAGGAATCTAGGTTTAACCTCCCTGGTTGTCCGTCCACTTTTGGAGTGACTGAGAAAATTGTTTGGGAACTTGGTAGAGGATTTTTTAACAAAGGCCACCATTTATATGTAGATAACTTCTACACTGGTGTGCGGTTGTTCAGGGAATTGGCCAAAGTGGACACTTTTGCTTGTGGCACAATCCGCTGTAACCGTAAAGGTTTTCCGAAAGAACTTGTTTGTCAAAAGCTTGTGCGGGGACAGTGCAGTGCGTTGCGTTGCCAGGAGCTTCTTGCTGTGAAGTTTACAGACAGGAGAGATGTATACATGCTGACTTCCATCCATGATGAAAGCACTGCACCTGTGACTGTTTGGGGTCAGGTCGCTGAAGCGCGCAAACCTGTGTGCATTTTAGACTATAATAGGCACATGGGTGGTGTTGACAGAGTAGATCAGAGGTTGGAACCTTACACTGCTCTTCGTAAGGCTTACATTTGGTACAAGAAGTTGGCTATCCATCTTTTCCACATGGCAAAGTTTAATGCTTTTGTTGTGTTCCAGGATTCTTGCCCTGAGTCAAAGATGACTTTTGCTAAGTTTCAGGAGTCTGTAATAGGCAGCCTTGTTGTAGTGGAACAGGCAAGTGTTCCTAGAGTTGGACTGGTGGAGGATGTTGCTAGATTGAAAGAACGCCACTTTCCAGATCACATTCCTCCCACACCCGCAAAAGATTTTCCCAGTAGGAGATGTAGAGTCTGTTGGCGAAGAGGTTTGCGGAAGGAGAGTCGTATGTACTGCCCCGATTGTCCCTCTCATCCTGCACTGTGTCTCTCTGCTTGTTTCAGAGCGTACCACACGCGTAAAAATTTCTGGGAACATTCATGAGTGGTAAAGTGAACTGCCTGGTCTGTATTCTTTGGAAAATATGATTCTGTTTCAAGGTTGGTGTTAGTGCAATGTATTTAGTTGCTGATTTTCTGTTAGAAGATTTGTATCTATTTGCAATTTGTTTGTGTTTTTATTTTTTTCTAAAAAAATCCAAAATGTGATGGCGGTGTGTGTAGGCTTGCGCTTGGCTGTTGGTGTGTGTGGACTGGCACTTGGTTGGTGGTGTGCATGGAATGGTGCTTGGCTGACGGTGTGCGTGGACTGGCGGTGTGCATGGACTGGCGGTGTGCGTGGACTGGTGCGTGGCTGGTGGTGTGCGTGGAATGGTGCTTGGCTGGCGGTGTGCGTGGAATGGTGCTTGGCTGGCGGTGTGCGTGGAATGGTGCTTAGCTGGCGGTGTGCGTGGACTGTTACTTGGCTGGCGGTGTGTGTGGACTGGTGGTGTGTGCGGACTGGTGTTTGGCTGGTGGTGTCCGTGGACTGGAGCTTGGCTGGTGGTGTCCGTGGACTGGAGCTTGGCTGGTGGTGTGCGTGGACTGGAGCTTGGCTGGCGGTGTGCGTGGAATGGTGCTTGGCTGGCGGTGTGCGTGGACTGGTACTTGGCTGGCGGTGTGCGTGGACTGGTGGTGTGTGCGGACTGGTGCTTGGCTGGTGGTGTCCGTGGACTGGAGCTTGGCTGGCGGTGTAGGTGGATTGGCGATTGGCTGCCGGTGTGCCTGGACTGGCGATTGGATGGCGGTGTGCCTGGACTGGCGCTTGGCTAGCGGTGTGCGTGGACTGGCGTTTGGCTAGCGGTGTGTGTCGACTGGTGCTTGGCTGGCTGTGTGTGAGTAGTGACTTTCTGCTGGTCACTACACACACTGCTAGCTGAGTGCCACTCCACGCAATCCTTCAGCCTGTGTAGTTGCTGTGTCTGGATTGTGGGCGTGTGAAAGTGATGGGCCCTTGAATGGCGCTGTGTGCTGGTGTGAGTTTTGTTATGTGATGGGCCCGCGGCTGGCGGTGTGAATGGTTTTGTATGTCTCACACGTATGAAAGGTGTATGAATGGCCTGTAAAGAGGTTGGTGCCTTGTCGTGGCTTTACAGCTCACAAGATGTGAGTCAATGGTTCAGTTTCTTGCCCTTTCAATTATTACCAGTGCATTTCATGTTTTGTGAAATCACTTGGTAATACAATTTTATCTACTGAACCATCACTCACCCTCGTGCCAAATCCAACCAGTTTGTGTGTGTGCTTGCGGGTTAGATGACTGTGCAGTAATATTTGTCTTTCTGAAGCAGGGTGTACCTTGTCCCTTTTTGGTGATTTTTGTACTGTGTTGCTTTTGTACCTGGTGGTGCGAATGGTCTTGTTTGTATCACGTATGAAAGGTGTGTGAATGGCCTTTAAAGTGGTTGGTGCCTTGACGTGGCTTTACAGCTCACGAGCTGCAAGTCATTGGTTTGGTTTTTTGTGAATTTAATTATTGACAGTGCATTTCATTTTTGTGAAATCTCTTGTTAATAAAATTTAATACACTGAACCATGACTTGCCCTCGTGCCAAATCCAACCAGTATGTGTGTGTGTTTGAGGAATAGATGGTTGTGCAGGAATCTTTGTCTTTAGTTTCTCTGCCAAGGTACACTTTCCATGTAAGAATAACCCACCAACTGTAGATATTGTCGAAAACCCTTGGGAGTTCATGGTGATGTCTCTCTAGTAATTTGAAAAATATTTTTTATCCCCATTGTCCTGTAAACCTCAAATTGTCTGCCACATTTTCTTTGCAGTATTATTCCTAAATTCTCACGCTGTAGTAACAATAGGTAATCTGGTTTTGCAAGGGGGGTTACTTTGGTTTTTTGCCCAGGGCTCGGCGGCCATCTAGGGAAACCTTTCAAACCCACGCATTTCTGAAAACTAGACACCCGGCGGCTTCCAGGGAGGTATGGCTTGCGTGGATCCCCCAACGTTTCCTTACCCAGAATCCCCTGCAAACCTAAATTTTTGCCCAAAAAATCACTTTTTTCACACATTTTGGGGTGGGAAAGTAGTGGCATCACCGGGCTCACACAAATTTACCACCACCCAGCGTTCCCCCAGGTCTCCCGGTAAAAATGGTGCCTCACTTGTGTGGGAGGCCCAAGGACCCGCGGCAGGCAAGGGCCCCAAACGTAGTGAGGCGACATCAAGATGGCCTATCGCCAAACCACCTGGTTTTTCAAGGGGGGTTACTTTGGTTTTTGGCCCGGTGCGCGGCGGCCATCTAGGGAAACCTACCAAACCCAGGCATTTTTGAAAACTAGACACCCGGCGGCTTCCAGGGAGGTATGGCTTGCGTGGATCCCCCAATGTTTCCTTACCCAGAATCCCCTGCAAACCTCATTTTTTGCTCAAAAAATCACTTTTTTCACACATTTTGGGGTGGGAAAGTAGTGGCATCACCGGGCTCACACAAATTTACCACCACCCAGCGTTCCCCCAGGTCTCCCGGTAAAAATGGTGCCTTACTTGTGTGGGAGGCCCAAGGACCCGCGGCAGGCAAGGGCCCCAAACGTAGTGAGGCGACATCAAGATGGCCTATCGCCAAACCACCTGGTTTTTCAAGGGGGGTCACTTTGGTTTTTGGCCCGGTACGCGGCGGCCATCTAGGGAAACCTACCAAACCCAGGCATTTTTGAAAACTAGACACCTGGCGGCTTCCAGGGAGGTATGGCTTCCGTGGATCCCCCAACGTTTCCTTACCCAGAATCCCCTGCAAACCTCATTTTTTGCTCAAAAAATCACTTTTTTCACACATTTTGGGGTGGGAAAGTAGTGGCATCACCGGGCTCACACAAATTTAACACCACCCAGCGTTCCCCCAGGTCTCCCGGTAAAAATGGTGCCTCACTTGTGTGGGAGGCCCAAGTACCCGCGGCAGGCAAGGAAAACAAACGTAGTGAGGCGACATCAAGATGGCCTATCGCCAAACCACCTGGTTTTTCAAGGGGGGTCACTTTGGTTTTTGGCCCGGTGCGCGGCGGCCATCTAGGGAAACCTACCAAACCCAGGCATTTTTTAAAACTAGACACCCGGCGGCTTCCAGGGAGGTATGGCTTGCGTGGATCCCCCAACGTTTCCTTACCCAGAATCCCCTGCAAACCTCAATTTTTGCTCAAAAAATCACTTTTTTCACACATTTTGGGGTGGGAAAGTAGTGGCATCACCGGGCTCACACAAATTTACCACCACCCAGCGTTCCCCCAGGTCTCCCGGTAAAAATGGTGCCTCACTTGTGTGGGAGGCCCAAGTACCCGCGGCAGGCAAGGGCCCCAAACGTAGTGAGGCGACATCAAAATGGCCTATCGCCAAACCACCTGGTTTTGCAAGGGGGGTCACTTTGGTTTTTGGCCCGGTGCGCGGCGGCCATCTAGGGAAACCTACCAAACCCAGGCATTTTTGAAAACTAGACACCCGGCGGCTTCCAGGGAGGTATGGCTTGCGTGGATTCCCCAACGTTTCCTTACCCAGAATCCCCTGCAAACCTCATTTTTTGCTCAAAAAATCACTTTTTTCACACATTTTGGGGTGGGAAAGTAGTGGCATCACCGGGCTCACACAAATTTACCACCACCCAGCGTTCCCCCAGGTCTCCCGGTAAAAATGGTGCCTCACTTGTGTGGGAGGCCCAAGTACCCGCGGCAGGCAAGGGCCCCAAACGTAGTGAGGCGACATCAAAATGGCCTATCGCCAAACCACCTGGTTTTGCAAGGGGGGTCACTTTGGTTTTTGGCCCGGTGCGCGGCGGCCATCTAGGGAAACCTACCAAACCCAGGCATTTTTGAAAACTAGACACACGGCGGCTTCCAGGGAGGTATGGCTTGCGTGGATCCCCCAACGTTTCCTTACCCAGAATCCCCTGCAAACCTCATTTTTTGCTCAAAAAATCTCTTTTTTCACACATTTTGGGGTGGGAAAGTAGTGGCATCACCGGGCTCACACAAATTTACCACCACCCAGCGTTCCCCCAGGTCTCCCGGTAAAAATGGTGCCTCACTTGTGTGGGAGGCCCAAGTACCCGCGGCAGGCAAGGGCCCCAAACGTAGTGAGGCGACATCAAAATGGCCTATCGCCAAACCACCTGGTTTTGCAAGGGGGGTCACTGTGGTTTTTGGCCCGGTGCGTGGCGGCCATCTTGGGAAACCTACCAAACCCAGGCATTTTTGAAAACTAGACACCCGGCGGCTTCCAGGGAGGTATGGCTTGCGTGGATCCCCCAACGTTTCCTTACCCAGAATCCCCTGCAAACCTCATTTTTTGCTCAAAAAATCACTTTTTTCACACATTTTGGGGTGGGAAAGTAGTGGCATCACCGGGCTCACACAAATTTACCACCACCCAGCGTTCCCCCAGGTCTCCCGGTAAAAATGGTGCCTCACTTGTGTGGGAGACCCAAGTACCCGCGGCAGGCAAGGGCCCCAAACGTAGTGAGGCGACATCAAGATGGCCTATTGCCAAACCACCTGGTTTTGCAAGGGGGGTCACTTTGGTTTTTGGCCCGGTGCGCGGCGGCCATCTAGGGAAACCTACCAAACCCAGGCATTTTTGACAACTAGACACCCGGCGGCTTCCAGGGAGGTATGGCTTGCGTGGATCCCCCAACGTTTCCTTACCCAGAATCCCCTGCAAACCTCATTTTTTGCTCAAAAAATCTCTTTTTTCACACATTTTGGGGTGGGAAAGTAGTGGCATCACCGGGCTCACACAAATTTACCACCACCCAGCGTTCCCCCAGGTCTCCCGGTAAAAATGGTGCCTCACTTGTGTGGGAGTCCCAAGTACCCGTGGCAGGCAAGGGCCCCAAACGTAGTGAGGCGACATCAAGATGGCCTATCGCCAAACCACCTGGTTTTGCAAGGGGGGTCACTTTGGTTTTTGGCCCGGTGCGCGGCGGCCATCTAGGGAAACCTACCAAACCCAGGCATTTTTGAAAACTAGACACCCGGCGGCTTCCAGGGAGGTATGGCTTGCGTGGATCCCCCAACGTTTCCTTACCCAGAATCCCCTGCAAACCTCATTTTTTGCTCAAAAAATCTCTTTTTTCACACATTTTGGGGTGGGAAAGTAGTGGCATCACCGGGCTCACACAAATTTACCACCACCCAGCGTTCCCCTAGGTCTCCCGGTAAAAATGGTGCCTCACTTGTGTGGGAGGCCCAAGTACCCGCGGCAGGCAAGGGCCCCAAACGTAGTGAGGCGACATCAAGATGGCCTATCGCCAAACCACCTGGTTTTGCAAGGGGGGTCACTTTGGTTTTTGGCCCGGTGCGCGGCGGCCATCTAGGGAAACCTACCAAACCCAGGCATTTTTGAAAACTAGACACCCGGCGGCTTCCAGGGAGGTATGGCTTGCGTGGATCCCCCAACGTTTCCTTACCCAGAATCCCCTGCAAACCTCATTTTTTGCTCAAAAAATCTCTTTTTTCACACATTTTGGGGTGGGAAAGTAGTTGCATCACCGGGCTCACACAAATTTACCACCACCCAGCGTTCCCCCAGGTCTCCCGGTAAAAATGGTGCCTCACTTGTGTGGGAGGCCCAAGTACCCGTGGCAGGCAAGGGCCCCAAACGTAGTGAGGCGACATCAAAATGGCCTATCGCCAAACCACCTGGTTTTGCAAGGGGGGTCACTTTGGTTTTTGGCCCGGTGCGCAGCGGCCATCTAGGGAAACCTACCAAACCCAGGCATTTTTGAAAACTAGACACCCGGTGGCTTCCAGGGAGGTATGGCTTGCGTGGATCCCCCAACGTTTCCTTACCCAGAATCCCCTGCAAACCTCATTTTTTGCTCAAAAAATCTCTTTTTTCACACATTTTGGGGTGGGAAAGTAGTGGCATCACCGGGCTCACACAAGTTTACCACCACCCAGCGTTCCCCCAGGTCTCCCGGTAAAAATGGTGCCTCACTTGTGTGGGAGGCCCAAGTACCCGCGGCAGGCAAGGACAACAAACGTAGTGAGGCGACATCAACATTGCCTATCCCAAATGTCGCCTCACTACGTTTGTTGTCCTTGCCTGCCGCGGGTACTTGGGCCTCCCACACAAGTGAGGCACCATTTTTACCGGGAGACCTGGGGGAACGCTGGGTGGTGGTAAATTTGTGTGAGCCCGGTGATGCCACTACTTTCCCACCCCAAAATGTGTGAAAAAAGAGATTTTTTGAGCAAAAAATGAGGTTTGCAGGGGATTCTGGGTAAGGAAACGTTGGGGGATCCACGCAAGCCATACCTCCCTGGAAGCCGCCGGGTGTCTAGTTTTCAAAAATGCCTGGGTTTGGTAGGTTTCCCTAGATGGCCGCCGCGCACCGGGCCAAAAACCAAAGTGACCCCCCTTGCAAAACCAGGTGGTTTGGCGATAGGCCATTTTGATGTCGCCTCACTACGTTTGGGGCCCTTGCCTGCCGCGGGTACTTGGGCCTCCCACACAAGTGAGGCACCATTTTTACCGGGAGACCTGGGGGAACGCTGGGTGGTGGTAAATTTGTGTGAGCCCGGTGATGCCACTACTTTCCCACCCCAAAATGTGTGAAAAAAGAGATTTTTTGAGCAAAAAATGAGGTTTGCAGGGGATTCTGGGTAAGGAAACGTTGGGGGATCCACGCAAGCCATACCTCCCTGGAAGCCGCCGGGTGTCTAGTTTTCAAAAATGCCTGGGTTTGGTAGGTTTCCCTAGATGGCCGCCGCGCACCGGGCCAAAAACCAAAGTGACCCCCCTTGCAAAACCAGGTGGTTTGACGATAGGCCATTTTGATGTCGCCTCATTACGTTTGGGGCCCTTGCCTGCCGCGGGTACTTGGGCCTCCCACACAAGTGAGGCACCATTTTTACCGGGAGACCTGGGGGAACGCTGGGTGGTGGTAAATTTGTGTGAGCCCAGTGATGCCACTACTTTCCCACCCCAAAATGTATGAAAATAGTGATTTTTTGAGCAAAAAATGAGGTTTGCAGGGGATTCTGGGTAAGGAAACGTTGGGGGATCCACGCAAGCCATACCTCCCTGGAAGCCGCCGGATGTCTAGTTTTCAAAAATGCCTGGGTTTGGTAGGTTTCCCTAGATGGCCGCCGCGCACCGGGCCAAAAACCAAAGTGACCCCCCTTGCAAAACCAGGTGGTTTGGCGATAGGCCATCTTGATGTCGCCTCACTACGTTTGGGGCCCTTGCCTGCCGCGGGTACTTGGGCCTCCCACACAAGTGAGGCACCATTTTTACCGGGAGACCTGGGGGAACGCTGGGTGGTGGTAAATTTGTGTGAGCCCGGTGATGCCACTACTTTCCCACCCCAAAATGTGTGAAAAAAGAGATTTTTTGAGCAAAAAATGAGGTTTGCAGGGGATTCTGGGTAAGGAAACGTTGGGGGATCCACGCAAGCCATACCTCCCTGGAAGCCGCCGGGTGTCTAGTTTTCAAAAATGCCTCGGTTTGGTAGGTTTCCCTAGATGGCCGCCGCGCACCGGGCCAAAAACCAAAGTGACCCCCCTTGCAAAACCAGGTGGTTTGGCGATAGGCCATTTTGATGTCGCCTCACTACGTTTGGGGCCCTTGCCTGCCGCGGGTACTTGGGCCTCCCACACAAGTGAGGCACCATTTTTACCGGGAGACCTGGGGGAACGCTGGGTGGTGGTAAATTTGTGTGAGCCCGGTGATGCCACTACTTTCCCACCCCAAAATGTGTGAAAAAAGTGATTTTTTGAGCAAAAAATGTGGTTTGCAGGGGATTCTGGGTAAGGAAACGTTGGGGGATCCACGCAAGCCATACCTCCCTGGAAGCCGCCGGGTGTCTAGTTTTCAAAAATGCCTGGGTTTGGTAGGTTTCCCTAGATGGCCGCCGCGCATCGGGCCAAAAACCAAAGTGACCCCCCTTGCAAAACCAGGTGGTTTGGCGATAGGCCATTTTGATGTCGCCTCACTACGTTTGGGGCCCTTGCCTGCCGCGGGTACTTGGGCCTCCCACACAAGTGAGGCACCATTTTTACCGGGAGACCTGGGGGAACGCTGGGTTGTGGTAAATTTGTGTGAGCCCGGTGATGCCACTACTTTCCCACCCCAAAATGTGTGAAAAAAGTGATTTTTTGAGCAAAAAATGAGGTTTGCAGGGGATTCTGGGTAAGGAAACGTTGGGGGATCCACGCAAGCCATACCTCCCTGGAAGCCGCCGGGTGTCTAGTTTTCAAAAATGCCTGGGTTTGGTAGGTTTCCCTAGATGGCCGCCGCGCACCGGGCCAAAAACCAAAGTGACCCCCCTTGCCAAACCAGGTGGTTTGGCGATAGGCCATTTTGATGTCGCCTCACTACGTTTGGGGCCCTTGCCTGCCGCGGGTACTTGGGCCTCCCACACAAGTGAGGCACCATTTTTACCGGGAGACCTGGGGGAACGCTGGGTGGTGGTAAATTTGTGTGAGCCCGGTGATGCCACTACTTTCCCACCCCAAAATGTGTGAAAAAAGTGATTTTTTGAGCAAAAAATGAGGTTTGCAGGGGATTCTGGGTAAGGAAACGTTGGGGGATCCACGCAAGCCATACCTCCCTGGAAGCCGCCGGGTATCTAGTTTTCAAAAATGCCTGGGTTTGGTAGGTTTCCCTAGATGGCCGCCGCGCACCGGGCCAAAAACCAAAGTGACCCCCCTTGCCAAACCAGGTGGTTTGGCGATAGGCCATTTTGATGTCGCCTCACTACGTTTGGGGCCCTTGCCTGCCGCGGGTACTTGGGCCTCCCACACAAGTGAGGCACCATTTTTACCGGGAGACCTGGGGGAACGCTGGGTGGTGGTAAATTTGTGTGAGCCCGGTGATGCCACTACTTTCCCACCCCAAAATGTGTGAAAAAAGTGATTTTTTGAGCAAAAAATGAGGTTTGCAGGGGATTCTGGGTAAGGAAACGTTGGGGGATCCACGCAAGCCATACCTCCCTGGAAGCCGCCGGGTGTCTAGTTTTCAGAAATGCGTGGGTTTGCTAGGTTTCCCTAGGTGCCGGCAGGGCTAGGGTACAAAATCTACAGCTAGTCACTTTGCCAAAAAAAGGGTCATTTTTCGCTGCAAAACCACGTTGCGTTTTGCGCCGTTTCCTGTCGCGGGCACTAGGCCGACCCGCACAAGTGAGGTACCATTTTTCTCGTAGGACTTTGGGGAACGCGGGGTGGGTGGAAATTTGTGGATCCACGCAGATTCCAGAACTTTCCATCACAGAAATGTGGGGAAAATGTGTTTTTTTTGTCAATTTTTTACGTTTGCAAGGGATTCTGGGTAACAGACCATGGTGGGAGGCAGTCAAGTCACCCCATCCTGGATTCCCCTGGGTGTCTAGTTTTCAGAAATGTATAGGTTTGCTAGGTTTCCCTAGGTGCCGGCAGGGCTAGGGTACAAAATCTACAGCTAGTCACTTTGCCAAAAAAAGGGTCATTTTTCACTGCAAAACCACGTTGCGTTTTGCGCCGTTTCCTGTCGCGGGCACTAGGCCGACCCGCACAAGTGAGGTACCATTTTTCTCGTAGGACTTTGGGGAACGCGGGGTGGGTGGAAATTTGTGGATCCACGCAGATTCCAGAACTTTCCATCACAGAAATGTGGGGAAAATGTGTTTTTTTTGTCAATTTTTTACATATGCAAGGGATTCTGGGTAACAGACCATGGTGGGAGGCAGTCAAGTCACCCCATCCTGGATTCCCCTGGGTGTCTAGTTTTCAAAAATGTATAGGTTTGCTAGGTTTCCCTAGGTGCCGGCAGGGCTAGGGTACAAAATCTACAGCTAGTCACTTTGCCAAAAAAAGGGTCATTTTTCACTGCAAAACCACGTTGCGTTTTGCGCCGTTTCCTGTCGCGGGCACTAGGCCGACCCGCACAAGTGAGGTACCATTTTTCTCGTAGGACTTTGGGGAACGCGGGGTGGGTGGAAATTTGTGGATCCACGCAGGTTCCAGAACTTTCCATCACAGAAATGCGGGGAAAATGTGTTTTTTTTGTCAATTTTTTACGTTTGCAAGGGATTCTGGGTAACAGACCATGGTGGGAGGCAGTCAAGTCACCCCATCCTGGATTCCCCTGGGTGTCTAGTTTTCAAAAATGTATAGGTTTGCTAGGTTTCCCTAGGTGCCGGCAGGGCTAGGGTACAAAATCTACAGCTAGTCACTTTGCCAAAAAAAGGGTCATTTTTCGCTGCAAAACCACGTTGCGTTTTGCGCCGTTTCCTGTCGCGGGCACTAGGCCGACCCGCACAAGTGAGGTACCATTTTTCTCGTAGGACTTTGGGGAACGCGGGGTGGGTGGAAATTTGTGGATCCACGCAGATTCCAGAACTTTCCATCACAGAAATGTGGGGAAAATGTGTTTTTTTTGTCAATTTTTTACGTTTGCAAGGGATTCTGGGTAACAGACCATGGTGGGAGGCAGTCAAGTCACCCCATCCTGGATTCCCCTGGGTGTCTAGTTTTCAAAAATGTATAGGTTTGCTAGGTTTCCCTAGGTGCCGGCAGGGCTAGGGTACAAAATCTACAGCTAGTCACTTTGCCAAAAAAAGGGTCATTTTTCACTGCAAAACCACGTTGCGTTTTGCGCCGTTTCCTGTCGCGGGCACTAGGCCGACCCGCACAAGTGAGGTACCATTTTTCTCGTAGGACTTTGGGGAACGCGGGGTGGGTGGAAATTTGTGGATCCACGCAGGTTCCAGAACTTTCCATCACAGAAAAGTGGGGAAAATGTGTTTTTTTTGTCAATTTTTTACGTTTGCAAGGGATTCTGGGTAACAGACCATGGTGGGAGGCAGTCAAGTCACCCCATCCTGGATTCCCCTGGGTGTCTAGTTTTCAAAAATGTATAGGTTTGCTAAGTTTCCCTAGGTGCCGGCAGGGCTAGGGTACAAAATCTACAGCTAGTCACTTTGCCAAAAAAAGGGTCATTTTTCACTCCAAAACCACGTTGCGTTTTGCGCCGTTTCCTGTCGCGGGCACTAGGCCGACCCGCACAAGTGAGGTACCATTTTTCTCGTAGGACTTTGGGGAACGCGGGGTGGGTGGAAATTTGTGGATCCACGCAGATTCCAGAACTTTCCATCACAGAAATGTGGGGAAAATGTGTTTTTTTTGTCAATTTTTTACGTTTGCAAGGGATTCTGGGTAACAGACCATGGTGGGAGGCAGTCAAGTCACCCCATCCTGGATTCCCCTGGGTGTCTAGTTTTCAAAAATGTATAGGTTTGCTGGGTTTCCCTAGGTGCCGGCAGGGCTAGGGTACAAAATCTACAGCTAGTCACTTTGCCAAAAAAAGGGTCATTTTTCACTCCAAAACCACGTTGCGTTTTGCGCCGTTTCCTGTCGCGGGCACTAGGCCGACCCGCACAAGTGAGGTACCATTTTTCTCGTAGGACTTTGGGAAACGCGGGGTGGGTGGAAATTTGTGGATCCACGCAGATTCCAGAACTTTCCATCACAGAAATGTGGGGAAAATGTGTTTTTTTGGTCAATTTTTTACGTTTGGAAGGGATTCTGGGTAACAGACCATGGTGGGAGGCAGTCAAGTCACCCCATCCTGGATTCCCCTGGGTGTCTAGTTTTCAAAAATGTATAGGTTTGCTAAGTTTCCCTAGGTGCCGGCAGGGCTAGGGTACAAAATCTACAGCTAGTCACTTTGCCAAAAAAAGGGTCATTTTTCACTCCAAAACCACGTTGCGTTTTGCGCCGTTTCCTGTCGCGGGCACTAGGCCGACCCGCACAAGTGAGGTACCATTTTTCTCGTAGGACTTTGGGGAACGCGGGGTGGGTGGAAATTTGTGGATCCACGCAGATTCCAGAACTTTCCATCACAGAAATGTGGGGAAAATGTGTTTTTTTTGTCAATTTTTTACGTTTGCAAGGGATTCTGGGTAACAGACCATGGTGGGAGGCAGTCAAGTCACCCCATCCTGGATTCCCCTGGGTGTCTAGTTTTCAAAAATGTATAGGTTTGCTGGGTTTCCCTAGGTGCCGGCAGGGCTAGGGTACAAAATCTACAGCTAGTCACTTTGCCAAAAAAAGGGTCATTTTTCACTCCAAAACCACGTTGCGTTTTGCGCCGTTTCCTGTCGCGGGCACTAGGCCGACCCGCACAAGTGAGGTACCATTTTTCTCGTAGGACTTTGGGAAACGCGGGGTGGGTGGAAATTTGTGGATCCACGCAGATTCCAGAACTTTCCATCACAGAAATGTGGGGAAAATGTGTTTTTTTGGTCAATTTTTTACGTTTGCAAGGGATTCTGGGTAACAGACCATGGTGGGAGGCAGTCAAGTCACCCCATCCTGGATTCCCCTGGGTGTCTAGTTTTCAAAAATGTATAGGTTTGCTAGGTTTCCCTAGGTGCCGGCAGGGCTAGGGTACAAAATCTACAGCTAGTCACTTTGCCAAAAAAAGGGTCATTTTTCACTCCAAAACCACGTTGCGTTTTGCGCCGTTTCCTGTCGCGGGCACTAGGCCGACCCGCACAAGTGAGGTACCATTTTTCTCGTAGGACTTTGGGGAACGCGGGGTGGGTGGAAATTTGTGGATCCACGCAGATTCCAGAACTTTCCATCACAGAAATGTGGGGAAAATGTGGTTTTTTTGTCAATTTTTTACGTTTGCAAGGGATTCTGGGTAACAGACCATGGTGGGAGGCAGTCAAGTCACCCCATCCTGGATTCCCCTGGGTGTCTAGTTTTCAGAAATGTATAGGTTTGCTAGGTTTCCCTAGGTGCCGGCAGGGCTAGGGTACAAAATCTACAGCTAGTCACTTTGCCAAAAAAAGGGTCATTTTTCACTGCAAAACCACGTTGCGTTTTGCGCCGTTTCCTGTCGCGGGCACTAGGCCGACCCGCACAAGTGAGGTACCATTTTTCTCGTAGGACTTTGGGGAACGCGGGGTGGGTGGAAATTTGTGGATCCACGCAGATTCCAGAACTTTCCATCACAGAAATGTGGGGAAAATGTGTTTTTTTTGTCAATTTTTTACGTTTGCAAGGGATTCTGGGTAACAGACCATGGTGGGAGGCAGTCAAGTCACCCCATCCTGGATTCCCCTGGGTGTCTAGTTTTCAAAAATGTATAGGTTTGCTAGGTTTCCCTAGGTGCCGGCAGGGCTAGGGTACAAAATCTACAGCTAGTCACTTTGCCAAAAAAAGGGTCATTTTTCACTGCAAAACCACGTTGTGTTTTGCGCCGTTTCCTGTCGCGGGCACTAGGCCGACCCGCACAAGTGAGGTACCATTTTTCTCGTAGGACTTTGGGGAACGCGGGGTGGGTGGAAATTTGTGGATCCACGCAGATTCCAGAACTTTCCATCACAGAAATGTGGGGAAAATGTGTTTTTTTTGTCAATTTTTTACGTTTGCAAGGGATTCTGGGTAACAGACCATGGTGGGAGGCAGTCAAGTCACCCCATCCTGGATTCCCCTGGGTGTCTAGTTTTCAAAAATGTATAGGTTTGCTAGGTTTCCCTAGGTGCCGGCAGGGCTAGGGTACAAAATCTACAGCTAGTCACTTTGCCAAAAAAAGGGTCATTTTTCACTGCAAAACCACGTTGCGTTTTGCGCCGTTTCCTGTTGCGGGCACTAGGCCGACCCGCACAAGTGAGGTACCATTTTTCTCGTAGGACTTTGGGGAACGCGGGGTGGGTGGAAATTTGTGGATCCACGCAGGTTCCAGAACTTTCCATCACAGAAAAGTGGGGAAAATGTGTTTTTTTTGTCAATTTTTTACGTTTGCAAGGGATTCTGGGTAACAGACCATGGTGGGAGGCAGTCAAGTCACCCCATCCTGGATTCCCCTGGGTGTCTAGTTTTCAAAAATGTATAGGTTTGCTAAGTTTCCCTAGGTGCCGGCAGGGCTAGGGTACAAAATCTACAACTAGTCACGTTGCCAAAAAAAGGGTCATTTTTCACTCCAAAACCACGTTGCGTTTTGCGCCGTTTCCTGTCGCGGGCACTAGGCCGACCCGCACAAGTGAGGTACCATTTTTCTCGTAGGACTTTGGGAAACGCGGGGTGGGTGGAAATTTGTGGATCCACGCAGATTCCAGAACTTTCCATCACAGAAATGTGGGGAAAATGTGTTTTTTTGGTCAATTTTTTACGTTTGCAAGGGATTCTGGGTAACAGACCATGGTGGGAGGCAGTCAAGTCACCCCATCCTGGATTCCCCTGGGTGTCTAGTTTTCAAAAATGTATAGGTTTGCTAAGTTTCCCTAGGTGCCGGCAGGGCTAGGGTACAAAATCTACAGCTAGTCACTTTGCCAAAAAAAGGGTCATTTTTCACTCCAAAACCACGTTGCGTTTTGCGCCGTTTCCTGTCGCGGGCACTAGGCCGACCCGCACAAGTGAGGTACCATTTTTCTCGTAGGACTTTGGGGAACGCGGGGTGGGTGGAAATTTGTGGATCCACGCAGATTCCAGAACTTTCCATCACAGAAATGTGGTGAAAATGTGTTTTTTTTGTCAATTTTTTACGTTTGCAAGGGATTCTGGGTAACAGACCATGGTGGGAGGCAGTCAAGTCACCCCATCCTGGATTCCCCTGGGTGTCTAGTTTTCAAAAATGTATAGGTTTGCTGGGTTTCCCTAGGTGCCGGCAGGGCTAGGGTACAAAATCTACAGCTAGTCACTTTGCCAAAAAAAGGGTCATTTTTCACTCCAAAACCACGTTGCGTTTTGCGCCGTTTCCTGTCGCGGGCACTAGGCCGACCCGCACAAGTGAGGTACCATTTTTCTCGTAGGACTTTGGGGAACGCGGGGTGGGTGGAAATTTGTGGATCCACGCAGATTCCAGAACTTTCCATCACAGAAATGTGGGGAAAATGTGTTTTTTTTGTCAATTTTTTACGTTTGCAAGGGATTCTGGGTAACAGACCATGGTGGGAGGCAGTCAAGTCACCCCATCCTGGATTCCCCTGGGTGTCTAGTTTTCAGAAATGTATAGGTTTGCTAGGTTTCCCTAGGTGCCGGCAGGGCTAGGGTACAAAATCTACAGCTAGTCACTTTGCCAAAAAAAGGGTCATTTTTCACTGCAAAACCACGTTGCGTTTTGCGCCGTTTCCTGTCGCGGGCACTAGGCCGACCCGCACAAGTGAGGTACCATTTTTCTCGTAGGACTTTGGGGAACGCGGGGTGGGTGGAAATTTGTGGATCCACGCAGATTCCAGAACTTTCCATCACAGAAATGTGGGGAAAATGTGTTTTTTTTGTCAATTTTTTACGTTTGCAAGGGATTCTGGGTAACAGACCATGGTGGGAGGCAGTCAAGTCACCCCATCCTGGATTCCCCTGGGTGTCTAGTTTTCAAAAATGTATAGGTTTGCTAGGTTTCCCTAGGTGCCGGCAGGGCTAGGGTACAAAATCTACAGCTAGTCACTTTGCCAAAAAAAGGGTCATTTTTCACTGCAAAACCACGTTGCGTTTTGCGCCGTTTCCTGTCGCGGGCACTAGGCCGACCCGCACAAGTGAGGTACCATTTTTCTCGTAGGACTTTGGGGAACGCGGGGTGGGTGGAAATTTGTGGATCCACGCAGATTCCAGAACTTTCCAACACAGAAATGTGGGGAAAATGTGTTTTTTTTGTCAATTTTTTACGTTTGCAAGTGATTCTGGGTAACAGACCATGGTGGGAGGCAGTCAAGTCACCCCATCCTGGATTCCCCTGGGTGTCTAGTTTTCAAAAATGTATAGGTTTGCTAGGTTTCCCTAGGTGCCGGCAGGGCTAGGGTACAAAATCTACAGCTAGTCACTTTGCCAAAAAAAGGGTCATTTTTCACTGCAAAACCACGTTGTGTTTTGCGCCGTTTCCTGTCGCGGGCACTAGGCCGACCCGCACAAGTGAGGTACCATTTTTCTCGTAGGACTTTGGGGAACGCGGGGTGGGTGGAAATTTGTGGATCCACGCAGGTTCCAGAACTTTCCATCACAGAAATGTGGGGAAAATGTGTTTTTTTTGTCAATTTTTTACGTTTGTAAGGGATTCTGGGTAACAGACCATGGTGGGAGGCAGTCAAGTCACCCCATCCTGGATTTCCCTGGGTGTCTAGTTTTCAAAAATGTATAGGTTTGCTAGGTTTCCCTAGGTGCCGGCAGGGCTAGGGTACAAAATCTACAGCTAGTCACTTTGCCAAAAAAAGGGTCATTTTTCGCTGCAAAACCACGTTGCGTTTTGCGCCGTTTCCTGTCGCGGGCACTAGGCCGACCCGCACAAGTGAGGTACCATTTTTCTCGTAGGACTTTGGGGAACGCGGGGTGGGTGGAAATTTGTGGATCCACGCAGATTCCAGAACTTTCCATCACAGAAATGTGGGGAAAATGTGTTTTTTTTGTCAATTTTTTACGTTTGCAAGGGATTCTGGGTAACAGACCATGGTGGGAGGCAGTCAAGTCACCCCATCCTGGATTCCCCTGGGTGTCTAGTTTTCAAAAATGTATAGGTTTGCTAGGTTTCCCTAGGTGCCGGCAGGGCTAGGGTTCAAAAACTACAGCTAGACTCTTTGCAAAAAAAGTGTAAATTTTCAGTGTGAAAATGTGGTGTGTTCACCTTAGGTTTTGAGCCACTTCCTGTCGTGGGCACTATGCCTACCCACACAAGTGAGGTACCATTTTTCTCGGGAGACTTAGGGTAGTTCAAATTTGTAAAGCAACTGTTATTACCTATTGATTTTTGATGCATTTCTCCCTTCCAAATGAAAGACATTGTGTAAAAAAAAAGTCATTTTGAAAAATGACCAATAATTGTCATGCAAATATGAGTATTCCCAATTTCGAAAATGTGCAAATATGCACTGTTTCTGAACTCTGTAATTTGTTCCCATTTCAGAAATACATAGGTGACTTTCATACCGATTTTTCCATGTATACATTTTCCCACAATAATTGCTATATACCCGGACCAAAAAAAAAAAACATTACAAAATGCTGCTCATTTTTCTACTCTGGGTTCGTTGGGCTCTTGGTGAACCTACAAGTCCTATATGTCCCCACAACCAGGAAGGTCTACCGGATGTAACGGTACATTGCTTTCAAAGAGATGTCATAATTCGAAGAAGTTACAGGTAAAAACGTTGACTCAAAAGGCTGCTTTTTTCAACAAATTTTTAATTTTTCCTATATTTGCCTGTAAAAT
Organism: Triturus cristatus; assembly: GCF_964204655.1. NCBI lineage: Eukaryota > Metazoa > Chordata > Amphibia > Caudata > Salamandridae > Triturus > Triturus cristatus. The sequence continues at coordinate 267,941,523 of NC_140592.1, forward strand.
TCTATAAAGAAACCTTGATGGATCTACACAAATGACCCCTTGCTGAATTTAGAATTTTGTCTACTTTTCAAAAATGTATAGCTTTCCAGGATCCATTATTGTTTTTGTACCCATTTCTACCGTTAACTGGAAGGAGGTTGAAAGCACAAAAAATAGCAAAAATAGGGTATGTCCCAGAAAAATGCCAAAACTGTGTAAAAAATGTTGGTTTTCTAACAAAATTCTGTCATTCCCTAAAAGCTGGAGAAATTGTGATTTCAGCCCCACAAACCCTTTTTTGATACCATTTGCAGAGAAAAACCCAGAAGCTTTCATTTGCAGCCCGTTTTTCACATTTTTCACAAAAAAAAATAAAAATTGCTGTATTTTGACTAATTTCTGGGAACCCTCTAGGAGAATCCACAAACCCTGGGTACCTTTAGAATCCCCAAGATGTTGGAAGAAAAGGACGCCAATTTGGCGTGGATACCTAATGTGGTCAAAAAGTTACAGGGGCCTAAGCGCGCACTACCTCAAATAGCCCAAAAAGGGCTTAGCACAGGAGGGGAAAAGGCCTAGCAGCGAAGGGGTTAAGGAAAATGGGCTGTATTTAAAAATAAAAACTATTATTTTATTTAAAAGCAGTCATAGACATGGTGGTCGGCTGACCCCAGGAGGCCGCTATGAGCAAAAATTGTGACAAACCTCATTAATATTCATTTGGTAGGATGAAATGCGGCCCACTATGAATTGATTTGCCAAATGACCTATGACATAGGTCGCTTCACAAATTACCACCATCAGTTGTACATACATCTAGCTCTTAATGTCCTAAATAAGACATCTTTAGTAGGGCTCTAATAAATTATCTGTTCGTACCCCCCCTGAGACCTGAAAATGTGCCCTTCCTCTTTCCTGTTCTATTAGTCTCTTGTTTGGTGCATTTTGATGCGTCACTTGTAGAACTCCTCTACCCTTGTGGCCAGGCGCCCAACACCCATTGGACTCAAAGGGATTCAGCCCCCCCCCCGTCGTGTGTGGCAGCCCGGGATGAGACAACTTCCCGGCACACACACAGCCGCGCCCGAGCACTTCACAGGTCTTTAAAAGACCATTTGCATGTTAATGAGGCCTTGCTGTTGTTTCACCCCTTCTAAGAGCCCCTGCAGCTCCACTCTGCCTATTTCTTAAAGATTCAGCCCCCCCCGAAATTTTTTCTTAGCCCCCCCCCCGAAATTTGGCTCTAGTTGCGCCTCTGCTTGTGGCTACATCCTCTCTTTGGTGATCTCTAGTGCTGATGTAGTCTGTTGTTAAACGTAAGCATTCCGCTGCCCACGTGGCAAGGTCCGCACTACATAAATAAATAACATAAACAACATAAACACGCAGCATCATCTCTATATTGTGGGTGAGTGTCTGTGTCAAGTTCCAGAATCTCTGCACCCTTTGCACAGCCGTTTTATGTTTATACGGGCAACGGGTGACCCTTGCATAAATGACCTTTGCATGCACCAATATACTGGTGTAATAGATTGACCCCGACAAGTGCAAGGTTAAAATTCAGGCTAAATGAATTGCACTTTTATTTCAGTACATTATAGCAGGAGGCATTTTGTACTTGCATTCAGTGCATTTTTGGTTTTTGCCCCGCTCAGTCAGTGTGAATGCTGCTAAATGTTATTACAAATGTACCCTGCCCAGTGTAGCACATTAGTAATATAGACCAGTTTAGGAATTGCCCCGGAATACCATAAAGGTAAGTATTTATCTTGCACAGTACAATGTTTCTGCATTAAACAGCCTCTATGCAGTGGAGCACTATACAGAATCTGTGTTGGCCACACTGGACTTTCAAACACCCATTTAGTGTAAGTCGCCATCTTTTAGATTACCACTACCATGGAGGGGCTCTGTAAGTATTCAATCATGGTCCATTAACCAGTCACATTCCTAGCTCACATCTATCATCCGCTTCATTAAATCATTCATCCTGTGCCCATCTTCCACTTGTACATGCATGAGCTGAAGATACATTTCTGTCGAATCTGCATTCTTCTAACATAACAAAAACATCACAACTCGGCAGGGTGCCTTGCAACTGCAATGAGCAATATCTCAAAAGTCCTATAATTGATAACTTTCCAATCATCATCCGGGCTCTCTAATGAGCGTGAGGCGAGATTAAATCAGTATTTGCTTCACTTCTCTCCATGCTGGAGAATGTCTCCCTCCTCTCTGGCGTGTTGCCTTAGGAATTAAGCAATGCCATCATAACTAACACAAACTAGTCTTACCAATCAATGAGGAAGCACGTTTACTTATGAAATAGACAGAACTTGTGGCTTTGCCAATGCTTATTTTCCCTGCAAAGGACAGAGGGGCAGATTTACAAGCCCCTTGCGCCGCTTTTGCGTCACTTTTCCCATGTTAAAAGGGACGCAAAAGTGGCGCAAGGGGCATGTAAATCTGCCCCAGAGTTCTCAAACAATTAACTCATTAAGTGTAGAGTTGAATTTTATCTGGATGGACATGCGCAGACATGCAGTCGCTCTCACAGCCGCACATGCAATGTTAGCCTGGAAGGCATTCTAAGGTATTCAAGTGAAGCGAAGGGAAAGCAAACAGGAGCTGGTAAAATGATATGGAGAGAGAAGGGACATGTGGTAAAGTAATAAAAACATCTGAAGCAGCAAGAATGTTCCGAAAAACACCTAATGTAGTTAACAGACACAGCTAAAAATAAGGGTGATGAGTTTATGTTCCCATTCAAAGAACAGAGAGAATGGAGCAATGGGTCCCATTGGAGGAAAAGACCCTAAACTAAACCGAGAATCATTCACCACACCTTTGCGTAATCAGTGTCCTTGTTGTTCTTTTACTACTTGCCTTCTGGTGCAGGCCCACATTTGTAAGGACCCTGTGCTCTTGCCATAACATTTATTTATGCATTTTAAAACTAAGCTATTTATTAATGACGAGGCAGCTAACAAGGCTAATACCACCAGATGCTGCCAGATGAAGAGTCCAACAATGTTGACACTGTTTGAACACTTTAATCCTCATGTCTTAGTTCTATCATCCAGCAGTTATTTACTGGTTGGTGTCTCTTTTCTATGCAGACGATCGTTGTGGAGTGCACTTGCATGCACTGATTACACTACAGATTACTAATTTACCCTGCCTGTTATCTATCTGCTGTCACCTGACTGCTGTTTTACCGTCTGATCATAGTTATATTTTTAATTCCAAGTGTAAATTGTTGCCTTTGAACTTTGTGGGGCTAATTTGCTCAAACGAAATTGATAGATTTAGATGAACACTATTCACAATATAATTCCCCTGATCAATCTGAACGAATGGACGACAGTGCGGGACCTCCAGAACACTTATTTCCATATTCTCACCTCAATAAAAGATTTCCTGTGGGGAATATTCATTTGGTTTCTCTGGTCCTTAAGGATCTGCAATCTCCTCCCTTTGAGGCATTTGTAGGCATTGACCTTGAGGAATGGCTTCATCCTGGGCCAAAGCTTATGTCATAGAGAACATTTGTAAGGCTGAAACTCCATCCACCTTTGTGTCTTGATGTTGACTTATGTTGGTCATCAACAAACTTCTGATTCCGGTTCCAGTGTACACGCTGCAGTGCTTTCAAAATGAATGTTCTTTTTCTCCTGTAATACATGTAAATTCTTATTACTGTATTATTTGTGTTGTATTCGATCAGGAGTTGTGTCATGAATTTGTAGATCGAGTCCCTGATCCTCAAATAGTAAGTACTGGGATGTAATAAGGATTGAGAGGGTAATGCTATGATTGCTTACCATCTCTCAGTACTTACGTCTCTCCCTCCTTCCCTACTTGGGGCATTGACACTCCTTGCTAAGGGGTGACTTGATGTATTTAGGGGCTACCCTCCCTATTCTCCCCATGTAAGAAGCAGGGCCAGGGAGAGGGGATGTCAACGGAGGGGAGAAAGGCAGATTTTTCTTTCTGCTGGCTCACATGAGGCCTGAAAGAGGGCGATGGGACATCGAATAACAAGTACTGAGATGAGAAAGGGTAATTTCAGTAATGAAATTACCGATAAGTGTTTGTAGAACAAGTGCCTGGATGCAGGGGTGTTAATTTCGTACGCCTAGAGTTAATGATACCAAGTGCCCCGTTAACTTTGGGAGTTCACTTTTCGGCCTTTTGGCTAGGATCATGTGTAGTAACTTTGTGGGATCAGAGTTAATGGGGATTGTGCTTTGAACTCTGAGCATCCTGAGTAATGAGGAATTACCAGGGGAATCAGTACTTCTGGGTACAATTGCCCTGTTACTTCTTCATTTACTTCAGTTACTCCCTGAAATTTTAAACGCGCTTTAGCGCCCACCGCCTTGGGCTGACCAACGCTGCGCACAGCCTTCATCCGTGTGTGGCGGGGGTTGGTGAGAGGGTCTGGGCATAGACCAGGCCCTGCAACTCAACCACCCAGGTTGATCATCATCACCACCAACGGAAAGCACCCCGCCCCCCGTTTTAACCATTTATTTTCCTGATCCTGCAGAACGCCCATGGGCATCTAAGGGCCAGTGCTGGGCACTGGATGCCAAGGGACTCCCACAGGATTGTGGTGTCCCAAAAGCTTTTTTTTTTTGTTTGACCCCATGTAGGACCCCCCAACATGGTCGACCTTTATATCTTTTTCAGGACATTAGGACTGAGTCCCTGAGTCCTGTAACAGCAGCTGTAACATATTTGTTCAGGTTCCGACTAGCCAATCACAGTGCAAGCTCCTGCAGGACTTGTGGGAGCCTCTCACTCCAGCTGGTGTGAGGCGGTCGACAGCAAAAACAAAAACCCTCGGCCAATCGGCTCTTTATATTGTTTGAATCTCTGTGCCCGCTGGACTCCTGTGGATCTCCTGCAAATCCAACTGTCCAGAGATCTATACATTTTAACTACTGAACAAATTTACACTAAATCATAAAAACTAAACTTTCTTGGAAAAGATTTAACTTTCTGGCAAATTATTCCGTTCAACTATTTTAGATGTAGTAGTAATCATAAATCCCTATTGCAATTGTGTTTCAGACCACCCCTTTTTCTTAATAGATCACTGCAAAACTTCCCAAGAAGGAGCTGCTGTGGATGACTTTTTTATTTTGAAACTTTCTTGAAGATTCAGCAAATAGTGCCAAAGTTATTAGTAAAACAAAAAATCCATTTCCTATGGTAACTAGGTCATAACCTTTAACGAAAGAAGGGCAACTACGACTGCGTAAGATATATATATATGTATATATATATATATATTAGCGCTACAACTCTCCTCCTCACAATAGATTTCTCAGGAGAAAGAAAGCACTCGCGGGGGTCGTTTCCGTAGTTTTATTAATCGGAAACTTACACGATGGCAAACAACAAAACAGACGCGTTTCGGTAACAACCTTTCTCTATGTTTACCGAAGCGCCAGCGAGCCATGATTTTAAACATCAGTCAATTGCATAGACATCGAAAGGGGACTGTAGAGAGTGACAAATTTCACATAATTCTGTTCAGCCGTTCGGGCTGTAGCTGCGACTAAAGGTCCTATGGAAAAATGCATGGGGAAAATGCGTTTTGGGACCCCCCCTTTTTCTCAGCCCCCGCTTGACGAATCACCCCGAGACTTTCAGGGTAGAAGCTGAACGGAGCGCCCCATTAGTTTTGAAAATGTCGCGAGGATTCGTCAACCGGCGCCAAAGTTATTCAAAATAGAATTTTGAGATTTCCTATGGAAACTAGGTTGTAACTATAACTATCTACTGGCGACCGCCAGTAGATAATATATATATATATATATATATATATATATATATATATATATAAAAAACAACCCTGTGTTGGAATATAAACAAAGGAAAGCTGGAACTCCAGGGATAATCACACTGATAAGTTTATTACGTTGACTGATGTGTTTCAACATGAAAGTTCTTTGTCAAAGCCACCCCGGTGAATTCTTCCCGTCCCCTTTAAAAACAGTGTACAAACCACTTCCTTTAGTGACATACTAGAAAGACTGGGGTGACGTCTTAAAACATAAACTTCAGAGAACTAACCAGATTAATATCATCCCCCAACTAGTAGTACGACAAGCAGCGTTTCATGGATTAAAGATTCAGTTGAATCATCCTTCGTTTTGGAGTGGCGTCTTTAAAGGTCTGGGGCACCTTGGTGGAATAGAGATGCGCCGCGGCTCCGGCTGCGGAAGATGCACCGCCTGAATTGTGAACAGGACTGCTAGGCTGCAAACTTTTACAGCCTGCCAGTACGAAGGATTATAATTTGGAATCACGGAAACAGCCCTGAAGCCCACTGGAGAGGTTTAAATAGTGCAAATAAACTTGGGGAGTAAAACATTTTGACATATATGCGGTCCCTACCAAAGGGTAAAATTAAGACTTCAAATCCCGGCATTCCACTCACTGGAGAGTGAATGCCATTCAGGTCAAATACTTTGAAGAACGTTTCCGGATTTTGTCAAACCCCCGCCCCCTATGATTAAGGTGCATGCGCACCGAAACGCATCAGGGACAGGAATCAGTTGGGGTTGCTTCCCTGGTTTCATGGATTAAAGATTCAGTTGAACCATCCTTCGTTTGGAGTGGCGTCTTTAAAGGTCTGGGGCACCTTGGTGGAATATATATATTATACATATATATATATATATATTCACTGAAAAAACCATAGGTTTCACACATGTTATAGTTAGCTGGACATTTTACTGATAAAAAACCAATGAAATTCCCCCGTTATAGTTAGTGCAGGCAACTATAACTCACGCGACCGCAATCCTCTGCTGATGCTAATACTGTATTTAGACACTTATTTGCCCATGTCTTCTTCCATTAATTTTTAGCTATACATATATTACAAATATTTTTTTTTCATAAAGACACATATGTCATCAGCAGAAGATTGCGGTCGCGTGAGTTATAGTTGCCTGCACTAACTATAACGGGGGAATTTCATTGTTTTTTTATCAGTAAAATGTCCAGCTAACTATAACATGTGTGAAACCTATGGTTTTTTCAGTGAATTTGCAAGGTTTTTTAAATGCTAATTCCTAACTATAACGTGTGTGAAACCTATGGTTTTTTCAGTGAATTTGTACGGTTTTTTAAATGCTAAGTTACTTTACGCCATTCGTGGCGTTGCGCGCCCAGTTAACGCAGTTCGTTCCGAGCGCGCGGTGCGCTTCGCGCACCGCGCGCCCACTTTACGCAGTTAGTGCCGTGCACACACGGTGGTCACGGTGCCCACATTATGCGGGATGGGCCATGTACGCACGATGCGCTTCGCGCACCGTGCGCACATGGGGGACATATTATGCGCATCTTTTTGAAATGTATTCTTTGTTAATTTTATTGTTGTGATATGCCATGCACAAATGGTGCCCTTCGGGCACCATTTGCACACGGGGTGGCACCGTGCGCACATGGGGACATATTATGCGCATCTTTTTGAAATGTATTCTTTGTTAATTTGATATGAGTAATATGCCATGCACAAATGGTGCCCTTCGGGCACCATTTGCACACGGGGTGGGGAGAATGTGGATAATTTTTTTTTTTTATAATTTTTACCGTACGCGTACGGTAAGCGTAATCGGCGAATTTCCGAGGGTTGTTTGGGGACCCCTATATCAATGCTGGGTGGTTAGGATGTGACGAAACTGCCTCTTTAGCCATTTTTTGCCTTCGTTTTTGCTGCCCAACTCAGAGAGCGAGAGAGAAAATGGCGGCCGCCGCTTCCTGGTTTCGACCGATTCGAATGTTTACTAAGATCTAAGAGCCAATCAGAATCGCGCTCGTGCACGCCACCGTACGCGTACGGTAAGCGCACCGTAAGCGCACCGTAAGCTGGCTCAGATATATATATTGATTTAAAGGCTATTTTCTCAGAATCTGCTGAACAGATTTACACCAAACCTACAAAAGGCACTCCCTTGACCTGAGGACTAGCTCTCTGCCAAATTTCAAGTAATTCTGTTCAGCCGTTCGGGCTGTAGCTGTGTCTAAAGGTCCTATGGAAAAATGCATGGGAAAAACGCGTTTTGGGACCCCCCTTTTATCTCAGCCCCCGCTTGACGAATCCCCCCGAGACTTTCAGGGTAGGAGCGGAGCGTAGCGCCCCACCTATTTTGAAAAATTCGCGAGGATTCGTCGACCGGCGCCAAAGTTATTCAAAATAGAATGTTGCGGATTTCCTATGGAAACAGGGTCCTAACTATAACTACCTACTGGCGACCGCCAGTAGGTAATATATATATATATATTATACATATATATATATATATATATATCATCATTGAGGTTGCCCTGCATATAAGCTCGCACTCCAAAGACAGGTGAGTTGCAACAACAACTTTATTTAGAGATGAAGCAGGCGTTTCAGTCCGTGTTCTCCATTATGTTTGCCTGACGCGTTTCAAGGATAACAATCCTCTTTTTCAAAGGCAATGTGGAAGTTCCAAAAGCTTTTCCTGCTACAGCTCCGCTTTCGATGTTAAAAGTTTTCAAAACGCTCCTGCGTGGCTTTCACTTCAATAGCTCATTAAGCTCAGGTGTGTCTTTGCAGAGCATTGCGGTATTTGTAGTCTTCAGGCATTTTTTACCCTCCAATGGGTCTCCTGAAACTTCGAAAATTATTAAAACAGAGAATAGCCCTCCAGTGGGCAATGACTGAGAATCCTGCTTCCATGAGCTTCCAATACCTGTATTGCCCGTTTCGACCTGGCATGATTCCAAATCGGGGACCCATCGTTTTTCAGGCGGTGCGGTAGCTTCACGGCTGGACCTGCCGTGTAAGTATCATCATCGAGGTTGCCCTGCATATAAGCTCGCACTCCAAAGACAGGTGAGTTGCAACAACAACTTTATTTAGAGATGAAGCAGGCGTTTCAGTCCGTGTTCTCCATTATGTTTGCCTGACGCGTTTCAAGGATAACAATCCTCTTTTTCAAAGGCAATTTGGAAGTTCCAAAAGCTATATAGATATATATATATATATATATATATATATATATATATATATATATATATATATTACCTACTGGCGGTCGCCAGTAGGTAGTTATAATTAGGACCGATTTTCCATAGGAAATCCGCAACATTCTATTCCCAATAACTTTGGTGTCGATTGACGAATCTTCGCGAAATTTTCAAAACTTTTGGCCAGCTCCGGTCTGCTCCTTTCTTGAAAGTTTCGGGATAATTCATGTAGCGGGGGCCGAGAAAATAGGGGGGTCCCAAAATGTGTTTTCCCCATACAATTTCCCATAGGACCTTTAGCCGCAGCTACAGCCCGTACTGCTGAACGGAATTACACCAAATTTGGCAAGGAGGTAGTCTTCAGTTCAGACTCATGCCTTGTGCTTAAATGGTGTCAATCTGTTCAGTAGTTCCTGAGAAAATCAGAATCAAAATCACATATCTATCTGGGCGGTGCCTAACCACAGATCTCATCGTGAGATCTGATTGGCTGTCAGCACTTCATCCAAGAAGTGTTGGCAGCCATCTTGGGACCAATATACATGATAGCACCTCATTAAAAAGCATTGCAGTTAATCGAAGGATTTTAGGCTTTAGTTACATTATAAACCATTTGCTGATGGTATCATACTCATTTTAGGAATTCTGGTGTGTTCCAAGGTGATTTTATCATGTGAAAAAGCCTTCTGCTGGGATATCATGAATCATGTTTGAGAGAAAAATATTTTCTCATGCTTTTCCCACAGAGGTTTGGAAGGTGATCTATAAGCTAACCTGAGAGCATATTTTCTGTAAATTCACATTATCTTTCTCAGTCATGTGAGAATGAAGTCTGACATTCTCAGTAAAACATGTACATCCAACAAGGGCAGAGACTGTCAGTTGATTCCTTTGTGTTCTACTGCAGCTTCCCAGAGTGTTCTAAAGAACAACTAGAGCGCTAACAGTCTTACTTATGACAAACGTATGGCACACCTGAAGCCATCTTGATTGGAATAAAGTTGTAACTCTTAAAACATTTAATTTAAAAAGGAACAAAATGAGGGGGTTCATTTTGCCATAGAAAGTATGATTAGTGCTGCAGAAATAAAAATGAGGGCACATTTTGAGTGACTTCTCAAATCCTCTTCTATTTCATTAAAAAATTCTGACATGCAGACTGAAACATGCACTTTGAATACCAGCAGCAGACTTCCCTGGTGAGCAGGAGCTTTACTACAGTGATCTAATGAGCAACTAGAGTGCTAACATTCTGAATTTATGGCAAATGTGTGACACATCTGAATGCCTTCTTGATGGAATCAAAGTAAAAAACTGAAAGTATTCCTACTGAGGAGACTGTAGTAAATGAGGAAATTAGGAAACTTCATAACAAATAAGTCTCCCAAGATGGCCACCAGAGACAAAAGAGCCCAAATGTAGCAGAAATATCACCCAGATGTAGCCCAAGTATAGCCCAATGACAGAATGTCCCAGAGTGTTCTAAAGAACAACTAGAGCGCTAACAGTCTTACTTATTACAAAAGTATGGCACACCTGAAGCCATCTTGATTGGAATAAAGTGGTAACACTTAAAACATTTCATTTGCAAAGGAACAAAATGAGGGGGTTAATTTTGCCATAGAAATTATGATTAGTGCTACAGAAAGAAAAATTAGGGCACATTTTGACTTCTCAAATCCTCTTCTATTTCATTAAAAAATCTGACATGCAGACTGAAACATGCACTTTGAATACCAGCAGCAGACTTCCCTGGTGAGCAGTAGCTTTACTACAGTGATCTAATGAGCAACTAGAGTGCTAACATTCTGAATTTATGGCAAATGTGTGACACATCTGAATGCATTCTTGATGGAACCAAAGTAAACAAGCATTGAAAATGCAATAGGTCTCGCCCTTGTTTAAGTTAAAGCAATTCTGTTTGTTATTAGGTGGCTTTTTACCTTTGCTTTTATTAGTGTTTTTCAAACATTCATGTACATAACATGCATATGTATGCATATATGTATATGTATATGTATGCATGCATTTATATTTGTATTTATATGGATATGCAGATTATATATATGTTTATATATGTATGTATATATATATACACATATACATATATATAAACGCATATGCATATATATGCATATACATATGTGCATATGTGTGCGTGTAGAGAGAGGTAGAGAGGTAGAGGTGTAGAGGTAGAGAGGTAGAGATGGAGAGGAAGAGAGGTAGAGAGTGGTAGAGATAGGTAGAGAGAGGTAGAAAGGTAGAGAGTAGAGGATGAGTAATAGAGAGTAGAGAGTAGAGAGTAGAGAGTGAGTAGTAGAGAGTAGTAGAGAGAGTAGCAGAGAGTGAGTAGTAGAGAGTAGTAGAGTGAGTAGTAGAGAGTGAGTAGTAGAGAGTAGTAGAGTGAGTAGTAGAGAGTAGTAGAGAGTGGGTAGTAGAGAGTGAGTATTAGAGAGGAGTAGAGAGTAGTAGAGAGTGAGTAGTACAGTGAGTAGTAGAGAGTAGTAGAGAGTGAGTAGTAGAGAGTGAGTAGTAGAGAGTAGTAGAGAGTGAGTAGTAGAGTGAGTAGTAGAGAGTAGTAGAGAGAGTAGTAGTGAGTAGTAGAGAGATAGTAGTAGAGGGTGAGTAGTAGAGAGAGAGTAGTAGGGAGTAGTGGAGAGTGAGTAGTAGAGGGTAGTGGAGTAGTGGAGAGTGAGTAGTAGAGAGTAGTAGAGAGTAGTTGAGTGAGAGTGAGTAGTAGAGTGAGTAGTAGGGAGTAGTAGAGAGTGAGTAGTAGAGAGTGAGTAGTAGAGAGAGAGTAGTAGAGAGAGAGTAGTAGAGAGTGAGTAATAGAGAGTAGTAGAGAGTGAGTAGTAGAGAGTGAGTAGTAGAGAGAGAGTAGTAGGGAGTAGTAGAGTAGTAGAGAGTGAGTAGTAGAGAGTGAGTAGTAGAGGGTAGTGGAGTAGTGGAGACTGAGTAGTAGAGAGTAGTAGAGAGTGAGTAGTAGAGTGAGTAGTAGGGAGTATTAGAGAGTGAGTAGTAGAGGGAGTAGGAGAGTAGTAGTAGGTGAGTAGTAGAAAGCAAGTCGTAGAGAGTGAGTAGTAGTAGGAAGTAGTAGAATAGTAGAGAGTGAGTAGTAGAGAGCGAGTAGTAGAGGGTAGTGGAGTAGTGGAGACTGAGTAGTAGAGAGTGAGTAGTAGAGTGAGAAGTAGAGAGTGAGTAGTAGAGAGAGTAGTAGAGTAGTAGAGACTGAGTAGTGGAGAGTGAGTAATAGAGAGTAGTAGAGAGAGAGTAGTAGAGAGTGAGTAGTAGAGAGTAGTAGAGAGTGAGTAGTGGAGAGAGAGAGTAGTAGAGAGTGAGTAGTGGAGAGTAGTAGAGTGAGTAGTAGAGGGTGAGTAGTAGAGAGAGAGAGAGTAGTAGAGAGTAGTAGAGAGTGAGCAGTAGAGTAGTAGAGAGTGAGTGGTAGAGCGTAGTAGAGAGTAGTAGAGGGAGTAGTAGAGAGTAGTAGAGAGTGAGTAGTAGAGAGAGTAGTAGAGAGTAGTAGAGTAGCAGAGAGTGAGTAGTAGAGAGTGAGTAGTAGAGAGAGTAGTAGAGAGTAGTAGAGTAGTAGAGAGTGAGTAGTAGAGAGTAGTAGAGAACGAGTAGTAGAGAGTGAGTAGTGGAGAGTGAGTAGTAGAGAGTAGTAGAGAGTGAGTAGTAGAGAGTAGTAGAGAGCAAGTAGTAGAGAGTGAGTAGTGGAGAGTGAGTAGTAGAGAGTAATAGAGGGAGTAGTAGAGAGGGAGTAGTAGAGAGTAGTAGAGGGAGTAGTAGAGAGGGAGTAGTAGAGGGAGAGTAGTAGAGAGTGAGTAGTAGAGAGTAGTGGAGAGCAAGTAGTAGAGAGTGAGTAGTAGAGAGTGAATAGTAGAGAGTGAGTAGTAGAAAGTAGTAGAGTGAGTAGTAGAGAGTGAGTAGTAGAGAGAGTAGTAGAGAGTAGTAGAGAGTGAGTAGTAGAGAGTGAATAGTAGAGAGTAGTAGAGAGTGAGTAGTAGAGAGCAGTAGAGAGTAGTAGAGAGTGAGTAGTAGAGAGTAGCAGAGTAGTAGTGAGTAGTAGGGAGTAGAAGAGAGTGAGTAGTAGAGAGTGAGTAGTAGAGAGAGTAGTAGAGAGTAGTAGAGAGTGAGTAGTAGAGAGTGAGTAGTAGAGAGTAGTAGAGAACGAGTAGTAGAGAGTGAGTAGTAGAGAGTAGTAGAGGGAGTACTAGAGAGGGAGTAGTAAAGGGAGAGTAGTAGAGAGTAAGTAGTAGAGAGTAAGTAGTAGAGAGTAGTAGAGAGCGAGTAGTAGAGAGTGAGTAGTAGAGAGTGAGTAGTAGAGAGTGAATAGTAGAGAGTGAGTAGTAGAAAGTAGTAGAGTGAGTAGTAGAGAGTGAGTAGTAGAGAGAGAGAGTAGAAGAGAGTAGTAGAGAGCGAGTAGTAGAGAGTGAGTAGTAGAGTGTGAGTAGTAGAGAGTGAATAGGAGAGAGTGAGTAGTAGAGAGTATTAGAGTGTGTAGTAGAAAGTGAGTAGTAGAGAGAGAGTAGTAGAGAGTAGTAGAGAGTGAGTAGTAGAGTAGTAGAGAGTGAGTGGTAGAGAGTAGTAGAGAGTAGTAGAGTGAGTAGTAGAGAGTATTAGAGAGTGAGTAGTAGAGAGTGAGTAGTAGAGATTAATAGTAGAGAGTAGTAGTGAATAGTAGAGAGTAGTATAGAGTGAGTAGTAGAGGGTAGTGGAGTAGTGGAGACTGAGTAGTAGAGAGTAGTAGAGAGTGAGTAGTAGAGTGAGTATTAGGGAGTATTAGAGAGTGAGTAGTAGAGGGAGTAGGGGAGTAGTAGTAGGCGAGTAGTAGAAAGCAAGTCGTAGAGAGTGAGTAGTAGTAGGAAGTAGTAGAATAGTAGAGAGTGAGTAGTAGAGAGCAAGTAGTAGAGGGTAGTGGAGTAGTGGAGACTGAGTAGTAGAGAGTGAGTAGTAGAGTGAGAAGTAGAGAGTGAGTAGTAGAGAGAGTAGTAGAGTAGTAGAGACTGAGTAGTGGAGAGTGAGTAATAGAGAGTAGTAGAGAGAGAGTAGTAGAGAGTGAGTAGTAGAGAGTAGTAGAGAGTGAGTAGTGGAGAGAGAGAGTAGTAGAGAGTGAGTAGTAGAGAGTAGTAGAGTGAGTAGTAGAGAGTGAGTAGTAGAGAGAGAGAGAGTAGTAGAGAGTAGTAGAGAGTGAGCAGTAGAGTAGTAGAGAGTGAGTGGTAGAGAGTAGTAGAGAGTAGTAGAGGGAGTAGTAGAGAGTAGTAGAGAGTGAGTAGTAGAGAGAGTAGTAGAGAGTAGTAGAGTAGCAGAGAGTGAGTAGTAGAGAGTGAGTAGTAGAGAGAGTAGTAGAGAGTAGTAGAGTAGTAGAGAGTGAGTAGTAGAGAGTGAGTAGTAGAGAGTGAGTAGTAGAGAGTAGTAGAGAACGAGTAGTAGAGAGTGAGTAGTGGAGAGTGAGTAGTAGAGAGTAGTAGAGAGTGAGTAGTAGAGAGTAGTAGAGAGCAAGTAGTAGAGAGTGAGTAGTGGAGAGTGAGTAGTAGAGAGTAATAGAGGGAGTAGTAGAGAGGGAGTAGTAGAGAGTAGTAGAGGGAGTAGTAGAGAGGGAGTAGTAGAGGGAGAGTAGTAGAGAGTGAGTAGTAGAGAGTAGTAGAGAGCAAGTAGTAGAGAGTGAGTAGTAGAGAGTGAATAGTAGAGAGTGAGTAGTAGAAAGTAGTAGAGTGAGTAGTAGAGAGTGAGTAGTAGAGAGAGTAGTAGAGAGTAGTAGAGAGTGAGTAGTAGAGAATGAATAGTAGAGAGTAGTAGAAAGTGAGTAGTAGAGAGCAGTAGAGAGTAGTAGAGAGTGAGTAGTAGAGAGTAGCAGTGTAGTAGTGAGTAGTAGGGAGTAGAAGAGAGTGAGTAGTAGAGAGTGAGTAGTGTAGAGAGTAGTAGAGAGTGAGTAGTAGAGAGTGAGTAGTAGAGAGTAGTAGAGAACGAGTAGTAGAGAGTGAGTAGTAGAGAGTAGTAGAGGGAGTACTAGAGAGGGAGTAGTAAAGGGAGAGTAGTAGAGAGTGAGTAGTAGAGAGTGAGTAGTAGAGAGTGAGTAGTAGAGAGTAGTAGAGAGCGAGTAGTAGAGAGTGAGTAGTAGAGAGTGAGTAATGGAGAGTGAGTAGTAGAGAGTGAATAGTAGAGAGTGAGTAGTAGAAAGTAGTAGAGTGAGTAGTAGAGAGTGAGTAGTAGAGAGAGAGAGTAGAAGAGAGTAGTAGAGAGCGAGTAGTAGAGAGTGAGTAGTAGAGAGTGAGTAGTAGAGAGTGAATAGGAGAGAGTGAGTAGTAGAGAGTATTAGAGTGTGTAGTAGAAAGTGAGTAGTAGAGAGAGAGTAGTAGAGAGTAGTAGAGAGTAGTAGAGAGTGAGTAGTAGAGTAGTAGAGAGTGAGTGGTAGAGAGTAGTAGAGTGAGTAGAAGAGAGTATTAGAGAGTGAGTAGTAGAGAGTGGGTAGTAGAGAGTAATAGTAGAGAGTAGTAGTGAATAGTAGAGAGTAGTAGAGAGTGAGTAGTAGAGAGTAGTAGCGAGTGAGTAGTAGAGAGTGAGTAGTAGAGAGTGAGTAGTAGAGAGTGAATAGTAGAGAGTAGTAGAGAGTGAGTAGTAGAGAGTAGTAGAGAGTAGTAGAAAGTGAGTAGTAGAGAGTAGTAGAGTAGTAGTGAGTAGTAGAGAGTAGTAGAGAGTGAGTAGTAGAGAGAGAGTAGTAGAGAGTCATTCAGTGTCAGTCAGTGTCAGTCAGTGTGAGTAGTAGAGAGTGAATAGAAGAGAGTAGTAGAGAGTGAGTACTAGAGAGTAGTAGAGAGTAGTAGAGTAGTAGTGAGTAGTAGAGAGTGAGTAGTAGAGAGTGAGTAGTAGGGAGTGAGTAGTAGAGAGAGTAGTAGAGAGTGAGTAGTAGAGAGTAGTAGAGAACGAGTAGTAGAGAGTGAGTAGTGGAGAGTGAGTAGTAGAGAGTGAGTAGTAGAGAGTAGTAGAGAGTGAGTAGTAGAGAGTAGTAGAGAGCGAGTAGTAGAGAGTGAGTAATAGAGAGTGAGTAGTAGAGAGTGAATAGTAGAGAGTGAGTAGTAGAAAGTAGTAGAGTGAGTAGTAGAGAGTGAGTAGTAGAGAGAGAGTAGTAGAGAGTAGTAGAGAGTGAGTAGTAGAGAGTGAATAGTAGAGAGTAGTAGAGAGTGAGTAGTAGAGAGTAGTAGAGAGCGAGTAGTAGACAGTGAGTAGTAGAGAGTGAATAGTAGAGAGTGAGTAGTAGAAAGTAGTAGAGTGAGTAGTAGAGAGTGAGTAGTAGAAAGTAGTAGAGTGAGTAGTAGAGAGTGAGTAGTAGAGAGAGTAGTAGAGAGTGAGTAGTAGAGAGTGAGTAGTAGAGAGTGAGTAGTACAGTGTGAGTAGTAGAGAGTGAATAGGAGAGAGTGAGTAGTAGAGAGTATTAGAGTGTGTAGTAGAAAGTGAGTAGTAGAGAGTGAGTAGTAGAAAGTAGTAGAGTGAGTAGTAGAGAGTGAGTAGTAGAGAGAGAGTAGTAGAGAGTAGTAGAGGGCGAGTAGTAGAGAGTGAGTAGTAGAGTGTGAGTAGTAGATAGTGAATAGTAGAGAGTGAGTAGTAGAGAGTGAATAGTAGAGAGTGAGTAGTAGAGAGTATTAGAGTGTGCAGTAGAAAGTGAGTAGTAGAGAGAGAGTAGTAGAGAGTAGTAGAGAGTGAGTAGTAGGGTAGTAGAGAGTGAGTGGTAGAGAGTAGTAGAGAGTAGTAGAGTGAGTAGTAGAGAGTATTAGAGAGTGAGTACTAGAGAGTGAGTAGTAGAGAGTAATAGTAGAAAGTAGTAGTGAGTAGTAGAGAGTGAATAGTAGAGAGTAGTAGCGAGTGAGTAGTAGAGAGTGAGTAGTAGAGAGTGAGTAGTAGAGTAGTAGAGAGGGAGTAGTAGAGAGGGAGTAGTAGAGGGAGAGTAGTAGAGAGTGAGTAGTAGAGAGTAGTAGAGAGCAAGTAGTAGAGAGTGAGTAGTAGAGAGTGAATAGTAGAGAGTGAGTAGTAGAAAGTAGTAGAGTGAGTAGTAGAGAGTGAGTAGTAGAGAGAGTAGTAGAGAGTAGTAGAGAGTGAGTAGTAGAGAGTGAATAGTAGAGAGTAGTAGAAAGTGAGTAGTAGAGAGCAGTAGAGAGTAGTAGAGAGTGAGTAGTAGAGAGTAGCAGTGTAGTAGTGAGTAGTAGGGAGTAGAAGAGAGTGAGTAGTAGAGAGTGAGTAGTAGAGAGAGTAGTAGAGAGTAGTAGAGAGTGAGTAGTAGAGAGTGAGTAGTAGAGAGTAGTAGAGAACGAGTAGTAGAGAGTGAGTAGTAGAGAGTAGTAGAGGGAGTACTAGAGAGGGAGTAGTAAAGGGAGAGTAGTAGAGAGTGAGTAGTAGAGAGTGAGTAGTAGAGAGTAGTAGAGAGCGAGTAGTAGAGAGTGAGTAGTAGAGAGTGAGTAATAGAGAGTGAGTAGTAGAGAGTGAATAGTAGAGAGTGAGTAGTAGAAAGTAGTAGAGTGAGTAGTAGAGAGTGAGTAGTAGAGAGAGAGAGTAGAAGAGAGTAGTAGAGAGCGAGTAGTAGAGAGTGAGTAGTAGAGTGTGAGTAGTAGAGAGTGAATAGGAGAGAGTGAGTAGTAGAGAGTATTAGAGTGTGTAGTAGAAAGTGAGTAGTAGAGAGAGAGTAGTAGAGAGTAGTAGAGAGTAGTAGAGAGTGAGTAGTAGAGTAGTAGAGAGTGAGTGGTAGAGAGTAGTAGAGTGAGTAGAAGAGAGTATTAGAGAGTGAGTAGTAGAGAGTGGGTAGTAGAGAGTAATAGTAGAGAGTAGTAGTGAATAGTAGAGAGTAGTAGAGAGTGAGTAGTAGAGAGTGAGTAGTAGAGAGTAGTAGCGAGTGAGTAGTAGAGAGTGAGTAGTAGAGAGTGAGTAGTAGAGAGTGAATAGTAGAGAGTAGTAGAGAGTGAGTAGTAGAGAGTAGTAGAAAGTGAGTAGTAGAAAGTGAGTAGTAGAGAGTAGTAGAGTAGTAGTGAGTAGTAGAGAGTAGTAGAGAGTGAGTAGTAGAGAGAGAGTAGTAGAGAGTCATTCAGTGTCAGTCAGTGTCAGTCAGTGTGAGTAGTAGAGAGTGAATAGAAGAGAGTAGTAGAGAGTGAGTACTAGAGAGTAGTAGAGAGTAGTAGAGTAGTAGTGAGTAGTAGAGAGTGAGTAGTAGAGAGTGAGTAGTAGGGAGTGAGTAGTAGAGAGAGTAGTAGAGAGTGAGTAGTAGAGAGTAGTAGAGAACGAGTAGTAGAGAGTGAGTAGTGGAGAGTGAGTAGTAGAGAGTGAGTAGTAGAGAGTAGTAGAGAGTGAGTAGTAGAGAGTAGTAGAGAGCGAGTAGTAGAGAGTGAGTAGTAGAGAGTGAGTAGTAGAGAGTGAATAGTAGAGAGTGAGTAGTAGAAAGTAGTAGAGTGAGTAGTAGAGAGTGAGTAGTAGAGAGAGAGTAGTAGAGAGTAGTAGAGAGTGAGTAGTAGAGAGTGAATAGTAGAGAGTAGTAGAGAGTGAGTAGTAGAGAGTAGTAGAGAGCGAGTAGTAGACAGTGAGTAGTAGAGAGTGAATAGTAGAGAGTGAGTAGTAGAAAGTAGTAGAGTGAGTAGTAGAGAGTGAGTAGTAGAAAGTAGTAGAGTGAGTAGTAGAGAGTGAGTAGTAGAGAGAGTAGTAGAGAGTAGTAGAGAGTGAGTAGTAGAGAGTGAGTAGTAGAGTGTGAGTAGTAGAGAGTGAATAGGAGAGAGTGAGTAGTAGAGAGTATTAGAGTGTGTAGTAGAAAGTGAGTAGTAGAGAGTGAGTAGTAGAAAGTAGTAGAGTGAGTAGTAGAGAGTGAGTAGTAGAGAGAGAGTAGTAGAGAGTAGTAGAGGGCGAGTAGTAGAGAGTGAGTAGTAGAGTGTGAGTAGTAGATAGTGAATAGTAGAGAGTGAGTAGTAGAGAGTGAATAGTAGAGAGTGAGTAGTAGAGAGTATTAGAGTGTGCAGTAGAAAGTGAGTAGTAGAGAGAGAGTAGTAGAGAGTAGTAGAGAGTGAGTAGTAGGGTAGTAGAGAGTGAGTGGTAGAGAGTAGTAGAGAGTAGTAGAGTGAGTAGTAGAGAGTATTAGAGAGTGAGTACTAGAGAGTGAGTAGTAGAGAGTAATAGTAGAAAGTAGTAGTGAGTAGTAGAGAGTGAATAGTAGAGAGTAGTAGCGAGTGAGTAGTAGAGAGTGAGTAGTAGAGAGTGAGTAGTAGAGTAGTAGAGAGTGAGTAGTAGAGAGTGAATAGTAGAGAGTAGTAGAGAGTGAGTAGTAGAGAGTAGTAGTGAGTAGTAGAGAGTAGTAGAGAGTGAGTAGTAGAGAGAGAGTAGTAGAGAGTGAGTAGTAGAGAGTAGTCATTCAGTGTCAGTCAGTGTCAGTCAGTCAGTCAGTGTCAGTGAGTCAGTGTCAGTGAGTCAGTGTCAGTCAGTGTCAGTCAGTCAGTGTCAGTCAATCAGTGTCAGTCATTGTCAGTCAGTCAGTGTCAGTCAATCAGTGTCAGTCAGTGTCAATCTGTCAGTGTCAGTCAGTCAGTCAGTGTCAGTCAGTCAGTCAGTCAGTGTCAGCTAGAGCAGCTCTGCTGACCTGGTTCTATGGCTCTAAAGCAGCTCTGCTGACCTTGTTCTCTCCCTCTAAAGCAGCTCTGCTGACCTGGTTTCTCTGGCTCTACAGCAGGTCTGCTGATCTGGTTCTCTGGCTCTAGAGCAGCTCTGCTGACCTAGTTCTTAGGCTACAGAGCAGCTCTGCTGACCTGGTTCTCTGGTTCTAAAGCGGCTCTGCTGGCCCGGTTCCATGGCTCTAAAGCAGTTCTGCTGGCATGGTTCTCTAGCTCTAGAGCAGCTCTGCTGACCTGTTTCTCTTCCTCTGGAGCAGCTCTGCTGACCTGGTTCTCTGCCTCTAGAGCAGCTCTGCTGACCTGGTTCTTAGGCTCTAGAGCAGCTCTGCTGACCTGGTTCTCTGGCTCTAAAGCAGCTCTGCTGACCTGGTTCTATGGCTCTAAAGCAGCTCTGCTGACTTGGTTCTCTGGCTCTAGAGCAGCTCTGCTGACCTGGTTCTCTGGCTCTAAAGCAGCTCTGCTGGCCTAGTTCTCTGGCTCTAAAGCAGCTCTGCTGACCTGGTTCTCTCCCTCTAAAGCAGCTCTGCTGACCTGGTTTCTCTGGCTCTACAGCAGCTCTGCTGACCTGGTTCTCTGGCTCTAGAGCAGCTCTGCTGACCGACTTCTTAGGCTCCATTGCAGCTCCACTGACCTGGTTCTCTGGCTCTACAACAGCTCTGCTGACCTGGTTCTCTGGCTCTAAAGCAGCTCTGCTGACCCGGTTCTATGGCTGTAAAGCAGTTCTTCTGACCTGGTTCTCTGGCTCTAGAGCAGCTCTGCTGACCTGGTCCCTTGGCTCTAAAGCAGACCTGCTGACCTGGTTCTCTCCCTCTAAAGCAGCTCTGCTGACCTGGTTCTCTCGCTCTAAAGCAGCTCTACTGACCTGGTTTGTCTGGCTCTACAGCAGCTCTGCTGACCTGGTTCTCTGGCTCTAGAGCAGATCTGCAGACCTGGTTCTCTGGCTCTAGAGCAGCTCTGCTGACCTGGTTCTCTGCCTCTAGAGCAGCTCTGCTGACCTGGTTCTCTGGCTCTAAAGCAGCTCTGCTGACCTGGTTCTATGGCTCTAAAGCAGCTCTGCTTCCTGGTTCTCTGGCTCTAGAGCAGCTCTGCTGACCTGGTTCTCTGGCTCCAAATCAGCTCTGCTGACCTGGTTCTCTGGCTCTAAAGCAGTTCTGCTGACCTGGTTCTCTCCCTCTAAAGCAGCTCTGCTGACCTGGTTTCTCTGGCTCTAAAGCAGCTCTGCTGACCTGGTTCTCGGCCTATAGAGCAGCTCTGCTGACCTGGGTCTCTGACTCTAAAGCAGCTCTGCTGACCTGGTTCTCTGGCTCTAGAGCAGCTCTGCTGACCTGGTTCTCTGGCTCTAAAGCAGCTCTGCTGACCTGGTTCTCTCCCTCTAAATCAGCTCTGCTGACCTGGTTCTCTGGCTCTAGAGCCGCTCTGCTGACCTGGTTCTCTGCCCCTAGAGCCGCTCTGCTGACCTGGTTCTCTGGCTCTAGAGCAGCTCTGCTGACCTGGTTCTCTGGCTCTAAAGCAGCTCTGCTGACCTGGTTCTATGGCTCTAAAGCAGCTCTGCTTCCTGGTTCTCTGGCTCTAGAGCAGCTCTGCTGACCTGGTTCTCTGGCTCCAAAGAAGCTCTGCTGACCTGGTTCTCTCCCTCTAAAGAGCTCTGCTGACCTGGTTCTCTGGCTCTAAAGCAGTTCTGCTGACCTGGGTCTCTGCCGCTAGAGCAGCTCTGCTGACCTGGTTCTATGGCTCTAAAGCAGCTCTGCTGACCTGGTTCTCTGGCTCTAGAGCAGCTCTGCTGACCTGGTTCTCTGGCTCTAAAGCAGTTCTGCTGACCTGGTTCTCTCCCTCTAAAGCAGCTCTGCTGACCTGGTTTCTCTGGCTCTACAGCAGCTCTGCTGACCTGGTTCTCGGCCTATAGAGCAGCTCTGCTGACCTGGGTCTCTGGCTCTACAACGGCTCTGCTGACCTGGTTTCTCTGGCTCTACAGCACCTCTGCTGACCTGGTTCTCTGCACTCACGATGCACGCACCCGACTTCGCGAAAATATATTTAAAAATAATATAAGTTTATTATAAGAACAAATATGGTATTTTTATGACTATCTTAGATAATCTCTTGCCCTAATATGTATATTAAAGACACATACATATAATTTTGGAACATAAAATTTTTTTGCGGGAGTTGCGCACCCAGCGTGCCCCAGCATGTATATGACATCATGCGGGATCCGCCACCGCGCAAGCATCTCGTACCGTAATGCGCATGTGTCGCGAATGCACGGGAGCAGGAGTCGTGGACTGGTCGCATACCAATCGCGCACATCACGTAATATTAAATGTATATGATGTAACTGAAAAACACGCAGCCGTCGCACACCGTACACGGATCCTTCACGACTTTTCTAAAATAGCAGCTAGAATCCGCGCACCCACTGTGATGTGTATGCTTTGAGTGAGCGAGTGAGTAGTAGAGAGTGAATAGTAGAGAGTGAGTAGTAGAAAGTAGTAGAGTGAGTAGTAGAGTGAGTAGTAGAGAGTAGTAGAGAGTGAGTAGTAGAGAGTGAATAGTAGAGAGTAGTAGAGAGTGAGTAGTAGAGAGCAAGTAGTAGAGAGTGAGTAGTAGAGAGTGAGTAGTAGAGAGTGAGTAGTAGAAAGTAGTAGAGTGAGTAGTAGAGAGTGAGTAGTAGAGAGGGAGAGTAGTAGAGAGTAGTAGAGGGCGAGTAGTAGAGAGTGAGTAGTAGAGAGTGAATAGTAGAGAGTGAGTAGTAGAGAGTGAATAGTAGAGAGTGAGTAGTAGAGAGTGAGTAGTAGAGAGTAGTAGAGAGTGAGTAGTAGAGTAGTAGAGAGTGAGTGGTAGAGAGCAGTAGAGAGTAGTAGAGTGAGTAGTAGAGAGTATTAGAGAGTGAATAGCAGAGAGTGAGTAGTAGAGAGTAATAGTAGAGAGTAGTAGTGAGTAGTAGAGAGTAGTAGAGAGTGAGTTGTAGAGAGTAGTAGAGTAATAGTGAGTAGTAGAGAGTAGTAGAGAGTGAGTAGTAGAGAGAGAGTAGTAGAGAGTGAGTAGTAGAGTAGTAGAGAGTAGTCATTCAGTGTCAGTCAGTGTCAGTCAGTGTCAGTCAGTCAGTGTCAGTGTCAGTCAGTCAGTGTCAGTCAGTCAGTCAGTGTCAGTCAATCAGTGTCAGTCAGTGTCAGTCAGTCAGTGTCAGTCAATCAGTGTCAGTCATTGTCAGTCAGTCAGTGTCAGTCAGTCAGTGTCAGTCAGTGTCAATCTGTCAGTGTCAGTCAGTCAGTCAGTGTCAGTCAAGCAGTGTCAGCTAGAGCAGCTCTGCTGACCTGGTTCTCTGGCTCTAAAGCAGCTCTGCTGACCTTGTTCTCTCCCTCTAAAGCAGCTCTGCTGACCTGGTTTCTCTGGCTCTACAGCAGGTCTGCTGATCTGGTTCTCTGGCTCTAGAGCAGCTCTGCTGACCTAGTTCTTAGGCTACAGAGCAGCTCTGCTGACCTGGTTCTCTGGTTCTAAAGCAGCTCTGCTGGCCCAGTTCTATGGCTCTAAAGCAGTTCTGCTGGCATGGTTCTCTGGCTCTAGAGCAGCTCTGCTGACCTGGTTCTCTCCCTCTGGAGCAGCTCTGCTGC
Organism: Triturus cristatus; assembly: GCF_964204655.1. Lineage (NCBI taxonomy): Eukaryota > Metazoa > Chordata > Amphibia > Caudata > Salamandridae > Triturus > Triturus cristatus. The sequence continues at coordinate 267,964,768 of NC_140592.1, forward strand.
CTGGTTCTCTCCCTCCAAAGCAGCTCTACTGACCTGGTTTCTCTGACTCTACAGCGGCTCTGCTGACCTGGTTCTCTGCCTCTAGAGCAGCTCCGCTGACCTGGTTCTTAGGCTCTAGAGCAGCTCTGCTGACCTGGTTCTCTGGCTCTAAAGCAGCTCTGCTGACCTGGTTCTATGGCTCTAAAGCAGCTCTGCTGACTTGGTTCTCTGGCTCTAGAGCAGCTCTGCTGACCTGGTACTCTGGCTCTAAAGCAGCTCTGCTGACCTGGTTCTCTGGCTCTAAAGCAGCTCTGCTGGCCTAGTTCTCTGGCTCTAAAGCAGCTCTGCTGACCTGGTTTCTCTGGCTCTACAGCAGCTCTGCTGACCTGGTTCTCTGGCTCTAGAGCAGCTCTGCTGACCGAGTTCTTAGGCTCCATAGCAGCTCCGCTGACCTGGTTCTCTGGCTCTACAACAGCTCTGCTGACCTGGTTCTCTGGCTCTAAAGCAGCTCTGCTGACCCGGGTCTATGGCTGTAAAGCAGTTCTGCTGACCTGGTTCTCTGGCTCTAGAGCAGCTCTGCTGACCTGGTCCCTTGGCTCTAAAGCAGACCTGCTGACCTGGTTCTCTCCCTCTAAAGCAGCTCTGCTGACCTGGTTTGTCTGGCTCTACAGCAGCTCTGCTGACCTGGTTCTCTGGCTCTAGAGCAGCTCTGCTGACCTGGTTTCTCTGGCTCTACAGCAGCTCTGCTGACCTGGTTCTCGGCCTCTAGAGCAGCTCTGCTGACCTGGGTCTCTGGCTCTAAAGCAGCTCTGCTGACCTGTTTCTCTGGCTCTAGAGCAGCTCTGCTGACCTAGTTCTCTGGCTCTAAAGCAGCTCTGCTGACCTGGTTCTCTGCCTCTAGAGCAGCTCTGCTGACCTGGTCCTCTGGCTCTAGAGCAGCTCTGCTGACCTGGTTCTCTGCCCCTAGAGCAGCTCTGCTGACCTGGTTCTATGGCTCTAAAGCAGCTCTGCTTCCTGGTTCTCTGGCTCTAGAGCAGCTCTGCTGACCTGGTTCTCTGGCTCCAAAGCAGCTCTGGTGACCTGGTTCTCTCCCTCTAAAGAGCTCTGCTGACCTGGTTCTCTGGCTCTAAAGCAGTTCTGCTGACCTGGTTCTCTGCCGCTAGAGCAGCTCTGCTGACCTGATTCTATGGCTCTAAAGCAGCTCTGCTGACCTGGTTCTCTGGCTCTAGAGCAGCTCTGCTGACCTGGTTCTCTGGCTCTAAAGCAGTTCTGCTGACCTGGTTCTCTCCCTCTAAAGCAGCTCTGCTGACCTGGTTTCTCTGGCTCTACAGCAGCTCTGCTGACCTGGTTCTCGGCCTATAGAGCAGCTCTGCTGACCTGGGTCTCTGGCTCTACAACGGCTCTGCTGACCTGGTTTCTCTGGCTCTACAACACCTCTGCTGACCTGGTTCTCTGCACTCACGATGCACGCACCCGACTTCACGAAAATATATTTAAAAATAATATAAGTTTATTATAAGAACAAATATGTAATTTTTATGACTATCTTAGATAATCTCTTGCCCTAATATGTATATTAAAGACACATACATATCATTTTGGAACATAAAATTTTTTGGCGGGAGTTGCGCACCCAGCGTGCCCCAGCATGTATATGACATCATGCGGGATCCGCCACCGCGCAAGCATCTCGTACCGTAATGCGCATGTGTCGCGAATGCGCGGGAGCAGGAGTCTTGGACTGGTCGCATACCAATCGCGCACATCACGTAATATTAAATGTATATGATGTAACTGAAAAACACGCAGCCGTCGCACACCGTACGCGGATCCTTCACGACTTTTCTAAAATAGCGGCTAGACTCCGCGCACCCACCGTGATGTGTATGCTTTGAGTGCGCGACTCCGAAAAAAAATTGGAAAAAACATTTTTTCAAAGAAAATAATATAAATATATTAAAATAATTTTTTAATGTTTTTTTTTTGCAATTTTCAGAAAAATATATAGTGTTATTTAATGAATAAAATATTTATAAATGAACAGTTAAAAAACTGTAGAAAATCAGTACAAGAAAATAGGTATAACTACTATCGCACTTAAAAATTAGCATTTAAAAAATCTTTGAAATTCACTGAAAAAAACCATAGGTTTCAGAGACGTTATAGATAGAAATTAGCATTTAGAAAAGCTTTGAAATTCACTGAAAAAACCATAGGTTTCAGAGACGTTATAGTTAGAAATGAGCATTTAAAAAACCTTAGAAATTCACAGAAAAAAACATAGGTTTCAGGGGTCTTATTGTTAGCTGGCCATTTCCCTCGTACAAAACCATAGAAATTCCACCGTTATAGTTAGTTCTGCTAAATATTTTTTCAGCCAACGCGTTTCGTCCTGTTAAGCAGGACTTCTTCAGAGCATTCACAATTCACAATGGGCGAGAGAGGAGGTTGGTAGTAACCATTTGGGATTATCTTCACACCATACGGATGTTAATCTCATATATTTTAGGAATATACATCCAAAATTCAAGTCACTTCATGCATCCATCATAGTTCAAAAGTGAATGAAAGTGAGAAGCTAATCACATCTAGGGAATCACGTGGTATGATAATCACGGTATTGAGAGCCAAGTGCTGATAAATTAAGAACAGCACATATTATACCTCATACTCATAGTCCAGCCCAGCGCTGGAGCTAGCCCTGGGGTGTCACGGTTCCCAGGGCCATGTACGGCTCCATGAGGGGGCAGTGCAGCCCCCCTCTATTGTTTGATTTAGCCTCTGGTAGGTGGAAGTCCCTGGGGCTGCAGGAGGCCACGCGGCACCTCCATTTACATTTTTTAAACCTCAGGGAGGTAGCGTCCCCGGGGCTGCGGAGGGGGGTTAGAGCGCCCCCGTATTAACTAAACCCAGAGCCCCGATGAGGTGGTGGACCCTGGGACAGGAGGGGCTAAGAGGCCCCCCATTTATAAAATAATATGCCCGGAGAGGTGGTGGTCCACCGAAGCAGTCGGGGAGGCCATACCGGCCTCCCCTGCATTTTTTTAAAACATAAGACCCGGGGAGTTGGTTGTCCCCAAGGCATTAGTAAGCCCCAGGAGGGGGGCTCATGCACGCCCTCCTATAATTACAAATGCCCACCCATGCTCCCACACTTCATTTTTAAAAAACAATTCGCTGGATCCACGGATCCGGCCGAAAATGTAAAAAAAAATGCTTTTTTGGGTTTGCAGTTTCCCCGTGGGACACCCACAAAGAAACCTAGGCAGTCAGGGACTCGGTTCAACCGAGTCTCAGGATGACTGCCAACACTTCCTGGTTGAAGTGTTGGCAGCCAATCACATTTCAGTAGCATTTTAATGGGATTTTGGGCTCCCAGATAGCAATATTTTTTTAACTTAAATATCTCTAAAACTACAGAACGGATTCACACGCTTTCTGGACCAACATCTAGCTTTCTGCAAATTTTGGTGAAATTCCAGTCAGATGTTCGGGCTGTAGTCATGTTAAAAAAATAAAAAATCCCTATAGACCAGGGATACTAAAAGTACGGCCCGGGGACCGCATGCGTTCCTCCTGACCTTTAATTGTGGCTCCCTGGTGAACAGCAGCACTAGAATGCTATTCACTTGACAGAGCAGGAACATTCAGAAGGCAAAACAAACAGGCATACTTTATTTACGCGTTTCACACATTAGCTAAAGTAACCAGAAGGAAGAAAAGAAGTTGCCGTAGACAACTTATCTTTAGGAACACCTTTAGTTTTAAAGACATCTTGCACCAAACATTTAAAAACATGATAAACTCTATGCAAACTTCAAAAAAGTGTATTCTATTAACATTCAGAGCGTTTTACCTTAGTAGATCAGATTGTCACTGCATTGAGAGTCATTTATTATCAGTGATAGTTTTCAAACATGATCTTGGAAACACTCATGCATCCCCTCATTCTGAAAACAATGCCACATTAGAAATGAATGCTTTGACTTGGTGCTTAATTCTTGGTGCTTGAGAATAGAGCAAAATGGCAGACAGAAGTCATGTGAAGCTTCGGTTTGTTGTCCACATCATGCATTTGTTTTGCGTCCCCCTACACTCACCTATCATCAGTCGACCCTCCCATTGCTGGCATCAGTGCAGCCCTCGGGCATGCCAAAGAGAGTACTTTGTGGCCCCCGGGGAAATGTTTGTGAGTACCCATGCTATAGACATAACATGGGGTAAAACGCATTTTGGGACACCCCTTTTTTCATGGCTTCCGCTATACGGATTACCCTGAAACTTTTAACACAGTAGCTGAAACCAAAAAGGAGAGGCGTTGTGAAAATGTTGTGAAGATTTATCAATCGGCATCAAAGTTATTAGAAAAACTAAAAAAACGCTTTTCCTATATAAACTTTGGTCCTTACTATAACTATATATGTTCACTGAAAAAAATGAAGATTACAGAGCATTATAGTTAGGCCCAGATTTCACTCATACCAAACCAGTGACATTCAGCAGCAATACGCCCCACAATGCTTATGATCTCACATATTACATCACTCATGACATGGTCAGTGACATCACTGATGAGATCATCCAGTGATTGTTAGTATTTTGTAAACATTTTTGAGACTTAAAGATACATACTAAGCTACTACAAAGTAAAATTGCTTCACTTTGGGGCCGATTCCGATCTAGCTCGGAAAGCCCTATGACCGACTCTGTCCCGTAGAGCTTTCTGACCGACTCGTGCTCCATGGTTCCGAGCCACAGAGTACGATGTGCTGCAGCGCTGACGGACTCGGGTTGCTCGGAGCCCCATTGAAGTCAATGGGATCCTGTTGTACATCGCGTACATAGGTTTCCATCGTGAAATTTGTACGTCTTGGAAATGAGAGCCCCCTTTCACATGTTTGCGTCAGTGCCCCCTGCAACGAACATGCATGGGTGAGGGAGACCCCTGGGTCCCCACGCTGTCCGAGTCGTAGGGCCCTGGATGAAAGGGGGTCTGTCGCGGACCCCCAAAGAATGCTTCCCGGCCAGAAACCATACACATTGCACTGTACACGTCAGACAGATTTGAGTCGCTCAAGAGGCATTGCTGACGGGTACAAGTCGGTCATAGCGCGAGGCTTGAAGTGCATCGTACTTGCTCGCTCGTACAGCTGTACGAGTTACACGGAAATCATGCGTATGACTCAGAATCACTACTGACGGATGCCGCTAGGAGCCCTTCCGAGCGAGATCGGAATCGGCCCCTAAGTGTACTACTAATGAGTGCTTCTACTTCTAACATATATTATGTGAGTGGCTGTGTGACTGTGTGTATGCGTGTGTAAGTAGGTGTCTGGGAAGCTTCATGGGTGTGTAAATGGGTGTATGAGTGGCTGTATAGGTGAATGAGAGGGTGTGTGAGTTCCTGTATGGGTGAATAACTGGGGGTGTGAGTAACTGTGTGGGTGAGTGAGTGGCTGTGTGAATGGTTGTAAGGGGGAGTTGCTCTATGAGTGTTTATATGGGTGGGTGAGTGGGTGTGTGATTGGCTGTATGGGAGAATGACCGAGTGTGTAAGTGGCTGTATGGGTGAGTGAGTGGCTATTTGAGTGGGTGCTTCGTTAACTGAGTGGGTGTGTGACTGGGGCATTGGAGAGTGAGTGTCCGTGTGAGTGGCTGTATTGGTGAATGAGTGCTCGTGTGAGTGCTTGTATGCTCTGTTCAGAGCCTGTATGTGTAAGTGAGTGTGGGTGTGAGTGGCTGTGTGGGTGAGTAAGTAGCTGTGTGAGTAGCTGTATGGGTGAATAATTGCCTTCTGAGTGGGTTTAGGATTAAGTGAGTGGATGGGTGTGTGAATGACTCTACAGATGAGTGAGCGTGTGTGTGAGTGCTTGTATGAGTGTGTGAGTGGGTGTTTGAGTAGCTGTGTGGGGGTGAGAGTGGGTGTGTGAGTGGCTCTGTAGATGATGTCATTGTGATGTCACCAGTGAAGTCTTTTAAGATATCATCAGTGATGTCACTGATCATGTATGAGCAATGTAATATGCGAGTTTATAAGCAGTGCATTGCGGGGACATAAGTTATAGTTAGCTCATGTAACTATAACTGCTGAATTTCACCGGTTTTGTATGAGTGAAATCTGAGCCTAACTATAACGTCCCTGTAACCTTTCATTGTTTTCAGTACATTTCTAAGTTTAAAAAAAATCTATTTCCTAACTATACCATCCCTGTAACCTTTGTTTTTTTCAGTGAATTTGTATGGTTTTCTAACATTGTTTTCTAACTATAACATATGTGTAAACTTTGTATTTTTAATGAATTTTTAAGTTTTTGTAAATATTATTTCCTAACTTTAATCTGTACCCTTTCAGACTGTGAGTTTGAGTGCTTGTATAGGGTGGTGAGTGTGCATTTGCGCGCCTCAGTGGATCTGTGAGTGGGTGTGTTAGTTACTGTATGGGCCTGTGAGTGAGTGTGTGAGTGGTTTTGTGGGTGTGTGATTATCTGTATGGGAGAGTGAGTGGCTGTATGAGTGTCTGTGTGGATACAATAAGAAAGAAACCACTCATCGCAGACACTACAGATCAGATTCCACTCCAATAGATTAACAATGCATTCACATTCGGTAAGGAGTTCAGATCGTTTTTTAAGGTGGAATACGAGATGGAACACACTTACTTTGTCATCGCTAAGCCCAAGAAGTTACAATAATTTCTGCTTTACAGAAGTGCACCTGCTGTGTGTATATTTGTTACTGCTTTCCATTGAAGTTTAATTTGTGTGAAATGAGCATGAGGGCCATAATGGAAGCACATTTCTTCCAAGAAAAGTCCATAATTTCTTTGTAAATGTCTACGCAATTGCAGTACTTTCTACTACTTGATTAGTAAGTGCAACCTCATCGAGTAAATGTCTTGTCCATATTCTACACTACAATGGCATAAAGAACCACAAGGTAATGTCTGTAGTGACCTTGTGTGCATGGTTTTCTTATTTAATTTTTTTGGGGGGATATTTGTGTATCCTTCTCAATTAAATTCTTTATTCAAGATTGGAACTCAAAAGAGGGCCACAAAAAATGTGTGAATCCTTCTCAAACTGTTCTGATATGTACTTTAGAGTACAGCGGAAAGTTGCCAAAGCCAGTGTGATTTAAAAAAAACATAAAATGATATGTAAGCATATTAACATTTATATTGGAGGTAAATGTTTACTAATATTATGTATTAATGTGTGTACTCATAAGTTATCTAAGGTTATGAGCATGTTTTAATATTTATTTTGGTATTCACTGTGACGTCGTGACATCTTTGCCAATCCCAAATGACACATGAATAAAGTAATATGATTGGTTCAAACAGTTTTCATGCCTCAACAGAGGAAGAGTCCTACAACCTATCTTTACTTTTTGGTGTAGCTATCTGGTTTCACACCTCCATTTATATCTGCAGGATCCCTACATTTTCGGGTGTATTTTTCCATCTTTAAAAAATGGCAGCATATACATCTAGTTAGGCCCAAGACCCAGAGAAGCACTGATCATTAGCAGAGAAGGAAGTGATTCTAAAAAGGCATGAGAGTATTGCCTGGATATTTTTTTACTTCCCTTCCAAAGAGAAAAAGGGTGTGGCATGAGAGGTACAGTGCAACATCTGCTTGAAAATACTTTCTAAAGGTATGGCTACAAAATACAGCTATGGAACAACGTCAATGCTGAAGCACTTCCAAACAATTCATCCCAACCACCTCTTCAGAGCGGAGAAGGAACATGAGGCAGCAACAGCACCTGCTACAGGGGAAGTAGCAGTTGGCAACACCATTGCTGTCCCTGGTACCAGTCGTGGCTGCTGCAGATAAGAGCGGTGGGGCCGGCTGGGGGGGGATTTTGAGACCACAAGGGAAACTTAAATACCTAATTAATTTTCCCTCATGGTTGTCTCTCGAAACCCCCCTCAGCCGGCTCCACCGCACCACCGCTCTCACCTGCAGCGGCCACAGTATTAATTCCTGAATTGAACGAGATTGGCACATTTTGCAGGAAGTGTAACAATGTGTTATCTGTGGGTGAGCAGTCTCTTTCTGCAAGTCTGGGATCAAAACGAGACCACAGATGTTAATTTCTGTTGCTATTGTTGTTTGAACTTATTGCACAAATTTGGTGCATGTTTTTTCTTTAGTTCAATTTTTCAGTTGATGTTTTTAAAAATGGAAAAATACATCCAATTTTTTTTTTAACTCAGAAACATCATAAAAATAAACAAGTTCCAAAAAAGGTTATTTTTAGAACCACCTTATTTGGTTTAAAAAAAAAAAGCATAACTATATGTTTTTGTTGCTATGTCAATGTAAACACCTGTGAGTATCTGTCTATATATATATATGTTAGTTTAAATGTGTGTTTAAGTCATTGTATATGGGTGAGTGAGAGGGTGCATGAGGCATTGTATAGCTGAGTGACTTGATGAGTGGGTGGTTGTGTGAGTAGCTGAATGGGCAAGATAAAGTGCACAAGTAGGTGTATAGTTGAGTAAGTGGGTACATGAGTGCTTGTATGAGTGAGTAAGTGGGTGTATGATTGTCTGTAAGGCTGAGTGAGTGACTTTGTGAGTAGTTATATGAGTGAGAGAGTGACTGTGTGAGTGGCTCTATGGTTGAGTGAGTGGGTGACTTTGACCACAAGATGTCGAGTCCACTTCTCAGCCATTGTCTGAAAGGGGTCGGGCTGCCGTTGAACCTCAGCAGACAAAATCATTATGTAGGGAGAGGCTGGGGTGGAGGTCTCTCTGGGTTGGGGGGTTAAGGTTTACTTTTATGAGTTGGTCTGCGCACTTGGGTGTGCTGTTTGAGCAAAAATACAAAAAGGAGGCATCAAGATATTATAAGTTTCAGGGGCAAATGGGACTAAATCAGAATTCATGTTTTCATTATTTAGTGGGATTTGTTGGATGGCTGGCAAATCATGTCAAGGCTTAGGCCGGGGGGGTGTTCAAGACCATTCTGTCATGGAATGTTAATGGCTTGAAGTCATCCAATGAGCGTAAACCAATGAAGGAGAAGTTATACTATCTCTGCCCACATTTAGTCGGGTTACAGGAAACCCAACTTTGGAGTACGCAGATCCCTCTTTTGGACGACCAGGGGTATCATTTCTTGATTACGGCCTGTTTTATGTCTTCTCAGAGAGGGATTGACCTCTTGGCTTGGGATAAGAGCTGGATTCTCAGCAAACATTGTATAGATCCCGGTGGTTGGTGGATCATTGTGACGGTCACAAGGGGTCAACTCTGGCTTACATTATGCATACTTTATGGAGCTATTGCCTGTGATCCTGTGGTTTTTAACAGTCTCTTGTCTGAGTTGCATTGAGGTGCAACACCCATGATACTCTGAGGTGATTTTAATATCATCCTTAATCTACCAGTTTATTTATCTTATACTGGGGAGGGGGCTACTGCCCTATGTGGGACCAACTACAGTCCGAAAAACTTACCAGGGCTACCGTGTTCTAACTTATAGAATCTTATGCTCTTATGAATGTCCTAACTTTACTACTCCTAACTTTACTACTCCTAAACTGAGAAAAATCCTAACTTTAAGACTTTCGGTATTCACAGAAGGCATTTAGGAGTCCTAAAGTTAGGAGTTCTAACTTTACTACTAACTGAGAAAAATCCTAACTTTAAGACTTTTGGTATTCACAGAAGGCATTTAGCAGTCCTAAAGGTAGGAGTCCTAACTTTACTACTCCTAAACTGAGATAAATCCTAACTTTAAGACTTTCGATATTCACAGAAGGCATTTAGGAGTTCTAAAGTTAGGACACCTAACTTCTGTGAATACCGAAATGAGTAAGTGCCTTCTGTGAATACCAAAATTAGTAAGTGCCTTCTGTGAATACCAAAATGGTAGTAAGTTTAGGATTTTGTCTTAAGTTAGTTCTGTGAATCGGGCCCTGAAATGTTTGGCATCTGCGGTATTCTTTCATAAAACTTTACAGATTGTTTCACTCTATGATTATCCCACCTGACACGAATAGCTTTTGTTAAAAAAAATGTCTTTCAATCAAGATTTGGGAAGATGTTCACAAAGGGTTGGGGTGTCATATAAGAAAGCAAGTCCCAGAGAAGTTGAGGTTTGTCTAACATATGATAGCCAGGGGAGTTTATCAGCATGGTCCAGGTTCAGGATATCTTTCAATATTTGCTGGCTCAAACCCACAGTGCACCTTTTCCATACTGATAACCAAAGAGAGAGTGCTGCTAATTTAATGGTGTTAGTAACGAAGGCCATACTGGCTTATTTATGTACAATACAATTGTTACATGCTAGTGGGACTGACAACAACCTTTTGATAAATTTATCTTCTAAAACTTGGAGTGTTGTCGCATCAGTTATCCCCCATATTGATGCCCCATATATGGGCGTTGATAATGTTTTAGCCGAATACATTTTAGACATTTCTATTATGGGCTTAAAGCCCAATTTTTGGGAAAATGTAAATATAGCAGCCATTAAGTTAGCTCGACTTTGCAACATCTCCTTCTAATTTTATATATAGTCAAAAACAACCCCGAAATAGTTAAAATATTGTACTTGCTCTCTTTTTTCCCCATCTAGATGATATCTCAGATTAGTTCAGCGTCCATTCTTATGATCTGGGATGCTCTTAAATCCTTCTGTAGAAGCCAATAATATTCCTCCATTTGTCGCAAGCTGATAGGCCTGGCGAAAGTAAGATTCTGGTCCTCACTTATTTTCCTGCACTCTCTTTTTGCATGCACAGCAGTCATGCAAGATTGGGGGTCTTTCGCTGCCTTGATGGATCAATTCGTAATTGCTCAGGCCTCACCTTGGGGACGAATGCTGGACAACACGATCAAGAAGGCTCAGGCAAAGCAATTAACTACTATAAAAACTAGTGAAGAAAAGGGTTGTACATTTTCTTTCAGGGTCAGAGTCAGGGCTAATGGTTTTGCTATAGAAGAGATCATGACTCCAAAAGATGAGAAAGTGACAGATCACAGATTCATTCGGGAGGAGTTCTATAGTTTTTATCAGAAGCTTTAGAATGAGAAAGTGGTCCTCTCCACTGAGCGCACTGATCAATTCCTTCGGGCCTTTTACTGTTGCAAGCTGTCCATACCACAGCGGCTCAGGTTAGAGTCCCCATCTTGCCCTCGGAAGTGAAGAAGTGGAGGCCTTCAATCGGCCAGCTGGCACGAGGCAAGGCTTGTGCCCGATCAAATTCCATTTAAATTTTATGTCAGACTATCGCATGTTTTAGTTCCTGTCCTATGCAAAACTGTTTAATTCTTTTGAGTGACTTGGACAGGCTCCTGATTCATGGGTCAAGACTAATATTGTCACTTTTTCCAAGAAAGTGAAAGATCCTCTTCTTTGTGGCTCATATCAGCTGATGTCATTGATTAACACTGATTCTAAAATGTATACGTGTATGTTTTGCCGATAGGCTCTCTAAGGCGATCTCTGATTTGGTTGCTGAGAACCAGCATGGATTTGTTCCAGGGTGGAATCTCACTTCTCATGTCAACACAGTTATCACTGCCCTTGAGATGGGCTGCGCCCAAGAAAACCCGGTCAGAATAATTAATGTTAGATGCAGAAAAGTCTTTTGACCGGGTTTCATGGCCTTTTCCTTGGGCCACTAAGGACGCAGCAGGGTTCGGACCACGGTATATTACTCTTGTCCAGCAGCTTTACCAGAATCTTACAGCCAGAGTCCTCTGCTTAGGTAGCTCAACGGATGTAATATAAATTGTCTGCGAACCCGTCAAGGATGTCTGCTTTCACCCCTGCTTTTTGCGCTCTATATCGAACCTTGTATCTAAGCACTTAGGTGCTCTAGTGACATTGCTCTATTGTGGAATCACCATCTTGAACTTAAAGTGGTTGCTTATGCCGACGATCTTACTATTTTGACCGCAGCTTCTGAGGACTGTTTAGCTGCTGTTGAAATAACAGCAAGCACATTTGTGGCTATCTCAGGGTGGTCAGGATCAGCGCTGACCAGCTCAGTCACATATTATGGGGTAGAAATTTCTCTAAAGATGGAAGAGGTAATTGAGTCCAATTAAGTTTCACTTTTTACAAGCACCACAGAGATATTTGGTAAATGGAACCCTCTGCATATCAGCTTAATAAGAAGGTGTTATCTTATTAAAATTATTAGTTTGCCTCACTCTCTATATCTCGTTCATTGTATACCCCTGTACCTAACTAATGTCTTCTTAACACAGATAGAGGCCCTGGGGCAAAAATGTATTTGGAGGTATAAAAAGCCTAGAGCCAGTATACAATTGCAACAGAGACCACAGCAGGAAGGAGGCTTTTCGATACCAGACGTACGAGTATATTATCTAGCTGTGTTTATCGGCCACCTTGTCATGGTTCTGGGGTGTAAACCTTGGGTATTACGTAATCTGTTTCCAGAATATCTTCCTTGGAGGCAGATATCGTCTCACATAGCGGTATTATTGACACAGTTTACTTCAATAGGACCCGGTATAAGACGCTGCTGGTTTTTCATTCTATCTGGGCTTACCTGAAAACTCACACTTTGGGCTTTTCCCTTTTCAATGCATGTTATTATTTAGGCTATAACCCCAACTTTCCTAGGCAAGTAAATGAGAGCTATATTAATTGTTGGCAGGCACCCACTTGTGAAACACATACATTTTGCACTCCTCAAACACACACACTTCTTACTTTATATATTCTGAATGTGATATACACACTTCTCACACAAGACTGATTCACACAATTTACAGTGCACAATACCCACAAACCCCATACACTCACAACAATGCATACTCAAACTGATGACAAAGACTTCTGACTCCATTTCTGAAACAGACACACACTTGTGAATCCTTACACATTTTGAAAAAACACTCCTGTCCATGCAGGTGTCATGACGCACAGGCAACCATTTTAGAACGGCAAAGTACATGTAAAAAAATGAAGTGCATGGGACTGTGAAAACAAAAAGCCAAGTTGCATTGTGCAGCTGCCAGGCCATAAAAAAACTAAAACATAAAAATACAGGGAGCAGGAAAGAGAGATGTGGGCAGCTCCCCGTGGAGCAAAGGATAAGTGGGTGGATGTGAGTGTTGTGTGTTGTATCTGTATGCGTTTGTTGTGTGATGGGTCTGTGTTTTGACGACACTAGCTCTCCACAGACAACTTAAGCTGTCTATAGACGAAACCTAAAAAGAAATTTGGAATGATTTTTGTAAATGTATACCCACAAATATTTTAGTTCATTTATGTTGATCATCTCTTTCTTACCCCATTCATTTGGTAGCCTACTCTGTTAACATTGTTTCTCATTTTGTTTATATTTTGGAAGTTTGATGTAGGAAGACCTTGGCTATCACGTGCTGTATTATTATACGCTATTTATACCAAAATCCTCATCTTGTAGTTATATATCCACCAGCTCTTTGAATGGCAAAATAGAATATTAATAGACTATTCAATAGAATATTAATCCTGTTTCTGTAGAATATTTTCTCTTCTACCTATTTATTCTGTTGCAGTTCTATAAGCCCAACATTCTGTTAAGTCAAGGTTTTCTGACTTCTGCATTATGTTGGACGGCTGCCCCATCCTTCTGCTTGTCTCTGGCATTTCGAAAAAATATTGGATTAGAAATATTGCATTGCAGAAATTCGTTTTTAATTATCTCTATGTGAGTTAGTTTATATATTAATTTTCTGTTAGTATTATTTGTATAATTGTTAATAATAGTTTGAAATACAGTCTGTAGTTTATAATGATTTATACATTTTTTATTAAATTGCCAATAGTAATTCTCATTGTCGTAGTAGGTTCCTAGGTTTTTAGGGGTGTAGGGTGGGAAGTTAAATAATTGTAATTATTCAACATTGTATTATTAATTATTTAGTTGATTAATAAATATGTACATGTGTAATAATTATATTTTATAAGCTATCTATTAGGTGCAGGCTGTTGGGTTTGTAGGGATAGAGGGTGGGACGTTAATTAAGTAATAATTAAAAATGAATTATCAATTATTTAATGGATTAATAAATATGTAAAGTGTGCAATCATTATATTTTTTAAGTTATACAGTAGGGCAGTTGAGTTTGTAGGGTTATAGGGTCGGAAATTATTTAAATAATAATTAATTAACAATGAATTAAAATTTATTATTAATTATTTAATTGATTATAAACTATGTAAATTGTGTAATAATTGTATTTTTTATGTTATATATAGGTGCGGGCTGTTGGGTTTTAAGGGTTTATGGTGGGAAGTAAATTATTATTCAACTAATTCATTATCAATTCATTATTATATTAGTAATTATTATTTAATTGATTATTAACTATGGTAATTGTGTTACATTTATTTATTTTAGTTATATTTTAAGTGAGGGTTGGTAGGTTTGTGGGGGGTATAGTGTGATAAGTTAAGTAATGAACAAATTACAATATTTTTTCATTGATAACTAATTTGTTTACTAATCATGTTGTTTAATTGTTTCGTATTTTTGTATGTATATACTTTTTTTGGTTGATTAATAAAGTTCATTTTAAGAGTTATATTTATTATAAACTAATACGGATATGTTTCATATATGTTATGTGTTTCAAGTAAAGTACTTTCCCTACTGTTGCACAAATTAGAGCGGGAATTGTAATTGTTACCCCTTTGAAGTCCAACACTTTCCCTACTTTTGCACAGACTGGAGGAGGGTTTGTGAATGTTACCCATCCAGAGTCCAACACTTTCCCTACTTTACTGATGCACATATTGGAGTGGTACTAGTAAATGTTATCCCTCCGGAGTTCAATGCTTTCCCTACTGTTGCACAGACTGGTGCAGGAATAGTAAATGATACCACTCAGTAGTCCAACGCTTTCCCTAATGTTGCAAAGACTGGAGTAGGAATAGGAAATGTTACACCTCTGAAGTCCAACACTTTCCCTACTGCTGCACAGACTGGAGTGGAAATACTAAATGTTACCCCTCCAGAGTCCAACGCTTACCCTACTGTTGCACAGACTGGAGGGCAAATATATATCTATTATTCCCAGGCTTTCATACTTTAAAAAATATTTTTGAAATATATAAACTATTATTATTTGTTGGTTGGTTTAATTTCATATTTGTATATTTTTTCTGTATACAATTTTCCAAAATATGTTTACTGTCCTTTTTATATGTAGTTAATTTTGTAGTACATTTAATATTTTGCATTTGATTTGTTGCCTTTTATATATCTTACAAGGCAAATCTCAGGATGCATCCTGTTCCGACAGAGAGCGTTTTTCTTGTGGATTTGTCTTGTGTTTTGAACTTTGCTGGTGTGCTCCGCCGGCTCGGCGCTCCACACCTTATGGACCCAGGTTCTCCCAGAGGAGCTGCTAACATGTTGGATGCATATATATATATATGGGCTTGTATTGATTTTTGAACAGTAATATTTGCGCACTGGACCACAAGTCCCATCATGCACAGCACCTACAGGGCAGCCCATCCATGGGCGTGTTATGGATTATAAAAGAGTGTGGTCATTGTGCGAACTTATTTCACCGCCAAACGCCTCTGATGAAGGAGTACCGAAACGCATCAGGCATTGGATGATGTGTGAGCTGTAATGTCCATTGACGTGTTGAAACCTGCTTACACCATTAAATGCTTTTATTGTATTGCTGGCTACGGAGTGCTTTTTCAACCTTTGGGCACCTTCTAGCTATATATATATATATATATATATATATATATATATATATATATATATATATATATATGTATATATATATATATATATATATATATATAAATCCAAGGTCCTCCTTCCGTGTCCTCAATCTATTAAGGGGTGGTGCAAAACCAGCGGAGCATAACCGGTAGTCAACATGTCCCGAAAACAAAATACCACTCGCCCTCTCAGAAAGTCAAGACGCAGGAACACCGGACTTTATTCCAAATAACTCTGGGGGTTTATTTTAGTCATATGACTAAAATAAACCCCCAGAGTTATTTGGAATAAAGTCCGGTGTTCCTGCATCAATGACTTTCTGAGAGCGCGAGTGGTATTTCATTTCCGGGACATATATATATATATATATATATATATATATATATATATATATATATATATATATATATATATTCAGTGAAAAAACCATAGGTTTCACACATGTTATAGTTAGCTGGACATTTTACTCGTAAAAAACCAATGAAATTGCCCCGTTATAGTTAGTTCAGCTAACTATAACTCACGCGCCCGCAATGCACTGCTGATGACGTCACATATTACATCACTCATGACATGGTCAGTGACATCACTCATGACATCACTGATGACATCTCAAATGACATCACTGATGACATCACTGATGACATCATCCAGTGAATGTGTGTTTTTCTGAAAATTAAATTTGTTTTATATATGTATATCTCAAGGTCGATGGAAGAATAAATGGGTATATAAGTGTCTAAATGGATGATTTGTTTTTAAAAAATTGATTGTGTAACTGACTGATTAAGTGTATCTCTCACTTTGTGTATAAGTGGCTGCATGGGTTGGTGAGTAGCTACATGGGTGTCTATATAGGTTAGTAGTTGTTTTTTTGAGTATCAGTCTGAGTGTCTGTATGGTTCGGTGGGGGGTATTACGTAGTGCATAGGTGCATGAATGAGTGACTCACTGTTTGTATGTGTTGAAGACAGCATGTGTGCAGGACTGTATGGGTGGATGAGTGTGTGTATGGGTGTGTTAGTGAGTGAATGACTGTCCCAATAGTGTCTTCAGGAGTAACTACATATGTTTTAAACTAGTATACGTGACTATTGGTGTATATATGTGAGTATATGTGAGAGGGAGAGATTGAAAGAGTTCCTGTATGAATAAGTATGTGTTTCTATAAGTGATTGTTTAAAAGACTAAGTATGTGTAAGTTTCCGTAGAAGTAAGTGTGGTGGTGTGTGTATAACTGTATATGCAGGTGAATGTATGTTTGATTCTTTATTAGCATGAGTGACTATGTGTGTGAGTAACTCTATGGATGAGTGGCATTATGTAACAGGATGTATAGGTGTATGAGTACATATGATGAGTGAGTACATGTATGAGTGACTGTATAGGACTGTTGGTGAATGAGTGGATGTGTATGTGGATCTTAGAATTACTGAAGAGGTTGTTGTAACTGGTATTGGTATGTCCATTGTTTTGAAAATTTTAGTCTCTATTTTTGAATGTGTGTATCAAAGCTTATATTAAGGTGAGAGGAGGTCTGCCACTCTATCACAAGGATGATGTCATCAGTGATGTCATCAGTGATGTCATTTGAGATGTCATCAGTGATGTCATGAGTGATGTCACTGACCATGTCATGAGTGATGTAATATGTGACGTCATCAGCAGTGCATTGCGGGCGCGTGAGTTATAGTTAGCTGAACTAACTATAACGGGGCAATTTCATTGGTTTTTTACGAGTAAAATGTCCAGCTAACTATAACATGTGTGAAACCTATGGTTTTTTCAGTGAATTTCTAAGGTTTTTTAAATGCTAATTCCTAACTATAACGTGTGTGAAACCCATGGTTTTTTCAGTGAATTTGCAAGGTTTTTTAAATGCTAATTCCTAACTATAACGTGTGTGTAACCCATGGTTTTTTCAGTGAATTTGCAAGGTTTTTTAAATGCTAATTTTTTTTTTTATTCTTCATTTTTTTCAAACATATTTTTAATTTAATTTTCTTTCATTTTATAAAGACTATGCTTAAATTTTTAAAATCCTTAAATATTTTTTTTTAATATATTTTTTAAAATAAACATGTAAAATTTATTACCAGATTTTTTTTTTTATTTTTTTTTATTTATTTTTTTTATAGTACGCGTACCGTAAGCTCACGGTAAGCGTACGGTTTACGCAACGTCCGTAATCTATCTACGCTGCTTGCGTATAGTTACGCACTTCGCGTAGCCGCGCGTACTGCGCGTGGGACGCGTGCGCGCTTACGCCACACGCGCACGTTACGCGGAAGTGCCGGGGAGTGACTGTTATGCGCATGCGCGCAAGCGCGTGTCTTTTTTACGCGCACGCGTACTTTTTGCCGTAAGCGTACCGTAAGCGTACCGTAAGCGTACGGTAGGTCATGTGATCTTGAAACACAACTTTTGATTGGTTGAAACTACTTTCAGTTCTAGAACTCTCCTACACCACACCCATTCCCCTCATTTCTGCTTGTGATCCCTTGGGAGAAGGAGCTGGTTTGTCTTTGGGATACGATGGCAGAACAGCAGAGCTCTTCTGAGAGTGAGGCTAGCACCAGCAGCACTGTCTTGAGGCAGAGATCGAGGAAACAAAAGCCTTCTTATGTTTGGGATTATTTTACTTTTCCAGAAGGCCAGCAAAAGGTGAATGCACCCTTAGTTACTTGCAAGCTGTGTAAGCGTGTACTTTCTAGAGGTAATCCTAACAGGAAGTATTCCTTTGGGAATCACACCATGAAGAGACACCTCCAGGATGTACACAGAAGGACACATGGTCATCTTTTTGGAGGTAACTCTTCAGAAAGACGAGCCAGTACATCCACAGCAGCTCAGCCTGGACCATCATCTGCAGGGCTGACTCCTTCTTCTGCAGGTCAGGTGAGCCCTTCATCTGTGGGGGGAGAATCGCCTTTTGCTGGCCCTCTGGAAATGAACCTTCGATTTCGGAAGGTTGATATTCATTGCACATTTTGTAAAGGTCTAATTTGTCATAGGGAGACCAGTGTTTCCCTAGTGAACAACAAAATAGATCAGCACATTTGTAGCTTTGAATGATTTTCCCATGCTTCCTTTCCTCTGTCCCTGCATGAACACAACGGTTCTTTTAAGAGCCAACCTTATCTTTCATCTTTTTTTTACATATGTTTTTTAAAACCTTTTTTTTTTTTTTTTTACCGTACGCGTACGGTGCGCGTACCTTTTTTTTATTTTTTAAAAAAAACACTAAAAATCAATTATCAAATTACAAGGTCCTTGAGAGACTACAATTATTATTATTGACTTACCATACTCACTCAAAAAAATATTTATTCATTTGTTTTTTAAAAAAATAGTTTTAAAAATGGTTGTAGTTTTCGAAAATTTTCTATATCGATCTGAAAAAAAAGAAAAAAGTATTAATATTTTTTTAACAATTTATAATACAGTATACATATTTTTGCCTTATTTTTGCTGTTTTCAGAATATATTGCATTTCACTATAAATTGTGAAAGCAATTGCATTCATAATTTTACAGCGGGCAAAAAAAAATAACAATCTCAAAGATTGTATTAAAAAAGCCCAGAATCTCTTCTCACTTAAACTTATCATTACAGAAATGCATATTATTCTAAAAAAATATCATCTAAAAACAATACTTATTTCTTTAAAATACCGTCTGATATGTTTGTTTCAGAAGTATAATCACAATATTATATCTCAAATAACTCCAAAATACATCTGATTTCATTTCCTTTAGGCCAAATAGTATTTTTTTTGGAATAAATTTCCAAGGGAAATCCATTAAAATTCTAAAGTTTAATCTGTCCAGATCTCACCGATTCGGGCCGAGTGAAAATCACTTTTACAGACTGACACATTATGAAACCTTTTTTAAAAATTTATTTAATTGCACATGTCCAAGCTGTTTTTTTTTCAGACCACCACCATGTGTATTCTCTGTGTCTGCCTACACTCCAGCAAGGGCAACCAGCCTTAGTGATGCTGAATGTATTTGCATTACAGACTTAAACCTGAAAACCTCACTGGCTTCTAAATACTGTGCATGACTATACATGGCAAGCACATGGGTGTGTGCTAAGCCTCTGCTTCTTCCCCCAAAAATTCGCTCCCCCTTTCCATCTAATGCAACTGTGAAATCACCAGAGCAAGACGCAATAAATCTCTGCCTATAATTCCTCTATGCACACAGAGTCATGTTTTCACATTAGTCCCAAAACGAAATTTCTTTGCCATTTTGAAAGCACACTTACTGCTCTTTTTTTTTCGGGCCGAGTGAAAATCACTTTTACAGACTGACACATTATGAAACCTTTTTTAAAAATTTATTTAATTGCACATGTCCTAGCTGTTTTTTTTTCAGACCACCACCATGTGTATTCTCTGTGTCTGCCTACACTCCAGCAAGGGCAACCAGCCTTAGTGATGCTGAATGTATTTGCATTACAGACTTAAACCTGAAAACCTCACTGGCTTCTAAATACTGTGCATGACTATACATGGCAAGCACATGGGTGTGTGCTAAGCCTCTGCTTCTTCCCCAAAAAATTCGCTCCCCCTTTCCATCTAATGCAACTGTGAAATCACCAGAGCAAGACGCAATAAATCTCTGCCTATAATTCCTCTATGCACACAGAGTCATGTTTTCACATTAGTCCCAAAACGAAATTTCTTTGCCATTTTGAAAGCACACTTACTGCTCTTTTTTTTTCGGGCCGAGTGAAAATCACTTTTACAGACTGACACATTATGAAACCTTTTTTAAAAATTTATTTAATTGCACATGTCCAAGCTGGTTTTTTTTCAGACCAACACCATGTGTATTCTCTGTGTCTGCCTACACTCCAGCAAGGGCAACCAGCCTTAGTGATGCTGAATGTATTTGCATTACAGACTGAAACCTGAAAACCCCACTCGCTTGTAAATACTTTGCATGACTATACACGGCAAGCACATGGGTGTGTGCTAAGACTCTGCTTCTTCCCCCAAAAATTCGCTCCCCCTTTCCATCTAATGCAACTGTGAGATCACCAGAGCAAGACGCAATAAATCTCTGCCTATAATTCCTCTATGCACACAGAGTCATGTTTTCACATTAGTCCTAAAACGAAATTTCTTTGCCAATTTGAAAGCACACTTACTGCTCTTTTTTTTTTCGGGCCAAGTGAAAATCTCTTTTTACAATTTGAAATCACTTTTACAGACTGACACATTATGAAACCACTTTTTTTTCTTTTATTTAAATGCACATGTCCAAGCTGTTTTTTCAGACCACCACCATGTGCATTCTCTGTGACTGCCTACACTCCACCAAGGGCAACCAGCCTTAGTGATGCTGAATGTATTTGCATTACAGACTTAAACCTGAAAACCCCACTGGCTTCTAAATACTGTGCATGACTATACATGGCAAGCACATGGGTGTGTGCTAAGCCTCTGCTTCTTCCCCCAAAAATTCGCTCCCCCTTTCCATCTAATGCAACTGTGAAATCACCAGAGCAAGACGCAATAAATCTCTGCCTATAATTCCTCTATGCACACAGAGTCATGTTTTCACATTAGTCCTAAAACGAAATTTCTTTGCCAATTTGAAAGCACACTTACTGCTCTTTTTTTTTAGGGCCAAGTGAAAATCTCTTTTTACAATTTGAAATCACTTTTACAGACTGACACATTATGAAACCACTATTTTTGATTTATTTAATTGCACGTGTACAAACTGTTTTTTTTTCAGACCACCACCATGTGTATTCTCTGTGTCTGCCTACACTCCAGCAAGGGCAACCAGCCTTAGTGATGCTGAATGTATTTGCATTACAGACTTAAACCTGAAAACCCCACTGGCTTCTAAATACTGTGCATGACTATACATGGCAAGCACATGGGTGTGTGCTAAGCCTCTGCTTCTTCCCCAAAAAATTTGCTCCCCCTTTCCATCTAATGCAACTGTGAAATCACCAGAGCAAGACGCAATAAATCTCTGCCTATAATTCCTCTATGCACACAGAGTCATGTTTTCACATTAGTCCCAAAACGAAATTTCTTTGCCATTTTGAAAGCACACTTACTGCTCTTTTTTTTCGGGCCGAGTGAAAATCACTTTTACAGACTGACACATTATGAAACCTTTTTTAAAAATTTATTTAATTGCACATGTCCAAGCTGTTTTTTTTTCAGACCACCACCATGTGTATTCTCTGTGTCTGCCTACACTCCAGCAAGGGCAACCAGCCTTAGTGATGCTGAATGTATTTGCATTACAGACTTAAACCTGAAAACCCCACTGGCTTCTAAATACTGTGCATGACTATACACGGCAAGCACATGGGTGTGTGCTAAGCCTCTGCTTCTTCCCCCAAAAATTCGCTCCCCCTTTCCATCTAATGCAACTGTGAGATCACCAGAGCAAGACGCAATAAATCTCTGCCTATAATTCCTCTATGCACACAGAGTCATGTTTTCACATTAGTCCTAAAACGAAATTTCTTTGCCAATTTGAAAGCACACTTACTGCTCTTTTTTTTTCGGGCCGAGTGAAAATCACTTTTACAGACTGACACATTATGAAACCTTTTTTAAAAATTTATTTAATTGCACGTGTCCAAGCTGTTTTTTTTTCAGACCAACACCATGTGTATTCTCTGTGACTGCCTACACTCCACCAAGGGCAACCAGCCTTAGTGATGCTGAATGTATTTGCATTACAGACTTAAACCTGAAAACCCCACTGGCTTCTAAATACTGTGCATGACTATACATGGCAAGCACATGGGTGTGTGCTAAGCCTCTGCTTCTTCCCCAAAAAATTCGCTCCCCCTTTCCATCTAATGCAACTGTGAAATCACCAGAGCAAGACGCAATAAATCTCTGCCTATAATTCCTCTATGCACACAGAGTCATGTTTTCACATTAGTCCTAAAACGAAATTTCTTTGCCAATTTGAAAGCACACTTACTGCTCTTTTTTTTTAGGGCCAAGTGAAAATCTCTTTTTACAATTTGAAATCACTTTTACAGACTGACACATTATGAAACCACTATTTTTGATTTATTTAATTGCACGTGTCCAAGCTGTTTTTTTTTCAGACCAACACCATGTGCATTCTCTGTGTCTGCCTACACTCCAGCAAGGGCAACCAGCCTTAGTGATGCTGAATGTATTTGCATTACAGACTTAAACCTGAAAACCCCAGTGGCTTCTAAATACTGTGCATGACTATACATGGCAAGCACATGGGTGTGTGCTAAGCCTCTGCTTCTTCCCCAAAAAATTCGCTCCCCCTTTCCATCTAATGCAACGGTGAAATCACCAGAGCAAGACGCAATAAATCTCTGCCTATAATTCTTCTATGCACACAGAGTCATGTTTTCACATTAGTCCCAAAACGAAATTTCTTTGCCAATTTGAAAGCACACTTACTGCTCTTTTTTTTTCGGGCCGAGTGAAAATCACTTTTACAGACTGACACATTATGAAACCACCATGTGTAACTACAACAAAAACAATTCCCATTTCTATTATTCATTTCTTAAGTTACCACATACATCCCCTCTCAAACTGTAAACTCACCTTTAAAATTAGTTAGTTGTGAAAGAAATGTGACACTCAAACAGCAGATTATCAGAGCCAGGATCTCTGTTGTGTTCACCTCTCTCCTCTCAGCAGAACCAGATAATGGAAAACTTTCCCTCTATTTTTCCACACATATACATGTAAGTTTCAAATCTCAGTGCTTCCCCCTTTTTTTCAAATGTAATCACACATTTCTATTGGTTGAAAACCAACCCTTTTCCAAAAGTACCCTGCCCCCAACTTGACTTCTGCCTAGTACCCTTCCCCCAACTTGACTTCTGCCTGCTACCATAGCAACAGCTCATGGAACACTGCTGTGTGCAGTTAGGTCAGAAGTTCGACACACAATGTTTCAATTCCACAGAGCAAGAGTGCTTGACTTTTCAAACCTTACAGCAAATCCATAGTACTGTTCTTTGGTTACACATTTTTTTGTACCAATACAAAACATGCTTCTATTAATTTTCACATACAGCCTAGTTTTTATTCTAGAATGGTATGAAACAGCCAATCAGTTCTTTTTGTTTTAAAAAAATATGTATGCCTCCATTTCCAAACTGTCTTTCTTTTCATATTGCCATTCTACTGAAAGACACCTCCTGAGTGCATCCAGTTCTCCTTTGAAGATGTTCACAGTGTGGATTGTAGGGCACAGCTATGTCTTCTGGAGTGAAAAGTTTGCAGAGAAAACAGATATGGTGAGAGACCTTGCTTTGCCAAATGTAGACATTAAATGGATTGGTCAGAGAGGGTTAAAGTGGCACCAATTGATGCCATTGGTGAAATCCTTCATTCAAATCCAACACCCTGACCTCATAATAGTGCACTGTGGTGGCAATGACCTAGGCACTTTGACTGGGGTAGGTCTGGAAATGCTTATGAAGGACACCTTTGCACAACTGTTTACACTTTTCCCTAAAACTGCCTTTGTGTTTTCCAACATATGCCAAAGGCAAAAATGGAACTGGTCCAATCATTTCTGTCCACAGATTGACAAAGCAAGAAAGCACGTCAACAAATCTGTTTCTGCTTTCCTCCGTGACTATGGTATGGGTGCCATTTACCACAACAACTTGCGTTATGACATGCAAGACATTTATAGAGGAGATGGTGTGCACTTCAATGATGAAGGGAACAGAGTCTTCCTCTTGAACCTTAGACTCTGCATCGGTACTTACTTGTAGGTACCACTAAAAAAATGACTTCATTAACACAACAGCTCTTTTTAGAGCTCCCTAATTTCTAAACTCTTAAATCTGCTTTTCATTTATCTATTTTTTTTTTTTTACCGTACGCTTACCGTAAGCTTACCGTACGCGTACCCCGTGATTTTTTTTTAAATCAATAAATGTTTTTTTTGTACTTTTCTGTCCTTCTTTGACCCCCTTACAAATGTTAGGGGGTCTGTAACTCTCCTCATTGCCCCCTTTCCTTGTTTTCACTCTTTTTTTTCAGAGTGAAATACACAAAATGGCGGCCGCCGCTTCCTGGTTTCGACCGATTCGAATGTTTACTAAGATCTAACAGCCAATCAGAATCGCGCTCGCGCACGCCGCCGTACGCTTACCGTAAGCGTACGGTAAGCGTACGGTAAGCGGGCTCAGATATATATATTGATTTAAAGGCTATTTTCTCAGAATCTACTGAACAGATTTACACCAAACCTACAAAAGGCACTTCCTTGACCTAGGGACTACCTCTCTGCCAAATTTTGAGTAATTCTGTTCAGCCGTTCGGGCTGTAGCTCGTTCTAAAGGTCCTATGGAAAAATGCATGGGAAAAACGCGTTTTGGGACCCCCCTTTTATCTCAGCCCCCGCTTGACGGATCCCCCCGAGACTTTCAGGGTAGGAGCGGAGCATAGCGCCCCACCTATTTTGAGAAATTCGCGAGGATTCGTCGACCGGCGCCAAAGTTATTCAAAATAGAATGTTGAGGTTTTCCTATGGAAACGTGGTCCTAACTATAACTACCTACTGGCGACCGCCAGTAGGTAATATATATATATATATGCTCAAATTACCGTTACTTCAAAGTAAAGGATGACGACGCCGTGTCTTGCATAAATTCAAAATTTAATGCTCAGCTGTTGGACGCGTTTCGCCTGTCCCGCAGGCTTGTTCACCAACCATTAACAATAAAGTTTGCCACCATTTTAAGACACTCGCTGCGTGTCACGTGCACAAGAACTACAAATGCAGTGTATTCAACAACAGACTAGTAGTTTTACCACATAAACATGAATTCGTGTTTAACATTATTTAAACATTTTTTCTTTCACATCGTAGCTTGATTATTCGGGAGTATTTAGTAAGCCCAGAATTTAAACTAAATATCTGAAGAGAAACAAGCAAGTTCATGCAGGAGGACAAATTACGCGCTGTCATTTTAGTATGAACACCGTAATGATCGGTAGTGTCAATATCAAATGCTTATTGCATTCTCACTGCGTAACATTGCCGTTTACTTTATTCTCATTATCTACAATATTTTTGTTAATCAAGACTGGTGTATTGCCCAAGTGGGCCAAAATTCCAAATTGTTGAATATGTTTGCAGATATTACAGTCTACAACAGTGCTCCCAAAATAATAAAAAAACTTAAAAAATAATAATATAAGAAATGGTTAAAAACGGAAGGGAAGTAGGTTGCACTTGTATATTGATCATAGGTGGGTATGCAGGTCTTCTTCAACATTAAGCCCTGTCGGGTTCTTACAATTCAATTTGATTATATAAGAAGATTCAAGTCTTCTCAATTGTTTTTCCTTATTACCCCCTCTTTTGCTGCTCTTAACCGCATCAATTACAAAGTATGACAAGCCTGCTATACTTTTGTTGTGAAAGCGTTCAAAATGACGTGCCACAGGGTACGATTTATCACCATTTTTAATTGCTCTCAAGTGTTGTAAAACACGTTTGTGCACAGGCAAGATAGTGCTGCCCACGTATCTCAGGCCACAAGGGCACTGAAATACATAGACAGCAAAATCTGTCTTGCACGTGTAATGTCCTTTGATTTTAAATACTTTATTAGCAAAGCCTGATGTATACCTGGAGGTGTTCGTACCATGAATACAGGCTTTACATTTCGTACATTTCACAAAACCTTCTTTCTTTGTGAGCCACATAGTGGCTGCTGTCTTAGTGGACGGAATTTTCAAAACATTGCTCACCAGCATTTGTTTAAAACTCTTTGCTTTTCTGAATGTTATTTGTGGTTGTTTCTTAACTAGTTTGCCTAAGGTAGGTTCACTACAAATCAAGTGCCAATGTTTGGTCAGGAGGCTCCTTACTTTTTTATGTTGAATGTTGTAAGTAGTTATCATCCTGCACTCATTTTTGTTCTTATTATCATTCTCCATATATATATATATATATATATATGTTTTTAATAGTAGTAAATTATAATAAAACACAAAAGATAACATAATGTAAAATATATATTTTAATAATGGTATGTATATGTAAACATACATACACAGGTATAATAATGTCAGTGTTTATATAAATATATATTAATATATGTAGTATTAAAGTTACTCAAATGTATTTCATTTACATTAAATGAATGCTATATATTAAAATATTGAAGATTTGCTATTTTAAACTATATACATATATATATATATTTAAGAAACAATATTTTTGTAGGATTTGTAATGATATTGGGATGAAACTATATTTTTCAATATTTTCATACTTTATAAGTTTAAGGAAACTATATTTTTGTAATCTGTATTTTTGACATTATATTTCTGTATCACAATATTTTTGTGATCGATATGTCAGTGATCCCTTGTCTCGGTGACCCGTTGGCTCACGGTCTAGTGGATTCTGGTCCTAGCTCATCTGGGTCCAGATTTATCAAAGTTTTGGTTCGCCCAGGTGTTGCCAGATGTCCCCCAGGTGTCGCCCAGGTGTCGCAAGGGAATGCAGGCAATGTAGAACCTAGAATGAGATTTACCAAGCCACGCAAGGCCACATCGCATGGCCCTACATTGGTTGATAAATTTGGAGTGACACAAGGCAGCGCAAGTCCCTGCCTTGAGTTACTCTGTCCTGGAACAGTGTTCCATGGGTGGAGTGTGGTGGTCTCACGCATCTACCTCTGCCTCATTCCCAGATTTACCAAGACTGGAAACTTAGAAATGCATTAAAATACTATGCATTCCCAGGGGAGGTGCAACGGGGAGAATATCCTTATTTCTCCTTGTTGTTTCCTCTTTCTAAGTGAGCTGCATTCTGCAGCACACATAGAAAGAGGAAAATGCCTCTCAGGATTGTTTTTGTGCAGGAAGGTGTCCCTTATGGCACAAAAACAATTCTGATGCCTAGCTGGCGCTAGGCTGCACTGAGTGTGTCAGTTTAAGGAGAGGACAGGAATTGATATGACACATTCCTGTCCTCTGCTTTTCAGGCAGCTCAGCACAGCAAGTTGTTTTGCTGAGTTGCTTGAAAAAACAATGAATCGGGACTCATTTTCTGAGAACAAAAAAAACAAACTGCTTTCCAAAGAGCACTCAATAAGCAGGCAAATACATTCATTTAAGGTTGTCGGGTCATGAGCAGTTCAGAATACATCAGTATAGGACAATTTGGTTACTTTGCTTCTGAGAGTTTGTCAGAAGGGCAGAAATAGCTCGATATAAATTAGGTACATGGCTGGTTGATTGATTGATTTGGTTTAATGATCCAGTTTAGGGAATGAAGACTTAGAGCCAGTGCATGCAGTGGCGTAGCAAGGGGGGAGCGGTGCGCTCCGGGCAACACGGGTTTTGGGGGGGCGGTAAACACCCCCCCGCGCTTCCATGCATTCGCCACGGCAATTGCGGGAATCTCGCACCAGCCCCCCCCGCTCATAAGACCACCGCGGGAAAGGCAGGGACCACCACGGGCAGTAGAGTGGCTAGCGACGACACTGAGTGCATGTTCAAACTAGCCTGACTAGCTGGCAGTAGTGATGTACAACAAAGAGGCAGACACTTACATATAAACCTTAAGTACCAGTGTAAAGATTGTAAGAACTCTGATTTCTGGTATGTTGAGTTACAAAAATACATTTTGTCTTGCAGTTTTATAGAGCGTGAACTTGACCCCAAGGCTAAATGATTACCAGGCTACTCTAATTTTTTTTCAGGGGAAGATTGAGGGCATATTTATGAGTTTTGTTGCACAGGGCAGCATAGCAAGTCACCTTGCTGCACAGGCCTGCACTACAGGGAAAGGGCAGGAATGTGCCATATTTATCCAATACAGCACATTCCTGTCCTTTTCACATTCTGTCCTTTTCACTTGCAATGGTACCATTTTCACAGTCTAGCGCCAGCGCAAGCACGATTGCACCACGGAGCAAGTGTGCCTGTGTTGTAGGCAGGGTTTTTTGTGCAGGATGAGTAACCTTTCTGCACAAAAACATTCCTCAGAAGCGTTTTCCTCTTTCTATGTGTGATGCACAAACGAGGAAAAATAAAGGTATTTTTCATTGTTACGCCTTTCTTGGGGAGGTGTATCTTTTTTGGTGCATTCCCAGGTTTTCTTGTTTTGGTAAATGTGGAAATGCGCAAAGAGAACTATTGATGGACAGAATGCAGAACAATGTCATACATTCTCCCCAGTACAGAGATCTGGGCCTAAATCCATAGTTTTTTTGCTCACCATGCCATTTCAGTTTGGACCCAGTCATATGCAAATCAGTCTTGATCCTGTGCCCAATGGAAACAGTGCAGCCCGAATTGCCAGGCCAGGTCCTCCCTGGACTGGAAACAAGCATCCTAGGACCGGTTTTGGAGTTTCACCCCTCTTCAGCCAGGATAGCTTGATTCCAGTGACATGGAGAGCACGGGACTCATGTCTGAGCATACCCATCCCACTCGGGGTGACAAATGCAAAAAGAACTATTGATGGACAGAATGATGGAAAGAATGCAGAACAATGTCATACATTCTCCCCAGTACAGAGATCTGGGCCTAGATTAGGGTTATGAACCCGAAACGGGTCCCAGGATGCTTGTTTCCGGTCCAGGGAAGACATGGCTTGGCAGTTCGGGCTGGACTGTTCCCATGAGGCACAGGGTCAGACTGATTTGCATATGGCCATGTCTGAACTGGGGTGGTAGAGTGAGCTAAAGAATGATGATGGATTAAACCCAGATCAGTTGACTGGGGGTGAGTGTTTGATTTGCTCAAGCGCTCCGTCCATCAACACCTTTGGTATCGCTTTGTTCGCGCTAAGTTGGCAGGGTATGCCCAGACGTGGTTCCCTTGCTCACTTTGCCACTGGATTCAAGATAGCCTGGCTGATGACGGTTATGAACCCGAAACCGGTCCCAGGATGCTTGTTTCCGGTCCAGGGAAGACATGGCTTGGCAGTTCGGGCTGGACTGTTTCCATGAGGCACAGGGTCAGACTGATTTGCATATGGCCATGTCTGAACTGGGGTGGTGGAGTGAGCTAAAGAATGATGATGGATTAAACCCAGATCAGTTGACTGGGGGTGAGTGTTTGATTTGCTCAAGTGCTCCGTCCATCATCCCCTTTGGTATCGCTTTGTTCGCGCTAAGTTGGCAGGGTATGCCCAGACGTGGGTCCCTTGCTCACTTTGCCACTGGATTCAAGATAGGCTGGCTGATGAGGGTTACAAACCCGAAACCGGTCCCAGCATGCTTGTTTCCGGTCCAGGGAAGTCATAGCTTGGCAGTTCGGGCTGGACGGTTCCCATGAGGCACAGGGTCAGACTGATTTGCATATGGCCATGTCTGAACTGGAGTGGTAGAGTGAGCTAAAGAATGATGATGGATTAAACCCAGATCAGTTGACTGGGGATGAGTGTTTGATTTGCTCAAGCGCTCCGTCCATCATCCCCTTTGGTATCGCTTTGTTCGCCCTAAGTTGGCAGGGTATGCCCAGACGTGGGTTCCTTGCTCACTTTGCCACTGGATTCAAGATAGCCTGGCTGATGAGGGTTATGAACCCGAAACCGGTCCCAGGATGCTTGTTTCCGGTCCAGGGAAGACATGGCTTGGCAGTTCGGGCTGGACTGTTTCCATGAGGCACAGGGTCAGACTGATTTGCATATGGCCATGTCTGAACTGGGGTGGTGGAGTGAGCTAAAGAATGATGATGGATTAAACCCAGATCAGTTGACTGGGGCTGAGTGTTTGATTTGCTCAAGTGCTCCGTCCATCATCCCCTTTGGTATCGCTTTGTTCGCGCTAAGTTGGCAGGGTATGCCCAGACGTGGGTCCCTTGCTCACTTTGCCACTGGATTCAAGATAGGCTGGCTGATGAGGGTTACGAACCCGAAACCGGTCCCAGCATGCTTGTTTCCGGTCCAGGGAAGTCATAGCTTGGCAGTTCGGGCTGGACTGTTCCCATGAGGCACAGGGTCAGACTGATTTGCATATGGCCATGTCTGAACTGGAGTGGTAGAGTGAGCTAAAGAATGATGATGGATTAAACCCAGATCAGTTGACTGGGGATGAGTGTTTGATTTGCTCAAGCGCTCCGTCCATCATCCCCTTTGGTATCGCTTTGTTCGCCCTAAGTTGGCAGGGTATGCCCAGACGTGGGTCCCTTGCTCACTTTGCCACTGGATTCAAGATAGCCTGGCTGATGAGGGTTATGAACCCGAAACCGGTCCCAGGATGCTTGGTTCCGGTCCAGGGAAGACATGGCTTGGCAGTTCGGGCTGGACTGTTCCCATGAGGCACAGGGTCAGACTGATTTGCATATGGCCATGTCTGAACTGGGGTGGTGGAGAGAGCTAAAGAATGAAGATGGATTAAACCCAGATCACTTGACTGGGGGTGAGTGTTTGATTTGCTCAAGTGCTCCGTCCATCATCCCCTTTGGTATCGCTTTCTTCGCGCTAAGTTGGCAGGGTATGCCCAGACATGGGTCCCTTGCTCACTTTGCTACTGGATTCAAGATAGGCTGGCTGATGAGGGTTATGAACCCGAAACCGGTCCCAGCATGCTTGTTTCCGGTCCAGGGAAGTTATAGCTTGGCAGTTCGGGCTGGACTTCCCATGAGGCACAGGGTCAGACTGATTTGCATATGGCCATGTCTGAACTGGGGTGGTGGAGTGAGCTAAAGAATGATGATGGATTAAACCCAGATCAGTTGACTAGGGATGAGTGTTTGATTTGCTCAAGCGCTCCGTCCATCATCCCCTTTGGTATCACTTTGTTCGCCCTAAATTGGCAGGGTATGCCCAGACGTGGGTCCCTTGCACACTTTGCCACTGGATTCAAGATAGCCCGGCTGATGAGGGTTATGAACCCAAAACCGGTCCCAGGATGCTTGTTTCCAGTCCAGGGAAGACATGGCTTCGCAGTTCGGGCTGGACTGTTCCCATGAGGCACAGGGTCAGACTGATTTGCATATGGCCATGTCTCAACTGGGGTGGTGGAGTGAGCTAAAGAATGATGATGGATTAAACCAAGATCAGTTGACTGGGGGTGAGTGTTTGATTTGCTCAAGCGCTCGGTCCATCATCCCCTTTGGTATCGCTTTGTTCGCCCTAAGTTGGCAGGGTATGCCCAGGCGTGGGTCCCTTGCTCACTTTGCCACAGAATTCAAGATAGCCTGGCTGATGAGGGTTATGAACCCAAAACCGGTCCCAGGATGCTTGTTTCCGGTCCAGGGAAGACATGGCTTGGCAGTTCGGGCTGGACTGTTCCCATAAGGCACAGGGTCAGACTGATTTGCATATGGCCATGTCTGAACTGGGGTGGTGGAGTGAGCTAAAGAATGATGATGGATTAAACCCAGATCACTTGACTGGGGGTGAGTGTTTGATTTGCTCAAGTGCTCCGTCCATCATCCCCTTTGGTATCGCTTTCTTCGCGCTAAGTTGGCAGGGTATGCCCAGACGTGGGTCCCTTGCTCACTTTGCCACTGGATTCAAGATAGGCAGGCTGATGGGGGTTATGAACCCGAAACTGGTCCCAGGATGCTTGTTTCCGGTCAGGGAAGACATGGCTTGGCAGTTTGGGCTGGACTGTTCCCATGAAGAGCAAGGTCAAGACTGATTTGCATATGGCTGGGTCCAAACTGGGGTGGTGTGGTGAGCAAAAGAGTGATGGATTAAGCCCATAGCTGTGTGACTGGGGGTGAATGTTTGCATTGTTCAGCATTCCATCCTTTATTTGTTCTTTTTGCTTTAATGGACCTGCAGCACTGATTGTGCTACCCACAGAGGTAGCCTTTCAAACCTGTCTCAGGCCTGCCCCTGCAGTTCCTGTGTGAGGAGTTTACTGCCTCTCTGACTTGGCATTTAAAATGACTTGCCAAACCTTAAACTCCCCTTTTCTCACATATACGTCCCCTCTAGGGTAGGCCCTAAGCGGCCCAAAGTGCAGGGTGCTATGTAAGTAAAAGGTAGAACATGTACTTTTATTTTTTGCATGTCCTGATAGTGGTGAACAGCCTATTCTGTTTTTCACTACTGTGAGGGCTACTCCTCCCATAGGTTAGCATTGGGATTTCACTAATACACTTTTAAGCTGTAATTCCTTATCAGAGAGGAGTAGCTTGTTAATCTTTCATATGTTTGGAATGGTATTGATAAATCCTACTTACTTGTGAAGTTGGATTTAACATTACTATTTTAGAAATGTCACTTTTAGAAAGTGAAAAATCTAAAACATCAATGAGGTTATTCAAAACATAGATATTCAACAGCAGAAAATTAACAAACACGGGTATATCTTTTTTTCTTTTTTTCAAAGGTACACAGTTGTTAATGTAAACAAAATTTAAAAAGGGTACATTAGACCACAACAAAACACCATGATAGAGGCTATACAAAAAAACTACAGATCATAGGTGTAAACAATGGTTAGCTACTAATAGGGGCTTAACGTATAAGTGACTATCTTGTATAAAATTTGACTAAGAGTAGCTAATGAAATCCCTTGAAGGCGCATTTATTTACTACTAATCTACCTGCCCAAGCCTCCAAGGGTATATTGGGTTTCCCACTTCTCTGTTACTTTTAGAAAGGGGACATTTCTCTACACTTACTGTTCTGTGTGCCTGACAGTCTGCCACCAATACACGTCTGAGGTGGGTGACGGCTACACTTTGTAGATCCTTCTAGACAGCGACAACACAGGAAGGATAGATGTGTCAGAGTACCCATCTACATTTATCTGCATGCTGATGCCCTTGCCTGGGCAAGAAGGAAGGGAGGGGTTAACACATCACTTGAACAGGTAGTTTCCTGCCCCCACACAAAGGGCTGATTTACACCCCATATATAGCCTGGCACACATGACTGGGCATAAAGGGGAAACTGTGCACTTCAGAGAGCTGCTTTGAAATCAACCCCACATCAAAGGTACTTTTGGGTTTAAATACTGGGTCTGCTGTCTGCTGCTCTCTCATTCTGCTAAAGGAGAGCTGGACTCTGCCTTCCCTCAAAGTGATCTTCATGGGCTTCCTGCTCCTGTGTCCGGCTCACTGGAAGTGGTCCAGATTCTTGCAATACAGATTTCAACACGTCTCCTGTCTGTAGATAGCAGAACCAGTGAATTGACCCGGTTGCGGAAGTAAAACCAGTGCATCACCTCGGAATGAGCGATTTGCCTGCAGAGATCAGCGCATCGGACAGCGTATCACCGCTGCTGAAGCTTGAAGAGATCAATGCATCCCTTCTACTGCGTGGCAGGAAACTGGAGCATTGCTTGACGCATCTGGACTCCGGCACCCGTCTTCGGAACTGTCGCATTGCCATCACTGCAAGGATATCAACACATCTCGTTAATTGCAACCAAGAAAGATACTTTGTTTACCGGGGCCTGCATGGGCCCTTTAGCTGACTGGCGCTCCATCAAGGCCTGCCCGAACTTTAACTTTGCCATGGTCCAGCGTGACCTAAAGTAACCTGTGGGCAGAGCTACTTGCTTCTAAGAGCTTTACTGCCTTTATTCCTTTCAAATTCAATATTTCAATTTCCATGCATCGTATTTTTGTCCTTTTGGCCTTGTTTTGTTTATAATATAATAATCTATTTATATAAAACTGTGTGCAGTCTTTTTGTGGTGTTTTCAATGTGTTACTGTGTATGTGTGTGTTGCACAAATACTTTACACATTGCTTGTTTAGCTAAGCCTGACTGTTCTGTGCCAAGCTGCTAGAGGGTAAGCACAGGTTATCTTTTAGAGTGTATCTAGATTACCCTGACTAGGATTGTGGCTTCTCCTTGGAAGGGTGCATTCATTTGCCAACTTGAAACCCAATGTCTAACAGATAGCAAGGAAGGGACCTGGGCACATCTCAGGAAAGGAGATGGGGCTGATAAGTGAATCATAAAGAGGTGGCTGGGTTCTATGATTTGATGCACATATCACTGTGGCTGACTGCAATATGAGCTCTGGTCACTCTCATGAATTGTGTTATAGACAAGCAGCTTTGGAGTTGTGCCTGCTATGACAGACATCTGTCATGAAGAAAGATGAAAAGGAGAAGAATCCACTTGAAAAGAACCAGAACCCCAACAAAAAACTCCAAAGACCCAGACCCTAAATCACACTTGGTGGCTAGAAAGGATTATAGAAAGAGCAGGTTGAGTCCCCAAATCTTTGTTATCTGCCAAGCAGCCAGACAGGCTGTGTGAGAAGGATAAGCTCTGCAAGACTTCTTCCTGTGACCAGAACTGGGGGCCAAGACCTGCTCGTCTCCCTGCAAAGTTAGGGGACTTCACGCAGGGAAACCAAGAACACTTGCCCTGGAGCCAGGGGGAACCATTACCTGCCTGCTGTCCAAGTCCAGTGTGCCCTGTGAGGGAGAGGAGAGCATTGAAGATAGCAACGCCAAGTGGACAGCCTTGCAATGAGGACTCACTATGCAAGGTGTGAGTATTCAGCTGTGCACCAATTGGGCCATAGCCTGTGTGCAAGACCGTTTTCTGGGTCCCCTGAATGCTAGGAGAGGGCCACAGTTGACTGAGACTAGTATTGAGCGCTGTGCAGAGGGTGCAGACCCAACACAGACTTGTTATGGTGAATTTGAATGCCAGAAGGGGCCACAGGTGAAGAAGTTGTGTAACCTGCATGTCAGGACTTCTGACCGGCTGAGCATCGACCCCCATATGACAGGAGGGGTCGCGTGGTGTGGTTGATTGCACCTGAGGAGTCTACGTTGCATCCAGAAGGTACCATGGCAAATCTGTGTTCCAGGAGGGGCTGCTGGGATTTTTTCATCAAACACTATGGGCTGTCTCCCAGGACTGGAGTGAGGCTATGACCAGTGGGTCTAGACGAAGGATCTGCCCTAACTGACCCCCATGGGCCAGGAGGAAGCAGGGGAGATCTTGACTTACTGCATTGCTGAGAGCTGGAAGCTGCTCCAATCATTGGGGAGAGCGACCGTGCCACTCCGATGAGTGAGCCTGGACCCACCTGACGCTGCTGCATGTACCATGAGCAGCCCAACTTACTTGAACAGAATCTGATCTCATAAAAGCTTGCGCTGAGGGCACATACTGTAATGCAATGTGCTTCTGATCTGCAGGACTGGGTAAGACTTGAGGTAGGGCCTTGGGGTCCCAAGGGATTTACTGCTGAAGATGTTGCAGCACCTTAGACACTTTTGACTAAAATCTTGAAGAGTCCAATGGAACTCCTAAGTGTGGCCCAATATTGTGCATTCCCTGGATGCAGCCACTGGTGAATGGGGAATAATCTCCAACTTGTCACATGAAGATGAGTGGAACAGAGATTTGTCTAACAACTACTACAAGCCTGACCTCAAGGGGATTGTATTGTTGCATTTGAATGTCGCATCTCTTTGCATGTGTAGAGTTAGGAATAACATAAACATTTTTTCTTATAAAAGTAAGCATTTCACTGGACATTTATTTATTGTTCGTACTGTTTGCACTTTTAGTTTATGAATTGCGTTCACTGACCTGTTTCTACAGCCAACTCCACCACCGAGGGAGTCTTGACTGCCCGATCACCAGCTACCACTGAGAGTCAAGTGCAGAAGTGGTACTTGGGCCAGTTGAGCAGGACCCATACTAGGTCAGGCCTCTGGAGATCAGAAGTAAAATGCCTTAGCCACCATAGTTGAACCCAGTAATCCCTGTTTGCCCCATGGCCCCCAAAAGTGATTTTGAGACAAAGATAGATGGATAGATGGATAGATGGATAGATGGATAGATGGATAGATGGATAGATGGATAGATGGATAGATGGATAGATGGAGGGATAGATGGATAGATGGAGGGATAGATGGATAGATGGATAGATAGATAGATTAGTAATATAATATTTGAATATCTATGTAAGCACATCATACAAGAGTGATAAAAGCAAACTAGAAAGACATACAAGCACAACATACATGGGTTAACAAGTATACGTGTAGTCCTCAATTAAAATACATATAGGAGTGCAATTATGAATGCATTTAAAAAGAGATTCACTTTATAAAGAACAGATTCAAATTAACACAATCCAGTATAATCTCAAATAGCAGCAATCAGATAAAAACAAAAGCAGCTCCATAATGAATTTACAAAATAAATCAGGAGATACACGATCTGATCAAGCTGGCATGTGCCCTGCGCTGTGAAGAGCTGTAGAAAGTGTTCTTTTATCACATCAGCCTCTAAACACAAAGCCACCACTAAAGTAATAATTAAATGCACACAAAAACATTGGCAATAAAGGGAAATACGCTTTGTGTGGATGTGCTCCTTGTAAAAAGTGAAAAATGCAGTGACTCAAGGGAATTAGCCAGTGGCTGAAGCAGGCTGACCCGCTGCCCTTTTTGTATGCTGTAGCGGGCGTAGGCAAAAAGTGTATGACACAACAACAGACCAATGGATGAAGATAGCTGGCTGAAAGCCCATTTAAGTAAATGAGTAAAGCCCTGTCAAAATCCAGAGAAGTAAGCATATTATACATATTAATTTTGTAAAAAAAAGTTTGCTAATACCAGACCTAAAAATAGGGCACATCTGCCAACCTAACAAAACAAATCATCGTTTGAGAAGAGAGCAAGGCCTTTGAGAGGGTGGGGCATCATGATGAAAACTGCCTGGGAGGCTTTACTGACACTTGCCCACACCAAACCTTCACCCCTCCAACAAACAAACAAAAAGAACTCTGAGGCTGCCATTGATATACGGGTGTGTTTCCACATCCCTTAATAGACGATTAGCACCCCCATAGACTGGCTGGAAACCCACCCAGGGCAGGAGTTTTCAAGTCGTCTTTCCAGTCACTGGGTGAGATTGGCTTTCCAAGGGGGACCTTATGAAGAAAGACGATATCATATCATGGTGGCACTGTATGAGTTGGCATGTCTACAGTAAGTCGATGATGGGCAGTTTTGTGACCCTCATGCACAGTACGCAAGCAGCTTATTAACATAAGTCAATATATAATATTCGGGATTCTCTTGAAAATTAAAGACAATTTGTTTAGTTACAGCATACAAATACTCCCTAACAGAAATGTTACTTTAAACTCCTAGAAAAAGCACAACTAACTCCTAGTCCTTTCCACAAAAAAACAGCGTTGTACAATTTACAAGTCATGAGTGACCCACCATAGAAAATGTAGGTAAAGTACAACTAATTAACCTATCATGCAAAAAAATAAACATTGTAATTTACAGAGAGCGAGCATGCTGTCATTTGGCTTTCATTATAGTGCAAATCTGAAACAGAATTAGAAAGCCGAAAATATTGTTTGTATTGTTCAACTTTGCAAACCTTTCATAGAACTCTATTTATAACTGTGAATGTTGGGTTTTAACTCTGTTGGCCACATGCAGCATTTCAATCAGCTGTTTTCTCTTTGATGGTCTAACACAAAACACATGCATCGCAGCGCCTGAGGGTGCAGCGGCTGTAGGATGGAGTGCCTGCAGCATTCTGATAAGGTGTCAAGCGTGTGGGTTCCAGGACCACAGCCTCTTCTCTTCCTGAAGGCTGAGCGAGATCAAAGGACTGAAAGTTGGCGTTTGTGGTTGCTGAGAGGGAAAACAAGATGATATTAATCTCCGGATCAACAGACACGCCAAAAATGCGGCATATGATATCAATAGAATAGAACAGTGCATGTCCTATATGGATAAGATAAAGTACATATAAATTTGATTTGACAAGTGGGTTGGGGGTGTTTTGAAGTGTTTCCATATCCATTCAGAGGAGAGCCAGTAAATTGTCGGGTCCTTGTAGGTAAGGAGTTAAATGATAACACTGCAATAAAACAATTTAAGCATACTAGGAGCCTCCATTTTTGGATCATCAACAAGAATCTTTGGCAAAGCAAAATTATCTGATTCACATTGTGATTTACATCCAAACCCATTGGATTTGCCAGAGCTTGTCAGTAGGAGGTAGTCTCTAGGCAAGCTGGATAACCGCAGGAGTCCAAGTGCAGATTCACATCAGAACCGCCCTGATTGGATGCAGCAGCTGGTGGCAGACGAAAGGAGTTGCCATGCCAAGGAAGCAGAGTTATCACTGTGTGAGCTGTGTCCTGTTTGCAAGAGAGAGGAGCCATAAGGCAGCCATCTTAGAGATGGCAAAAAAAAAATAATAATACTGTAGGAAGATAGGATCCTTCTGCATGGTTACCCCCACTTTTTGCCTGGTGTTGTATCGGTTTTTGACTAGTCTGACTGGGATCCTGCTAATCAGGACCCCTGTCTTGCTTGCTTTTTCCATAACCTGTTGTGACATGTACTTAGGTACATCTCAGATGGGATACGGGGGTACCCTTGTCAGTCCCTAGTAAATGGTACCCAGGTACCCGGGCATAGGTACCCCAGAGGTCTCCCATTGGCTGCCATATGTATTATGCCACCCATGAAAGACCATTCCAAACCAAACTATAGACCTGCCATTGCAGCCTGTGTAAGTGGGTGCATGCACCACTTACTAAAGATATAGGATTACTATATTTTAAGTTCACTGCACTTAAAACCTATAAGTCACCTCTATAGCAGGCCTCAACAATCCTGTAGGCAGGGTGCTTGGTTCTAAGTGAGAAGGTGCCCCTGTATGAGCAGGAGAGCAGGACACCCTTGCAGCCCAAGAAGTCTATTCTCCCGGGTTTTCAGTGAAGCAGTCATATACCATATATAGAGGGACATTATGCGACTGCTTGATGACCAACTATAAAACGGCTGACACAAACCCTATTGTATTTGGTGTCAAACATGTTGGAATCATACCCCAACACTGGTAACAGGTGTGGGAGGTATGATTTCACCCATCTGAAACGTGCTTCGTGGGGCTACTGATGTTCCCGGTACCAGCTTTCTAGCTCCGCACAGCACAAAATAGTTGCTGCCGACCAGAAACACATTTCTGTCCTCCTGCTGCTGAGCCAAGCTCGAGCAGGGGAAGGCAGAACAATAGGCATCCTGTCACAAGAAGGTGTGACCACCTCCCAGACATGATTTAGTGTATTAGGGCTGGGTGGGTGCGCTTGCCAGCGACTGAAAGTCTGCATGAGGGGCACATTTGGTGTCCCTGTGCATAGTCCAGTACAAACCCGTCCTGGGAGCCATTGGCTCCCGCTCTGGCATGAAACTGGACAAAGAACATGGGCGTAACCTCCCCCCTGTCCAGAACCTCCCCTGGAAGGGTCCCCTGAACCTTTCCAACCCTCTCCCGTGGGTACTTAAGGGCTTACCTGGCTGCAGGACCTTAGATTCGTCGTGGACAAGATTATGAACTGAAACCACTGCACTTCGACCCTCTGGGCACTCTGGACTTCATTTGGACCTGACTTCGTCTCCCTCTCAGTCTGCTGCATCGTTGATGCCTGTGCACCATACGGATCCATGTAGGACATGTGGAGCATCCAAGACACCCGAGGTTCAGCAACACAGGAGGTGAGTTTCTATGTCCTTTGAGGCCCGAGCTGCCCTATCACCAAGTCTGAGGTCAGAATCCATGGGGGCTGCAAGACCCGAACCCCTGTGCACCGCGTACTTTTGCAAGTGCATGTGCTTGTTGGCAATTCTGCTACAAGTGCATTGGGCTCCGAGTAGCCCCAACTTCTGGCACCTTTTTCCACAAAGATCTTCAACCACCTTGTACCGAGTGCTCCGTGGCCTGTTGTTTTGTAAAGCTGCTCTAGGTCATCTCGCGACTCCTGTGCCTCCAGCCTGTGGGTCCAATTGAGGGTCAACTTTGCATTTCCTGGGCTCCCCTGGTGGCTCCAGGCTTGCCCTGACTCTCCTGCTTGTGGTGAGTCTCCTGGACCTTGCTGGTCCGAACCGTACACTTCCTTGACCTTCTGCGTGGGTTGTTTTGGCCAAGGCTTGCTGGTGCTCCCGCTGGACACCAACCCTTCATCACTCGACATCCTTCGTGGGACAGCTCGCATCCGGCTCCTGGTCATCCTCAACGTCGCCTGGTCAATGCAGCTGCAGAGTCAAAGTCCCCGTCAACTATCCTGAAGCATCCAACACCGGTGGGCATTCGTCTACCGAGCCCCTGGTCACTCTCAAGTGACCCAGACTCTATCCCTTCTGCTTTCAGGTACTCTTTGACAAGAATCCACATTTGGATTCCAACTGACACTTTTTCCTCTTCCAGCAGCGGCACTTTCCTGAAGTCCTCCATTGGGTTCGACGGCAATTTCCGACGCCACTTTACACCTATGCACCCGGCTTCCCTGGGATGCGTAACTTGGGTACTACTGTATCCACGGGTGGGGTGGCTCTCCAACCTTCTGTCTTCCACAGGGTTTCTTCAGGGTCCACTGGGAAGGGTCCTTAATATTTAAAACTCCAACTGTGACTTTCACATAGAGTTTTTACGGAGCATGCGGTCGTGTTCCCACAATGCACCCGTTCTCCCTGGGGTCCCTATCTACTCACCTTGGGTGGTTCCTTGGGGTCCCAGCAATTCTACGTCCTCTCTACATCGTCCTGACTTGAGTCGTGGTTCTTATACCACTTTCTTAGTATTGGTTTGGTCCCCCCTGGGGCCCACTGTCTAATAGTGCTATTTACTTTGATTTCTTTGCTAAAGTATTGTGTGCTTTGTGTCTATCTCCATGTAGGAGATACTGTAACGTACTATTTAGTATTATTTAATAAATACATATTTTTATAACTACTGTGTGGTTCTCCTTTAAATTTAAACCATACTATAAGATTGCATTCTGGTAAAACAAGTTGCTTTACACTCCTTCAAGACTTAGCCTGAAGTCTGTTCTCCACAGCTACCACTTGGATTGCTTTCTAAGGTTGTCTGAGACCTCTTAATTCACCATAAGGGTTGTCTGGACTGGTGCAAGGTGCTCACTTTAATTAGTGGACAAAATATACCAGCTTCTCACAAATACCCATATGCATTCAATATTTCTGTTCATACTTTGATGATGTCCACAAAGCAATCCTTGTTTTGTTAGTGCACCAGGGGCTTAGATTATTTTTATTTTTTTAGTGCTTCAAAGAGAGCTAGAAACTAAGATGGCCAGCGTCGGCAGTGCAGAAGAGCAAAAAAAACTCTTAGTTTCAGGCTCACACTTGAAGGCTCACATAAATCTGTTTAAAAAAACCCTGGTACAGAAAAAAATTATTGCTTTGTGAAGAGCCTAGAAGAATGAAATAAAATACTGCATGTGTAATGACTGACCATATCTTTTGGATGTAAAATGGTCACTCATTCATCCCATTGGAGGCGGAAGGATGCACCCTAATGACCAGTAGAAAGAGAGAGAGAATAAAATACTTCTGTTGGCTAAACAAAGATGTGATTGATAATTTCTCAAGCCAATTGCTGAATAGTACTGAGCTGCCAAAGAAGTCAATGAATAAAGTAGACTGTCCTAGACCCTAATATTTACCTATAATACTTTTTTTTAACAACAAAAGGCTTAGGCCTATTTCAGCCCTAAAGAGGAGACATAGCCCATTGGGGAGAGGATGTGTGGTGAGTGGGCTAGACTGCCGACTTTGATGTTGGAAACCAAGGTTTGAGCCTCGGGGTCGCGTCCACATCCTGTGACTCTGGGCAAATCACTTAGTCTCCCCGTGCCTGAATGTGTCGTTGTGTAACGTAACCGTGCTAATGTAAAGCACTCCAATACCTTCGGGTCGAGTTTGTGCTATATAAATCTGCATATATAAAAAAAAAACAGTATAGGCAGTATTGTGAAATAAGGTATATCCATAGCGAACACAAACATTTTCATCACCATTCATGCTTTGTATGGTATTTATTTTCAGGGCAACACATCACACTTCATTTTTATATTTTCTTGCGTTGATACAATAGCGCCCAGATACTATACGCGTGCACTCCCTAGACTCGGCCCTCGGTGTCCAGCTTAACGATTCTCCTTGTCACCATTTGCTCCAGAGCATCCTCCATGCATATGCCTAGCCGGCTCTACATGCTGTCAGGGTCATTTGATCCAATGTGACCCCTCTGCATGACTCAGTGTTCGCCTGATCCATTCCATTGGTGGTACTTTTTGGTATTTTCTTTCTTTATCTGCACCCTGGTGCTTTTCCAATCTGTTCTGAAGAGGGTTACCTACTAGAGCACACCCTACCGGGAAATGATCCCTAGTATTCTTCAAATATATCCACTTTTCCGCACTCTGCTGAGTCATTGCAACATATTCTCTCTTTTATTATGTGATCGACCAAGCTACTCTCATAGCATGCCACTTGAATGAACCACAATGTTCTTTTCAGAGTAACCAGACATCTGGGCTCCTAGGGTGCTCATGGTCCTTAAATATTTGGGTGCCATGTTTCTTAGGAACTTCAACCCCTTCTGAATGTGGATTTAATAAACAAATCTTCATAGTGAACAAGTTGATATTCTGAGTTGTGAATACGTAGCCCAAATAGGACTCCGAATTTTCTCCGTTGTCTGTTTAGTTTTCTTTTCAGAAAGGCAGCATGGTGCCTGTGTCCAAGGAGTAGAAACAACGTGTGAGGCACGAACTAGGACGAGGATTTGCCTTCAGAATTATAGGATTATCGGTAAATTATCAAAGCATTTAGACAGCTGTGATTGGTAAGGCTCAGCTATGCCAGCGACCACCTTTGGCAAAACACTTTTTTGTTTTCTAAACGTTCGGGCGTTCAGGGGTCTTAGCACCAGAGAGCAGAACATTTAGGAATGTGGCTCGAGTGTGACTGCCTGACATGAGGAGAGAGTAGGCAGCCTGGATAGCTCATAGAGAGAATCTGTGGACTGTCAGCTCAGCTTCCTTGTGACAGGAATCCTTGTAAATGAGGAAAGCAGAACTCCCCCAGTATCACAGCATGCTCGCTGCTGGTACAGCTCCATGTTGAAATCTGTTTATTTATATGAACATTTCTTTTCTTATTTAGCTTAGCGCATCCAGTTTCACATCAGTTTTTTCCATTGCCTTTTTCGAAAAATTATTCCATGAAATAGATACTTTGATTTGGAGCTAAGGACGTCTTTCCGTCCATAGACAAGAACCCCCATTCTTGAGCAGTGCTTCACCTCCCTTTGTGAATGTGTTTTTCTCTTTTAAGAGTGTTATTGTGTGGTCCTCTGTGGGTTCTGGCTTGTCTACAAAGTGGAATGCAGTTCAAGAATGACGGCTACCGGTGTTGTTTTAGACATCTAGGCCGATTGTCATCGGATTATTCATTGAGTGGAAATAATATATTGCATTCCATTTGGTGAAGCTCAAAAGCTCAGTGTGTTTGAAACATATTTACAACATATATGGATACGTAATGTATCCCCAAATAAAATGTACAAGGTTCACCAAGACGAAAGAGTTCAAATAAAGGTTCATATTTACTCATTTTTCAAGCAGAACAGGACAGCATCCACATGTGCTGCAGTGCCTTGCTCAGGGGAGAAAGAACAGTGCAAAGCCATACCTAAAACGGATGGTACGCTGCTGTTGTCATACTCTGCGGGGGCGCTCAAATAAGGCTGAGTCTCACACCGGGGGCATAGCTTCCATTGGTGCAGCAGGTGCAGTGGCACCAGGGCACAGAGGCTTGAGGGTCTCACTGAGCCC
Source organism: Triturus cristatus (assembly GCF_964204655.1). NCBI lineage: Eukaryota > Metazoa > Chordata > Amphibia > Caudata > Salamandridae > Triturus > Triturus cristatus. The sequence goes on from NC_140592.1 coordinate 268,009,075, forward strand.
TGAATTTTATTGTATCTTTTAATTCAAACAGTAGCCGGTGGGTCCATTCCCTTCCTCGCTTGAAAGCCCATGGCAGGCTGGCCACACCGCTGTCTCAAACCATGGTGCAGAGGTGAGTGTGTGCTGTCTAGCTTAGGATGGATTTGTACCAGAGGCATGCCCTTCCAGTACACATTTGTGCACATAGCAAAACTCAGAGGGTTCCCAGGCACTTGATAGGGATGTGCACTGCAGCACAAACGCAAGTCGTCGTTTTTCTGCAGAAATGAACAGCTTGCTTGTGCTGTCTTCAAGTAGGTGTTAGTTTTTGACATAAAGCCAGGTGTCCCTATCTTAGTACATTTGCCTGTCCATCCCAAGCTATTTATATTTGTGACTATACTCCCTAGTAATACCCCTAGGAGCAACAAGTAGGGACTGGTTTTGTAAGCCCAGGGCTGCTCCTGGAGCCTCTGTCACTTTCCACAGCTCTTCGAGGTTAATTGCAGCAGCACGGGGAGACTTAAAGAGAGTGAAGGAGAAGGTGGACATAAAGCGATAAGAGAGGGAAAGTGAGCGTGGAGCGAATGAGAGAAATAGAATGGATGGTCAGAAAGAGAGACAATTGAGAGAGGAAGTGAAGGGAATGGGGCTGGTTTGAGATTTTTGCCAGGGCTGCTTTTGGTACACCCGTCTGGCCCTGTAAATGCATCTTAAGACACCAAGGCAAAATGGTGTTTGTAAACTAAAGAAAAGATGGAAGCTGGATTGGCAATAGTGCTGTACATAGTGGGTTAATGTGTGAGTTGGCTTGGGAATGCATGCTTTGAATTTTGAAAGAAATGTAGGGGGCATATTATCGCCGGTTTAGCGGCAGAAAAATGCCGCTAAAGCGGCGATGATGGGCTAGATAATAAGCCCTTAAGAATTCCAATAGAAGTCCCTGTTCTGGTGTGAACATGGGCTTCTATTGGAATTCACAAGGGCATATTATCAAGCCCATTATCGCCGCTTTAGCGGCAGTTTCCTGCCGCTAAACCGGCGATAATTTTAACGCAGTCCTTGATAATATGTCCCGTGATGATTGGTATGGAAAGTGTACTTTGTACATTATGGTGGCAATGTAGCAACTGTCCTGGAAATGCTGGTTTACTTTTTGATGTTGTGTATTACAGGCAAAGCCAAGTATAGTTTGATGTCAGAGATTTGAGTCTGTTTGATAATTAATGTGACAGTAACAAGTAGCTCAAGCACCAAATGTTAGGGCATCCAGGTCAGCTCTCTTGCATACTAAAGGTCCCCATAACACTATTTGCAACTCAGAGGTACAATGAGCGGTGCGGGCCCATTTGGTGGACAGTATTCTGTATCAAGCGTTCTCACAAAGAAAACAGTGCAATGCATTTTCCCGCACCTAGGATTCCCTCACAAGGTTCAAGCCACCATGTCTCTTGTCCTTTCTAAACTGAATTATGGTAATGGTCTGTATCACGGCTCACCTTTGTAAACTATGAGAAGATTACAGGGAATTCACAATGCTACCTCTAGACCCCTTCTACATCTAAATTCACAAGAACACATTTGCCCTGCATTGAGAGCCCCACACAAGTTACCAGTTGCCCCAGAAGCTGCTTTGTTTCACACACAAAGCAACACATGGCAAAAGACCACTCTTCATCAGGGCCGGACTGGGAACTTCAAGCAGCCCTGGCAAAAATGATAAATTCAGCCCCCATTTACATACACTAAGTGAGTCCTTCCCTCACAGTACATCTCTAAATCCTGCTACTCCCCCGCAGGACAATTATTATCTACAATTGATTCCTCCAGAATAAACAACAAATCGTCAGGTACCCACATTGCATATAGCTGCAATGTTAGTTTTCCAGAGACTTGCATAACGAGTTGCTTCAGTCCAGGGTTCAACATTGCATTCTGGGACTTGAAGTATGGGTGTTTTACCGGATTAACAAGGCTACAGGTTCCAGAATGAAGAGACTTTATGCAGTATCAAAACCAGGGCCGGACTGGGAACTGAAAGCAGCCCTGGCAAATTTTGCCAGACCAGCCCCCGTCCGGCGCGTAGCGAGCAAGCCCGACCACTACTAGGAGGGTTTGGGGGGAATTTCCCCCCAACAAAATTTTGGAAAAAGACAGATGAAAATGGTGAGTTTTACAGCACATTTTTAATTACATATTCAATTGTATAAGCTTTCAAAGCACAGTAAATAGTAGATGATGACCTTACAGAGCACCAGGTTACCCATCCAGTCATATGTACCCATACACATTCTTACAGCGAGCACCAAAAATAGACACAAGTAGTGAATCAGAGAGAACAAAGTAAAAGTGAGACTAGCCCCCACATGGTGTGTAGCGAGCAAGCGCAGTGAGCAACCACTACTAGGGGTAGTTTGGGGGGTTATCCCCCCAAGAAAATTTGGGAGACAGAAAGGCCAAAACAAAGCATTTTTCAACACATTTTTCATTACATATTAGATTGTATTAACTTTTAAAGCATAGTAAATGATTATCTTATGGAGCACCAGGATACCCAGTCATAAATCACAGACATTCCTACAGAGAACACTAAAAAATGAAATGTCGAGCACGAAACATGAATTTAAATATAACCAATCTCCAACAACCTCACACAGTGGATCACCAACTGCGCTGACGACCTCGCACCGCTAAAAAACCATCCCAGCAGGCCCGGCAGCAAGAAAGCCTCCTGGTTCAACGACGACCTCAAGGACTCCAAGAAGAACTGCCGTACCCTCGAGAAAGCCTGGCGAAAAACCCCGACTACAGACAACATGACCGCCCTCAAGCACGCCACCCGCAAACACCACCAGCTTATCCACACCACCAAGAAGACAGCATTCAAGGAACGACTAGACAACAACGCACACAACAGCAAGGAACTCTTCAGCATCGTCAAAGAGCTCTCCAACCCCAGCGCCGGAAACAACGACATCACTCCCTCACAAGACCTCTGCGACTCACTCGCCTCGTTCTTCCACAGCAAGATCGCCGACATAGAGGAGGAGCCTAGCGCGCAACCAAGATGGCCGCGTAGGTGCGAGGCTCCCGAGGACCTCCGCAACCTCCTACGTTTATCCTGACTTCATCCTGTATCGGTTGAGGGAACTGTGTCGGTGAGCCTGAGCCGAGGTGGCACCCGTTTCCCGTCTTCGAATCGGACCTCGGGTGCCGGAGTGAGCACCGATTGAAGTTTGCGGCCTACTTCTTTCCTGACCCCGGATTCGCGTTTGGGGGCGACCCGGTGGCAAAGTGAACAACAACGGCGGGCTGGGCCTGGCGAGTCGCGTACCCCGCACTTTCACTTTCACTTTCGCGCCCCCTTGCTGTCTTTGCAAGTGGGATCGCGGCGCTCTTGGTGTTGGGGTGGCCTCGCTGGGAGACCCTGCCTGCCTGCCTGCTGTGGCCCGCTCCGCCGTCCTGGGGTGGCCCCCCGGAGCTCGTGGCCTTGATTGCTCGCTTTTTACTACGTGGCTGGTGAGGGTGTGAGACCCGCGACGATGGCCACTAAACAAGATGGAGATCGATTGAAGGCCAAGTCGACCCGGCGTGGCGCCGCACATCAGGCCAACATCATGGACCGCTACACCCTCCCGAAGGGATCTCCCGGTGGACCGCACAAGTCCTCTGAGTGCCCCCCGGATGCCCCGGATTTGCCCACAGATCTGACTCTGCAAGACGTCATGGGCGCCATTGCTGAAATGAAGGCCTCGGTGGGCCAGCGGTTTGACACGTTAGCGCATAAAATCGACGCGGTCCTCGTTGATGTCAACCTGGTGAGAGCTGATCTCTCGAAGACCAACGACCGGGTCGATTCTTTGGCCCACACCGCGTCGGGCCTCACGACTGAGGTGGCGGCCCTTCAGAAGGAGGTACACCGGCTTCGTCAGGCGAGTGCGCTCATGGATCGGCGCCTGGAGGATTCCGAGAGCCGGGCCCGGAGGAATAATATCCGCATCATCGGAGTACCTGAGGGACGGGAGGAGTCGGCGGTGGATCTTTTTGTGGAGGACCTGATCACTGCCCATCTCCAGCCTCGGGGACTGAGAAATTTTTTTGCGGTGGAGAGGGCTCATAGAGTTCCCGGGGGAAGGCCGAAAGTCGGAGCCCCTCCGCGGCCTCTTATTGCCCGTATCTTTAATTTTCGGGACAGGGATGCGATTCTGCAAGCCTCCAGACTGCAAGGGCCGATTAAGTTGGAGAACATGGAGGTGAACTTTTATCCTGACTTCACCCAAGCGGTCCAGAAGCAGAGACTGAGCTTCTTGGGCGTCAAGCGGCGGCTTCGGGACATGAACTTAAAATACGCCATGCTCTTCCCGGCCAGGCTGCGGGTGGAGGTGGATGGTCGCACTCACTTTTTTGACCGTCCTGAAACGGGCGGGGACTGGCTGGACACTTTGTCTGGGGGTCGGGATCGGGATGGCGGGGGGGGGCTGCGGGAGGAGAAGGCCCACTGGACCGGGACTGAGGTGCTGATACTGGGACTCACTCTGGACGAAGATGCTGCCGCTTTCGGCCAAGCTTAGGGTCTCTCGTTTTTTGTACTCGTTCTCCCTCCTTTGTAGGTGGTGCGGGGTCTCGAAGGGGTACTCTTTCCTCCTCTAGGGGGTTTACCTAGTTTCATCTATATAGGGGCGACAGGCACACTGCAAGTTGGGGGGGCTGTTTGGGCTCATGCAGGGGTGCAGGGAGGGGGGAGTTTTGTTGGGGCGGTTGGGTTGGGGAGGGGTGTTGTTCATTTGTACCACAAGGCAAAAGTATCGTCGTGCTATTTCCAAAGTGCTCTCGGGGGGACGAGTGATTGCTTTCGTTTATGATGGGGGGTAGGGGACTGAGTCTTTTGTCCTGGAACGTTAATGGACTGGGGGACAGGATAAAACGAGGTGTGGTCCTGCAGTTCCTGAACGAATTTCACCTGACATAGTTTTTCTGCAGGAGACGCACCTCATTGGCAACTCCTTTCGTGCTATGAACCGACGGGGCTACCGCCTTCTGGCCCATTCGGGCTTCACGTCGGGTTCAAGGGGTGTGGGCATCATGGCCAAGACCTCGCTCCCGTTGGAAGTTGATGAGGTGCTCCATGATGACAGGGGACGTTACACGGTTCTGGTGGGTAGAATGGAGGGCAGAGTGATTATTTTTGTTTCTGTCTATGTCCCGCCAGGGTTGCAGACGACCACCTTTGCGGATCTGGGGCGCCTCCTCCTTGGCCTTCCGGAGGGGATTCTGGTGGTTGGGGGGGATTTTAACGCTGTGGTTTCCGGAACTGAGGACCGTCACCCCCCTAGGGATCTCCCCCGTGCCCAAGCGTGGTTGTCTGGCATATTGGATGCCTTGGGGCTGGTGGATTGTTGGCGTTTGAAACATCCTACGCAGAAACAGTACACTTTTCATTCCGGGGCCCATGGCAGTCTATCAAGACTAGACTATGTCCTGGTGCCGGCGGCGCATGCGGGGAGGATCGGGGAGGTGCGCCATTTAGCGCGGGGTATTTCAGACCACTCCCCGCTCTTATTGCACTTCGATATTCTCCCGAGAGGAGAGGGTAGGGTGGCCCCGATTAATCCCTGGTACCTGCGTGACCCCACCATTCGCGCAGAGTTGGTTAAGTCCCTTAAGCGATATTTTGATGATAATGTGGGGTCGGTGTCATCTGCGGTCTCGCTATGGGAGGCATTTAAGGCGGTGATTCGGGGGGATGCCCTGTCCCTTATTTCCCATTCCCGGAGGCGCGAGCGGGAGGAGGTGACCCGTGTTGAAACTGAAATAACTGAGTTGGAGGGCGACCTCGAATGTGGGGTGACGGATGACAAATTACATGTTCTCCGACTCAAGCAGGCGGCCTATAAGGCCCTCGTCACGGAGGCGGCCAGGGGCCTCAGTAGAGAGCAACAGGGGAGACTGTATGATGTGGGTGATAAGGCTGGGAAATTGATTGCGTGGCTGGATAAAAAGGAGAGAGCGAGTCGAGTTGTCCCGTCGATTGAGAAACTGGATGGTGTGTGTGTCACGGAACCGGAAGAAATAGTCGATTGCTTTGCAGAATATTTCCGTGGGGTGTATTCCCCGGTGTCCTCCCGCTCGGAAGAGGATTCCCATGCCCTGCTTAGGGATATCGCGCTGCCTTCCCTTTCGGAGGAGGACAGAGTGTCGTTGGACGCCGCCCCAACCTCTGAAGAAATTGCCCTCGCAATACGCTCGGTCGCTTCCGGCAAGGCCATGGGTCCTAATGGTCTTCCCATCGAATTGTACAAGCTGCGACCGGATACGCTGGCGCCGCATCTCCGTGCGATGTTCCTCGCGGCCCGTTCGGCGGGTTCCCTCCCGCTAGACCAGCGTCTGGCTACTATCGTGGTCATTCACAAGGAGGGGAGGCCGCGGGACCGGGTCACGTCCTACCGGCCTATTTCGCTGCTGAATGCGGAGCCCAAAATTCTCGCCAAGGTGTTGGCCAATCGGCTGGTTGGCGTGGTGTGCGATTTGATTCACCAGGATCAGTCCGGCTTTATCCCCCATCGCAACACTGCGCTTAACCTGCGGCGCTTGCATGGGGTGCTCGCGCGTGTCCCGTTTATACGCGAACCGGCCATTTTGGCATCCCTGGACGCCACTATGGCGTTTGACACACTTGAGTGGCCATATATTTGGGCGACACTGGCGAAGTTTGGGTTTGGCCCGGGATTCATCGGTTGGGTGAAATTGTTGTACTCGGGACCGCTGGCGCAGGTGGTTGTGAACGGTAGAGTGTCGGCTCCGTTTGAGCTGGGCAGGGGCACGCGGCAGGGCTGCCCATTATCACCGCTCCTCTTCGCGCTTGCCCTGGAGCCCCTGGCGGAGTGGCTGCGGTGGGAGCCTTCTATTCGTGGTCTCCGATGGACCCCCGAGTATGAGGACCGCGTATCTCTTTACGCTGATGATATTCTTCTGTACCTGGCTTCCCCACGTAAATCACTGATAGTACTGGTTGATGTATTGCACTCATTTGGCCTCAACTCCGGCCTGGTCATCAACTGGGCTAAATCGTGTGTGTATGTCCTCTCTGGGGAGGATCCTATCCTTCCGCGGGGTTGTCCTATCCAGATCGCCCCGCGGGGATTTAGGTACCTGGGTGTCTTCATTACCCTGGACGCGGAGGCCCGATATAACCAGAACTTGCTTCCCCCCCTCCAGCGCCTGAAGGAGGACGTCGCGCGTTGGAGGCGCTTGCCGCTCTCGCCGCTCGGCCGGGCGGCATTGTTTAAGATGATGTCGCTGCCACGTTTCCTGTATGCTTTGCAGAATACAATGGACGTTGTCCCGGCGCGCTACTTTCGCGAGGTGGAGTGTTTGCAGCGCCGACTGTTCTGGGAGGGTAGGCCGCGTATCGCCCTGGCGAAGCTGACGCTCCCGTGGTACAACGGGGGGGTTGCCCTCCCAGATATCAAGCGATATTACTGGGCCTCCCAGCTGGCTGCGATCAATCACGGCCTTTACGGGCCCGCCCTAAACCCGGCCTTTGAGATGGATAAAATGTTACTGCCGGGTGGTGACTATAATCGGGCGCTTTATTCTAGCTCGCATGACGCGCGGCTGACGGGCCCCACGAGGGTCATGGTACGGGTGTGGCACACGGCTAACGTGGCGATGGGGTGGAAGGATCGCTTGACCCGGGCGACGCCACTATACGCATCTGAGCGGCTGGGCTCCCTGTGGACCTCGAAGGGCTTTGAGAAGTGGGACATGATAGGCATCAGCAGGGTGGGCGATCTCTGGACGAGGGGGGGATTCAAAACGTTCGATGTGCTGCAGACAGAATTCCAGCTGCAGGACAGGGAGTACTTTCGTTATATGCAGATCCGTCATGCGTTGTGCTCCGTATTTCCAGACGTTGCCTCCATCCCGGAGTACTCCCCTCTGGAGGATAGAGTGCTAGATGGGCATGTCCCGGACGGCACGATTTCATTAATTTACAAAAAGCTCATCAATGACCGTTCGGGACTGCTGACTGGCCTTCGTGAGGCGTGGGGGGCTGATGGATTGGAGCTGGATGACGAGGACTGGGTGTCTGCGGTGGCCTCCCCGAAAGAGGTTGCCATACCGGCCCGCCTTCGCTTCTTCCAGCTCAAGATACTCCATAGGGTCTATGTTACGGGGCCGAGGCTGATGCGTATGGGCTATGCTGTGGACGGGTTGTGTAAGTGTGGGTGTGGTTCTTTGGGGACCTTTCTCCATATTCTGTGGGAATGCCCGGAGGTGGTGCGATTCTGGCGTGGTGTGCATGAGGTTTTGCAGGTAGTTACGCATGTGCCGCTGTTGCCTGAGGCGAGGAGATGTCTTTTGAATGTATGGGAGCCAACCGACTACTCAGTGCCGCAGACGTGGTGGGTGACTCTGGGATATATGGTGGCCAAACGTGACATTGCGCAACTGTGGGGTTCCCAGAGGTCGCCGACTGTCTCGGCGTGGAAGGACAACATGGATTGGTGTATGTTCCGGGAAAAGGTGGTGTATGTTGCGAAAGGTAAGCCTGGGACATGGGTGAAAGTATGGGGCCCCTGGAACGCTTACCGTGGGGGAATCTGTACCCCGCCGCTACTGCCTGATCCGTCACCGGCCCCGTCTCCTTAGCCTGTTTGTCTTCCCGGTTCTGGGCAATGAGTTTACTTAGTCTCCGTCCTGACCTATTCCCCCCCTCGATATTCCTATGAATCGGTGGGGTCCCCCCCCTAGGGGAGCACATGCTGTTGTTTCCGACTGTGGGTTGCCTTGTGGACTTGTTTTTTGTTGTTATTTATATAAAAATGAAACCGTCGTGTGGGGTCCGGATGGTGTGGCTGCCAACGCCTCTTTCAACTCCTGTGAATTCCCTTTTGCCGCAGCGTGCGTTCTATTGTCTGTATTACATGCTCCTTCTGTTTGCTAGCGGCCGGCCTGAAGGTTGTAGGCCCATCTTTGTATATTTTTTGGATTCTGTAATAAACGGTTTCAAAAAAAAAAAAAAAGAAAAAAAAAAAAAGATTGCCGACATACACAACAGCTTCGGCGCACAGACCACGCACCCAACCACCGAACCGACGCCCCCCACCACCACCCTCCGCGCCTGGACCCCGGTCAGCACCGAAGACACCATCCACACGATGAACACCATCCACTCCGGATCACCAACCGACCCATGCCCCCACCACGTCTTCAACAAGGCCGACTCCGTCATCGCACCCCAACTCCGGGACATCATCAACTGCTCCTTCAACACCGCCACCTTCCCGGAGAGCTGGAAGCATGCCGAACTCAGCGCCCTACTGAAGAAACCATCAGCAGACCCCACCGACCTCAAGAACTACCGCCCCATCTCGCTCCTCCCAAAGTCATCGAGAAGACCGTCAACAGACAGCTTGCCGCCTTCCTCGAGACGAACGGATCCCTCGACCACTCGCAGTCCGGCTTCCGAGCCAACCACAGCACCGAGACCACCCTCATCGCAGCTACTGACGACATCCGAGCCCTGCTTGACAACGGGGAAACAGCGGCCCTCATCTTCCTGGACCTCTCCGCAGCGTTCGATACTGTCTGCCACCGCACCCTAGTGCAGCGCCTCAGCAACATCAGAATCAAAGAGAAGGCACTAGAGTGGATCATGTCGTTCCTTGCCGGAAGAACCCAGAGAGTCCGAATCCCCCCGTTCAGATCCGAGGCCACCGAAGTCATCTACGGCGTACCACAAGGATCATCACTCAGCCCCACCCTCTTCAACGTCTACATGAGCCCCCTCGCAGCCATCGCACGCCAAAACAACCTCAACATCATCTCCTATGCCGACGACACCCAGCTGATCCTCTCCCTCACCAACGACCCAGCCACCGCCAGAACCAACCTACACGAAGAGATGAAAGACGTAGCCGAGTGGATGATGAACAGCCGCCTGAAACTGAACTCAGAAAAGACGGGAGTCCTCATCCTTGGATCATCACCCTCTGCCTGGGACGAATCCTGGTGGCCCCCTGCCCTGGGCAGCGCACCCAAACCAACGGACCACGCACGCAACCTGGGCTTCATCCTGGACTCCTCCCTCTCGATGACCATACAAGTCAGCGCTGTCGCATCATCATGTTTCAACATCCTACGCATGCTCCGAAAGATCTTCCGATGGATCCCCACCGGAACCAGGAAGACGGTCACCCAGGCACTCGTCACCAGCTGACTGGACTACGGAAACACCCTCTACACCGGAACCATAGCCAAACTGCAGAAAAGACTCCAACGCATTCAGAACGCCTCAGCACGACTCATCCTGGACATCCCCCGACACAGCCACATCTCCGGACACCTGAGAGACCTGCACTGGCTCCCCGTCAACAAGAGAATCACTTTCCGACTCCTCACCCACGCACACAAGGCCCTCCACGACCTGGGCCCCAGGTACCTCAACAACCGCCTGACCTTCTACACTCCCACCCGCCAGCTACGATCGACCAGCCATGCCCTCGCCGCCGTTCCACGCATTCGAAGAGCCACCATGGGAGGAAGATCCTTCTCCTACCTGGCAGCCAAGACTTGGAACTCCCTCCCCATCCACCTCCGTCTGACCCAAGACCACCTCTCCTTCAGGAAGCAACTCAAGACCTGGCTGTTCGAGCAGTAGCGGACCCCCTTCCCCCAAGCGCCTTGAGACCCTCCGGGTGAGTAGCGCGCTATACAAATTTCTTGATTGATTGATTGATTCATATAAAATAGCATGAAAATATTTTAAAACGCACTTAACTTCAAACAATTGTGCAAAGGTTCAGAGGAAAAAATGTACAAGACAATGTGCAAACATAAAATGATTTTTATATCCTGAGTTTTGTAAACAGTGCTAAAATAAAGCATCTTATGTAAAGTGCAACAGTGCACAACATTATGATTGTGGGCAGTTTGACATTTTAACCCCTTGTGTGCCCCGCCCTTTCCCCGCCCTGTGCCGGGCGTTGAATTAGCGGGCGGGGTTCATGACGAGATAGTCTCGTCATGGGCACAGCGCAACCGCGGCCCATGACGAGACTATCTTGTCATGGGCACTCAAGGGGTTAAACAGTTAAAAGGCCTGCCTGCAGCAAATCCTTAATATGAAATACTGTAAAAACATAATAGCATTCTTCTTAAAAAACAAGTGTTATATATTAAACCTCACTGTGCATTAATTTGTGTCAAGAGGGTGTTTCACGGATGAGATGTGGGAGCAAGTCCCCAGGCAACCACCCATGGGCTTTGATGTAAAGCCCTACCTACTAACAAAGGTAGACCTAGATTTAAGACAAAAGCTGACGCCTTCTTGAGGTTTTCCAAGAATGCATGTAATCTCTAGAGTACAGCATAAATACAGTACAGTAACCATGTTAAAGTTTGCCTAAGCATAGGATTTTGTAGTGGATGGATATTACCTGTTGTTTCAGTGCAAAACCTATGCTAGACATAATACTCACAGCCTTTCACTATGGTACAAAGGTGTGTGCGAAGAAGAGACCACTCCCTAGGACATGCTCAGAGATAGCACAGTACAGGGGGAAATCACAACCTACAGATTACTCCCTGGGTAGGTGTAAAAGAGTGAAATTGCATACATTGGTGCCCTTCGGGCCACTGTTGTCTTTTCAACCAAAAGTGCTATGCGTTTTAGGATTTTCTTTTTAAGACTGTTTCAACGTCATAACTTTACAGGATAAAAACTACATTCTGATATTCTTGTTTGTATTTTCAATAAATTGTCACTCAGGTTGTCACCCATTAAGCACTGACATGTGATGTCACACATGAGCACACAGGCCACTGAGGCCAGAAACTGTGGAAATGTCACATATAAGCACCTAGGCACTGACCCAGGCCTGGTCACACCAGGCCAGAAAGTACAAAAACGTCACACAAAAGCACCCAGGCCAGAAAGTATGGGAACGTCACACATAAGCATCCAGGCTGCTAGAAGGCATGACACCCTAGCCAGAAAGCATGAACAATTCACACAAAGGAACCCAGGCTGGTGGCACTGGAACACTTTTCAGAGTGTGGGTGCTGCCATCAATGTTGCCTGTACATCACTGAAGTCATGGGATTGTGAAAAATTCAAGAATCACACAAAGAACAAGGGTAGCAATTCAGCCTCGCCTATTCCGGGACATATACAACTTAAAAGTACATGCCAAACCATTTAAATACACTGCACTCTGCATACTGCACCCTGCCTTATAGAAAGGGCTTGCACTAGTGGTGACATCCTGGTGACATATGTAGTAAAAGGGAATATTTTTGGGCCTGACAATCCTTTTGCCAGGTCAAAATGGCAGTTTTACAACTGCACAGGCAGACTGCAATGACAAGCCCTGGACTTAACACATGTTTAAATAGGCTACTTACATGGGTGGCACAAAAAGTGTTGCAGGCCCACAAGCAGCATTTAATTTACAGTCCATAGGGAACATGTAGAACCACATTCCTAAGGACTTACAAGTAAATTAAATTTGCCAATTCGGTGTAAGCCAATTTTACCATGTTTAAAGGAAAGAGCGCAAGCACTACTTTAGCACTGGGTAGCGGTGGTAAAGTGCACTGAGCCCTAAGAGCCAACAAAAATTGCCTTTTTTGATGTAATAAAGCAGATCAAACCTGAATTTAATTTTGAGGAATCTTAGGCCGACAAGGACTTATCTAACCATGTCTCAGCAGTCATTATGAACAATATGTATCTAAAAAACACGTCACAAGAGAGGCCTTTAAAAGACTAGTGCTACAGCTCACCATCCTTGACGAGCATCTCCCCATGACGTCCCAGTATCATTTTGAATGTTTAACACAGGAGAGAGTTTACAAATGCATATTCTTTAAAGTTCTTTTAAAAGTATTCTTTGTGATGTGTGTTATGTGAAGCAGATTAGCAGATACGTATGTCCATTTACTTTGCGGAGTTAATAATTGGCATATCCCACTGCCATTGTATCAGCAGCAAATAGTTGCAGACCCTACCACAAACCATTTAGCACAACCGTGAACATGAAGCATAGGTTGTCCTCAAGGGCACTTCTGTGACAATTCACTTGTGTGACAACTTGTAAGACACTTTATGACAGGCATGTGCTTTACATGTGCATCACATGTGTGCAGCCTTTTGAATCTCAAAAGAACCTGGAGGGGACTACAGAGAGTAATCCCAGTTAAATGGATGGATGGCTGGATGGATGAATAAATGGATAGATGGATGGATGGATGAGCTTTTATGAGAGGACAAAGATTTATGCGAAGGACATTGTAAGAGTTTGGCCCAACAGCTTTATCACAGAATATTTAAGATAAAGTCCTCGCAGGTTCAAAATACAAACAGTGCACCATCATATACTGTAATCGCTCGGCCTATGCACACATTGTGTTAATGCATTCAATTAAAAACTCTGGGTTTACAATCCGGCAGATCTGTTCCATCTCCCACCCGTACAAAGCCGAATAAAAGCGTAGTAGCCATTTCCACTTCTTGTTAGGACGGACACAATGCCTGCGCACACCAAATCAAAATGTTTAATTATGATGATTGTCACATTCCCAAGGTATTTAAAATGATCATTTGCCCTTAGAAGGGTAGACACTTCCTCTACATCTATATGGTCACCTGCTATCAGCATATACATAATTTTCTGCGGCGCTGCTTGCGTCATGGAAGTGCTGGTGCAGGTGGATTTTAATAAATTATAATCATAGTAGCCTGCCTGCCTAAATGAAATTGAAATCAGGTCACTGAGTCACGGACACGGATGTTTGGTCAGACAGACTACTGAACTGGCTCAGACTTTGTCTCTGACTCAAGGTCGGTCACGGTCCAAATTGGCCCCAGCAACAAAACCGTCCGCCTGTCACAATACCGGCCCCCACCCTATCCAGCCTACTCGGGAATTGCCCGGTGCCCGGAATTACCAGTCCGGCCCTGGTGTGCATATGCCTCTTCCTGTCTACTCACATATACGCACACCGTGTGTACATGCCCACAGCTTCAACATGCCAGTTGAAGTGAGCACTGTTGGCGTCCTGTGCGACATTGTTTGTTGGCACTCCCCCCAATAAACACATCTAACACGGATTCCCTCACTACCACTATTTTACAGTGCTCCTCAAGTCTTTATAACCACTCTCTCTCAGGCTGATTTAGTTTTATAGCGCCACTCATACCAGTGTAGGGTGTCAGAGTACTTTAAATCACAAACACATTGGCACAGAGACCATCATTCTTGTGTAAATCAGTGTATAGGAAATGTTGCTTAAGACAGAGGACTGCAAGGTGTAAGAGTCACATTATATATAGTATAGTTTAAGAGTCCATGGTCTGGAAAAGTACACATTCAGAATTTAAAACATAACATCATTGTTAGGGGTTCTCTTTAATAATAAGAATTGATTTCTACCCAAATGAACCCTTTTTGCGAGTTTAGGATAATGAAAGACAGGGCAAAAAGACATAGAGCTCTAATATATATTTTGGAGTTTGAATGCAGCTCTTTGATGACTGTTAATTGCTCACTGTGCTATATTAGGATGTTATCTTATAAACTGCAAGTAACTAAAGGATGCCTGGGAGACAAGATCAACCCACTGACCTATTTACATTATATGCACTTTGTGATCTGTAAGGTACACATTATTTGCAGCAGGCACATTAACCCACTGCACTGCCTTACGATGAGTTAAAACTTCCACTAGAGAAACCTTCCATCTCTCTCCAGCAGGAATATTAATCAATGGAGTGATCTTGACGTTTTTATTAAGGGCTGAAAATTGCTGGAAGCAAGAAACGGGGCAGCAGGTGCTTTAAAAATGAATATACTTGCAAACAGGGCGCCCCTACCCCAAGTCAGCTCCCGGTGCGGTGGCACCGATCGCACTGCCCTAGAGCAATCTTCACTTAAAAACACATTTGTCCCGTTGAACCCCAGGGAATCCTAGATATTCTTTCATTGGTTGAATTTAATTCATCATCAAGAGATCAAAACTCTGGAGGGTGAGTGTAAATGCAAGTGAGTCCTCAATGGCTGTATGTGACAACACACAACTGCAAAACACCTTTCACAACAACATAGGCCTAAAAATACAGACTGCCAAAACAATATTAGGCCAATGTCTCACTACAAAAAATGCATCCTAGTTTGCAAACCAAAAACCAGTCCAACTCCGTTTCCACATATATTATGGTGTTAGGGAGGAGAATCTGGGCCTACACAACATACCACGACACACGTCCTCACACACAAAGTAACAAAAACCTACACGGTCCGTCTTTGTGCTACACACAAGCTAACGTTGTTCACTTTTCCTTCCTTTATTTCCTCACTGGACACAGAAATCAGCTACCCCTCCCCCCCTTGCATAAAACAATTCATGGTGCAATGCGAGTATGTAAACAGTATCATTCGAACGAGTGCCCCCTGCCCTTAAACAGGCGCATTTTTCTGAAAGTCATATGTGTAAATAGGATTTGACCAAAAACTGTGGTATTTGAAGAAAGTTTACAGGAAATAATTTAAAGATAAAATAAATGCAGCTTAGTAGTAGCTATTGTCTATATGAGGTGCGTGCCATTCGCTGTAGACAGTGGACCTCTTACAGACACAGGTCGATGTTACGTGGCATCAGTGCTTAATTTGTAAAAAGTTAAGTGCCAGGACTCAAGGATTACTAACTGGTCCACTGCAGCTCGCGCACCCTACTCATTTTAAACTGCAAGTTAAAGTTTTATCATTTTTTTTTTAACATATATCATAAAGCTTAATGCTTCACTAATGAATGTTGCTTCAAAATATACACACACATGACACACTGCACCACCATCTGAGGTTTCTCAAAAATATATGCCGTGTTTATAGATAAGTTCCGGTGCTGAGCACCGGAAAACAGTGTCACAAATTAAGCAATGCGTGGTGTGTAACACAGTGTTTTGGGCAGTGAGTTTGTGCCAGGCTGATGTGTGTTGCCCGGGTCGCTCCACCAAAGGAGTGAACAAAATAAACCATGTCCAATTCACTAATGTCAGGGCGTGCGCAGCTTGCTTTGGCATATACATCGTCTGTGTGTTAATTTAGATAAACAACAGGCGTTCACTTTGCTGTTCCATTTTGGAATAGTGAAAGGGCTGCTCCTCGAGTCATAGCCAAGAGTGACTAGAGCCAGGCTGAGGCCAGCCACCACCTCGCGTCCTCGCTCTATCCACTGCGCTGTTGAACCGGGCCGGGCCCAACCTTTTGCCTTTAATTCCGGCCCGGTTGCGACGCACCCAGACAGATCAGGCCAGGTCATAGGATCAGGATTGCATATAATTTAAACGACTTGACGGACAATAAGACTCACCTGCGGGCGGCACACAGGGGGGCAGAAATAATTAAATTATGGGGTCAGTGTGCCTCTCTTTCTCAGTCACCTCTCTGGCCTCTGAAATGCCTGCCTCCTCAACCTTCGCCTCGCCCTCGCCCTCGCCCTCACCCTCACCCTCACCCTCAGTCACATGCACTTTTATTGTGCGAGCCCCCCTGGCCTTGGGCATCCGCAGAAATGTTTCCAGGGGGGGGCAAATTTTTAACTTCATCACCATCCTCCGACATGATTGAGCACAAGTATTAAATACATTTTTAAGAAATCTAATAAGACAAAGAGCTTAAATAAACAAAGAAACCGATAGGGGGAATAGAAAAATCTTGTGAGGTGCCACAGCAGACGACCTGGCAACTACAATGAAACAGAGGGAAAAACTAAAAAGGGCCGGAAAAAACAAAAAAATTCTAAATCAGGTTGATGTGGTTCTAGAGAGATCCACATCAGCAAACCTTTCAATGATGGTACAGTGGGCGATTGTGTCAAATTCAAGAGCTAGTAGGATCAGCCTCGCTAAAACACATCGTATCAAACAATATTAATGAAGCTCCTCATTAAGTACCAAAGCCATGACTGATTCCATCTATCTACTTGGACAGAAACTCATAGAGGAGTGTACACAGCATTGAATTCTTCAAGATTTGCTTTGCCTTTTTTTCCAAAGTGGGTAACAGCACCATGAGATCAGAGTTATAAACATTTGGAACATCCAAACCATCTTTTGAAGGCAGAGGGCTAACAACACTGGCTTTCCAAACTTTGGGGACAAGTCCAGCTGTGAACAATGCATTGATAATATTGGCAATTTCCTAGACACTGGCAGTAGATCTTCCTTGTAATATTCTCACACAGCACAATTCATTGGGAAAGCCAGGTTTCAACATGGACAGAAGAATGCCTACCTCCTCTTTAGAGTCTGTGGAAAAGCAAGAGAGGGAGATTTCAGTGCAGAAGTAAAGGTCAGGTGCAGAAAAACTGAAACAAGGAAGCAGTGGACTGATAAATGGTTGGTTTTAGGTGTACTCTGCAAGTCATTGAACATGGAAGTGGCAGGGCTACATGTCCTCCAATGCACACCTCTTTAGAACAAAGGCAGAGACCAAAAGGCAAACAATAAGGATGGACAGAATGGAGTTCATGGGTTTGGTGAGATGGAGTTCTGAGAGACTTGAGAGTTACATTCAGCTAGGAGTAGGGGGGCAAGAAAATGGAGGATGAGCTTAGCCCTATTTTACGTTATTCAGGGGCCTTGCCCATTCTAGGGAAGAAATCGTGTTTTGAGGTCACTTAATACCAAGCATTGGCATAGCCAACAGGTCTCGCCTTTGGGACCTTAAAAGTATTTAGTTATGCAGCATAATATCCTTGGAGCAACAACATCAACTGTTGCATGGCTAAACACCTATAAGGTCCATAAGGCGAGCCCTATTGGCTATGCCAAAGCTTGTTGTTCTTGGAAGTAGACAGCTTGTCATGCCCACATGATCGACCCGTTCACACAGTCAGGGGTATGGTACGGAATGCGATTTTGGTGCACGGGATGGAAGTTCCCTATTATGGGCGCCTCCTGAGAGGTATACAGGCTTGAGATTGGTTGGTAGCTCTTCCTTGACTGCACCTTTCTGCAATGGATATTCTAGTGACTTACTTTGACTGGGTCTACAGGGTTTCCAGAGGGGACACTTTTGCACAACATACAGCAGTTTGTAACATCTTGCACTAGGCATTTAGACACAGAAGTCATATGCTCTCTTATTCAAGATTTTTATATACCCAGATCAATTGAGTGGCCTGTATGTCATTTGAAAAGAACCTGTTCACTGCCATGAAATGTATCTGAGGGGATCTGGGAAATCAATGGAGGGCAATTAAAAGTAACTTTCCACCCATAAGTTGAGATAGTCTGGGAGGCTTCGTCCTTCTTCATGGGTCTTCATGGGTCACCATGGCCTGTTAGCCTGGAGGGCTCTTCTATGTATCGCTGTATCACTGCGTACCCTTGTGGCCTCCGTTGTCACTGGCCTGCTGCTATGGATCACTACTGGCTTCCCCCTGGCAGACAAGGTTGAGGTTAATTGGTGGCTTCCATCCTTTACTTATTTCGTTCTGCAGTGGGGAAGTTGTCAGAGCCTGTTTCCCTTGCCAAAATGTTTTGTTATATTACATTATGTTATTAAAACCTTTATAGATCGCACTATTATCTGGAGGCCTGCTGGCAGTAAGGGGACCCTTGTGTTACGAAGTTATCAGATAAATTATCCAAAGATTTGTCCGAAAAGCAGAGTTAAAATGAGTCTTAAGAGCAAGTGTGAAAGAATAGATGTGAGATGAAGAGGGAGACCTTGTAGAAACCTCAGATCCAAGGTCGACGAATGGAATTAATTTATACATGGACTAGACCGTGTTTCATTTGAGCCAGTGGGTGAGGGGGTGCGCACCGGCACTCATTTTTGGGGACCAGTACTTATATTTCTTTGTCAGACTTTTATCCAGAGCAAGAGAGTGGAAAACACACAAGGAGCAAAGGAGGAAGAAAAAGGCCGGAAAAAGTGACGAAGGTTCAAAGAAAGAACATGCAATAGTGAAAGAACTGGACAGGAGTTTGTGGAACAAGGAAACAGGTGGCGGAATCAAGACTATGCAGCCATGGCTTTCAGCGTGCTGACATACACCAGCTCCTTCTGTGCAAAACTGAGAGCCCCGGGGCTTCTACTTACAAATTAAGCACCGGTCCTAGAGGAGTGTAGGTTCTTACATATTGAGAAACAAACGTGGGAACAGTCAGTGAGCTGCAACTGTGGATGCAGGAATTGATGAACCAATCCCATAAAACTTGAAAGGTTTTAGTAGGAAAATTAACAATAGAACCCCTTCATATGTTTTTCGTTTGTCATCATTTAGTATGTTTTCCGATACAGACTGTTAAATATCAGGCAACCGTTTCTGGCAAACTGCTGTAATTATTTTAACATGATGACCTCTGTTTTAGTTTCCTTTCTGTGACTGCGAAGTGAGGAAATGTTCTAATTTGAACCGAATCTCCCCGCGTAGAGGTGTATGAAAGGGGAACATTATATCCAGTTCAGAGATTAATTTGTAAGAAAAGAAAAAAGTCCCCGTCCCCAAACGTTTGTTAGTGGCCAGTCGGCCACTGGCACCACTTGCATGGGCTGTTGGTTCATAAGCACCTTCAGATATTGTTACTGTAGCTCTACTTTGGTTGTGGCTGACGATCATGGTGTTGTTTCTCTCTTCAAATATTTAATGTTGTCAATCATAGGAGTTAATCTGTTTTCTGAGTCGGAAGGGAACACCTAGATTTATTTCTTTTTGCCTGCTCCCCACAGCAGCAAAAATGGTTACATTCTGTGTCTGTGAGCTTCGAACACAACCAAAAAATTAAATCGGTAATCATCCATTGTGTGGCCAGAGATGTGCCATCAGGCTTTGGTGTGTGAATGATGCCTTTAGAATTGCCATGACCTGTGGCGTAAGGACGAGTAATGACCAGATTCGTCCAACGTTGTCTGGCACATTCATGTACCATAAGTATTGCTGCTCCTAGGGAAAATCAGACACAGGCCCTGCTGCACTGAACGAAGAAACCCAAGTAAAATCTCTCCCCTGTTAAAATAACATAGGAGGAAATGCATGCTTGTCTCTCTGCTTGAAGTTCCTCCTGCCTGCGGTTTGATTAGACGCCTCCTTACTATAATGAGGCCCTTGAGAGGTTAAGAAATTAATTCGCATCTTTCACTTTTGGGTAAGGGGGCCCAACCCGGGCAGGGTTCCAGAATCCACCCCCAGGCGACAAAAGATGCTAGAGTAAACAAAACAGAATTGTAAAAAATAAATAATAATAACCACCTCTCTCTCCATGTTCTGCTCTTCTCCCTTTCCCTTCTTTGGAAGTGAGCAGCGCCCATCGTGATGTGAGGTTGCTCTGTTTTTTTGTTGTGAGCCCTGCAGGATGCTCTGCGTTTCATTCATGCAGGGGCAGGGCTCACTTCACACCTCACACCAGTTCAAGTGTCTGCCTAACGCTGTTATCATGCAGATGCAGCGATTAAGCTCAAAGAATGAGACGCAGGGAAAGCTAATCACGGCCACAAACCCTGCCCTGCCCAGTCTGCAGCATCTCAAAGGGATGCAGTGTCATGTTGCCGTTTCAGCCCATGGCAGCGCGGCCCAGGAGAGCCCCCCCCCTCATCCCCCCACCCAGCCTTGTGTCTTTCACAGTTCACCAAATCGGCGAACCCAAAGGGAGTGGGGGTTGCCCAACTGTAACTTGTACACCATTTCAAAAGCATAATGGACTCGCGGGGGGGCCCATCCTAGTTAGACAGCCGCGAGGCCCAGCTGCCCACACTGCTCATGCCTAGCGCCGACCATGACTGGGCCCGCACCGGCGATCCGGGGGGGGGCAAGTGCCCCCCCTTGCCCTCCCCTGCGGACGCCCATGCCCCTGGCCCCAGCAAATAATGCGCATGATCTTCACCAGGCAGACCCAGGCCTGGGCAGACCCCACCCTAAGGCTAAACTGTAAAACCGCGGCACGCAGACGCGGCGGCTGAGATATCTGCGCGCACTCTGCGCGCAGCATGAAGGTGCTGCTGCAGGTGGATTTTTATTAAGTAAATTTTAATCATAGTAGCCTCACTAGCCTGCCTGCGAAAATCAAATTGAAATTGGGTCACGGACATGGACGGTGCGTGTGGTGCAACACCAGCATTATGCACAGTCAGGGTCCAACCCCCGTCACAAAATCGGCCCCCATATGATCCAGCCTACCGGGGGATTGCCCGGTGCCTGGAATTGCCTGAAAAAAACTCAGCTCGACAGAAGGAGCACCAGCTAAAAACACATTTTACAACATGTGCAAACTTTTCTCGTTAAAGCCCGTCCTTCCCAATCTAAGCAAATTGTTTTCCCTTACAGTTGCTGTCGACGTTCACACACACTGGTGAATTAAACAAAGCTGCCTGCACCTAAAAGTCACAGAGAAAAGAAATGCTTCTCTCCAAAAATAAAGGGAATTACACTTCAACCCAATATAATGCCTGCTACTTCTGTCAAGAAAAACACTCATAGATACATACTGTGGGCCCTGCTGAAAGTGTCACGGGTGCTGCCATTGCAATAACTGTGATGACGAGGTGTATGTAGGTAGCCATGCAGCCTACCCCAAGTGTCTGTTTCGGTAGCGAAGCGCATGACAGTAAGAGCATGCTCTGGGAGTGCATGACTTGGGTATTTTTCACTGCCTTGCATGTGCTTCTCCGACCTCTTTGCTGATGTCTGATGTGCGCAATCTGTTAATGTAGGCAGGCGCCAATGTGGCTGTTATTTGGTCGGAAGTACAGACGTGCCATGATGTGCGCATTCACCCTAAAACCAGCTCCAAAAAATGTAAAACTGGCAACATTGCAAGTTGCTGCGGGGCTGCCCAACTGCACCACCACTTCCGTTGAGTGAAACCGGCCTCCTGGGGACAGAAACCGGCCTCCTGGGGACAGAAACCGGCCTCCAAGGGTCCAGCCTCCTGGGGGTTTGCCCGCTTGCCCGACTGGCCAGTCCGGCCATGCTCTTCATCAGGAAAAGACCACTCTTCAGCAGGAAGAAAGCCAACAAATTCATACAACAAAGGAACCTACGCTCAATACAGTGCCTCCCTGCCACAACATTTCTTCATACAAAAAAAGTATGAACCAAGTCAAACTATGGAATTCACTAATTACACATGGGAAATAGCCTTTACAATGAGGCCATTGCCATGCAATACATTTACCAAGCATCCTTAACAATGCATAAGTCTTTCCAACTCATGTCTTTACCACGCATAATTTTACCACGCCTCTATCTATCTATATATATATATATATATATATATATATTATCTACTTGCGGTCGCCAGTAGATAGTTATAGTTAGTGTAGGAGAGTGGAATCTGACTAATGGTTGCCCCCAACTTTTTGCCTGGTATTTAAGTGGTTTTTGACTAGTCTGGCTGGGATCCTGCTATCCAGGACCCCAGCCTATCTGCTTCCTCTGGTAAACTATGTGAGTTCCCTAGGTACCGACTAATTGGATGCTGGGCATGCCCTACCAGTCCCTTGTAGATGGTACCCTAGGTACCCAGGGCATGGGTCCCCCAGTAGGCCTACCAGGGCTGCAGCACTTATTGTGCCACCCTGGGACAGCCACCCAAACTGACACCACCAGACCACTACTGTAGTCTGGGTAAGGTGGTGCTAGCACCCCTTACAGGGATGTAGGTACCCTATGTCCCATACCATTACAACACATATACTCTCATAGGTCACCCCTATGGCAGGCCCTGGTAATCCTACAGGGCTGGGTGCTGAGGTATGTGTGAGGGGGGACCCCTACGTGAGTAGGACCTCTCTGCAACCTTCGTAAAACCGTTACTGGGTTGTTTGTAGTGTAGCCATACCATATACTCTAAACCGCATTATAAGTGAATCGCGTCATCGCGATAACTTGAGAATGGCTACACAGAACCATATCGTGTTTGGTGTCAAACATGAAGGAATCATACCCCCAGTCCAGCCATGGGCATGGGGGCACGATTCCCCCTTGCTAGGAGGGTGATATGGGAAAAGCGGTAGAATTTAGACACCAATTTAAAAGTGCACATGTACCACAAAATGGCTACTGTCCGCCACCTACACGACTCTGGCTGGCTGTTGCTGGGGAAAACCCCAGCCTTGCCATCTGGACAATAGGGCTCCTGTGGCAGGGAGGTGCCAGCACCTCCCCAGACAGGATATGTGGAATGGAACAGGGTGGGTGCACCAAATGTCCTTTCAGAGTTGCACGTAGGCAGCTGCAGAGCCCCAATTCTGCATACACCGCCTGGAACCGGTTCAGGGGCATCCTGCCCCTTGCCCAGGCGGGAAACACACAAAGGGGAGTGGGTGTAGCCACCCTTTCCCGCCTCTACTCTGATTGGTAGGCTCAATTTTGGACCATCCCCTAATCTTGGGGATATATGGGAATAACTTTGCCCTAGAGCCTTAGATTCGTCCAGAACTTCACAGAACTGACCTTCAACGAGCTGCTGCCCAGCTGACTGAAGAAATCTCCCTTGGGATAAAGGAGTTATCCCCTGCTTGGCAGGCACCTAAAAGACTGCAAGATACCCGGTTGGAACTTCGCTGCTCTCATGAACTTCGACGCCTTCCATCAACCTTGAGGTGGGTCTCCAGTGCATCCCAGAGTCCTGTGAGCGTGCCCAGCAAGCCTGAGCACCGTGGACCATGTGGGTGTCGAGATCCCTGCATACCCCAAGACCCCGGCCACCTCTTGCATAGCACCCGACCCCGACCAGTGGGGAAGTGGTGCTTCGGCCCATTTCTGAGCCAACCTTCAAGCAGCATCCGTGCCAAAGCTCAGCTCCCTAGTCCGCTCCGGTGGCCCGTGGGAGCCCTTTTACACACTCCATTTTGCTGCCCTCCGCGGTCCCTTGTCTCTCGACTTGTGGGCCCTGACGGAGGAAAACCTATCTTTCTAAGAGTTCCCCTAGTTGCTCCAGGCCTGCTCTACGCTCCCTGCAAAGGTGAGCACCCTCAGACCTCGAGGGTCTGCACCAGCAGCTGCTTTGTTTATCTTGCGTGGGTTGCAGTTGCCAATGCTTAGTGGATCCAATCGGGACACTAACACCGCAGCGACCCTCAGCCGACGTGGGACAGTTGCCTTCCAGAAGCTGGCCTTCCTTGAAGCCTCCCGGAGCCCGTGACTGCAGAGCCCAGCTGTACCTTTGACACCTGAAGCACCCGACATCTACGAGCTCCTTCCTGTGAGCTCCCTGGTCACTTTGCTGTGACCCAGACTCTGTCCCCTCTGCTTTCAGGTTCATCTTTATCTTCTCTTCAACTTTAATCTTCACGACTTCAACGACGCTTTCAGCTAGCAGCAGTTTGGACTACTTTTCCATAGAAAATCAGCCCGCGACCCGACACCAGAATCGACCTATGCACCCGGCTTCCCTGGGGCAGGTAACAGTGGTACTTCGGTACTCCAGTGGTGGTGGGCTCTCCAAAGCCTTAAGTCTCAAGCCTTAACTTTGTACTGTTGCTAGAAGTGTCCTTAACCTTTAATTATTCAACCGCGACATTCTCCATAGGCTAACATTGCGATCCCGATAGAAGCTCTTTGCACTGCACGTGTCTCCCGTGGGTCCCCTTCCTCTTAACTGTGGGTGGATTCTGAAGGGGCAAGCGATCCTGAATGCCCTAGGCATTGCCTGTAGAATTGTCGTGGTTCTTATACCACTATTTTAGTATATGGTTTGGTCCCCCCCTGGGGCCCATTGATTTCTGTGCTATTTATTTTGTTTATAAATGCTTGTTTGAATTGTAACTTTGCCACTAGCCACATAAAGTGACTGTGGGATTCTGTGTAGAATAAATACATATATTTTATATATATACCTGTGTGGGCTACTCTTTCATTTGGTTATTCAAGAGGTTATTATGGTAAAACAATAAGCTTAACACTCCTTCAAGACTTAGACTGAAGGCTGCTCTCCACAGCTACCACTAGGATAGCTTTCTTTAAAGGTTGTCTTAAACCTATCATCAATAGGAGTCGAATTGGACTGGTGCAAGGTGTCCCTATAACTAGGAACAGCATATGCCAGGCCAACTTCTCACATTGGTGTGCAGCGGTGGGATTCAAGCTTGCCATTGTTTTACCAGATAACAAATTGAATTTCTAAAGTGAAAGCCACTTGGTACCAAAGGTACATATAAATTCAAGCTAGAATACAATAAGTTCTACTGAACTTAGAGTTGTGTGTAGAGGGTTTAGCACACCTTGACTACAACTCAAGAGAGGGTTCAGTAGGCCACACTTAGTGTAGGTAGATACATCACTACACTAAACATGTCTTCAGGTAGAGGTGCCACTAAGGCGATGGAAGGACCCCAGAGGGTCCCAGTTGATAAGTATGATCATCTCTCCTTTGCTGAGCTCAGGGAGATGTGCACCCTTAGAAAACTGAAGACAAACAAGGGTGCCAACACCCAACGTCTCAGGGAAATCCTGCTCATAGCAGACTTTATGGAGTCCATAGGGTCCAGAGGGACAGACAGAGTGGGTGGGCATCCATCAGAAGAGGACACTCCCAGAGTGGACTCTGATGAGAACCAGGAAGAGGATGAAAGTCCTGACCTGGAAGAAACAAACCACTCACAACATGGAGGTGATGGCCCAAGAGGCACTCCCTCCATCCCTAGTGGGAGAGTGGTGGGTCCAAGAAGGAACAGGTCCCCCTCAGTGGGATCCAACCATTCTCAGAGATCCAAAGGGTCCTCTGCCTCTTCTCAGAGAAGAGAATCCTCCCATGAGAGGAAATGCAGACTGATCAAATTTGAGCAGGCTAAGCTTCAGCTTAAAAGAGAACAGTTAGCATTGGACAGGGAAGCCCTGGAGCTTCAGAAAGCTTCAAAGAAGTGGGGTCTAGAGACCCCTGGTGGCAGTGATGAAACCCCTAGAGTTAGAGAGAAAGTCCCTGACAATAGGAACCTCCACAAGATTGTGCCCCCCTATCAGAATGGGGATGATATCCACAAATGGATATCTGCTCTTGAAAGGGCCTGTAGAGTACAGAGGGTCCCAGTAGAGCAGTGGGCAGCAATCCCGTGGCTCTCCTTTTCAGATAAAGGTAGAGACAAGCTCCTCTCTGTAAGAGAAGAGGATGCTGATGATTATTATATCTTGAAAGCTGCTTTAATAGATGGGTTTGGCTTAACCACTGATCAATACAGACTTAAGTTCAGAGACACCCAAAAAGCACAGAATCAAGATTGGGTAGACTTTGTGGATTGTGCAACCAAGGCACTGGAAGGTTGGTTAAATGGCAGTAAAGTTAATGATTATCAAGGATTGTATAATCTCATAATGAGGGAGCAGATTCTTAATAATTGTCAAACCCAACTTTTACACCAGCACCTGGTGGACTCTGATCTGACCTCTCCCCAAGAATTGGGAAAGAAGGCAGACAAATGGGTCAGAACCAGGATTAGGCCTAAGAACCAAGTTGGTGACCAGAAGAAGGATTCCACTAAGCCCAAAGAGAAAGGTGGGGATGATAAACAAGAAAAGTCCTCTGAAGGGCCCCAAAAACCCAGTGCTGGGGGTGGGTCCCAAAATACTTCCTCTAATAACAAGAAGCCATATTGCCATGTGTGTAAGCAACCTGGCCACTGGAAACCTGACTCCAGCTGTCCTAAGAATGGCAATAAAGAAAATGTTCCTCCAAAACCAGCTCCAACACCTCCTGTTGCTACTAGTAGTAATCCCCCAGGTGGTGGGAGTGCACCCAAAAACTTAGTTGGGTTCTCTTTGGGGACACCAGTGGAGTCTTGCCCAGCCAGATCCCCTGCATTAGCAACTCTAGTCTGTGATGGTGGCATGGGGTTTGCCAACTTTACCATGAGCCCCAGTATCCTGGGCAGGTACAGACAAGAGCCCATGATCAATGGTCAGAAGGCTGTGGCCTATAAGGACACAGGGGCCAGTGTCACCATGGTGACCAAGAGGCTAGCACCCCTAGATCAGCTTTTACCTGGGTTTAGCTACCAGGTGACCAACATAGATGGAATCAGGACAGATCATCCCATGGGAGTGATAAATCTCAGCTGGGGAGGGGTCACTGGCCCCAAGAGAGTGGCAGTGTCCCCAAACTTGCCTGTAGATTGTCTACTGGGGAATGATCTGGAAATCTCAGCCTGGGCTGAGGTTGACCACAAGGCCCATTTGAAAATGGTAGGAATCCCTGAGAGAGTGGATGAGACCCTGAGGGCCTCACCTCCACCCCAGGAGAAAATAGAAAGAGTGAAGCCTGAAACTATGGATCACTCTACCCAAACAGAGAGCATAGGGGAGGAGGAGTAGTCTTCCCCCCACCAGACTACAGGTAAAGGTCCAGTTTCTCAGGGAACTGATCCTGCCCCTTGTGAAGTAACTGCCCCAGAAGTGGACAGGCCTGGCCTGCCCACCTCTCTGTTGGCAGGGGACCCTTCCAAGGTGGTACCCAGTCTGGAGCAGGTATCCTGCCCCTCTCTACCCTGCCTCAGTCAGCCCAGGGCTGCAGAGGTCAGGAAGGTCAGTGGACCCTTAATAGGCCCCTGTCCAGAGGAACCCCCTCATCAACAGATTAGGGACACCCAGCAGAGTAGTTTCAGCCAGGTGAATATTCCTCTACAACCTGAGGGATCCCCCTTACCCCTAGGTATAGGCACCCCTCAAATGGATGTTGTTGAGCACAGGGAAACCTGGGGCCTAGCTGCCCCAAACCTTCCAGTGCCCTCCACTATTCCAGCCAAAGGGATCCAACCCCCAGCTGTAGGCAGCCAGAGGTTGACCCTTAGGGCCAGATTTGACACAGTCATGGGCAGAAAGGCTTCCATAGTGGCCAGTGATCTGAGGAGGTTGAGACCAACCCAAGTAGGGTCTCACTTCCAGACTCAGACACCCCACCAGCCCACCTCTGACCCAAAAACCAATACAGGTAATTTTCCTAGACGTTGGAGAAACTCTAGAACCCCTTGGGGTAGGATTTCCCAAGTGGACCATGACACAGGGAGCAACCATGTTAGTACAGGTTCTTCCTTATATGGCCACTCAGGAAATAAAGGCTTATCTGGACAAGGTTAGCCTCATCTCCTTTCGTTTGGGGGGGGGGTTATGTAGGAGAGTGGAATCTGACTAATGGTTGCCCCCAACTTTTTGCCTGGTATTTAAGTGGTTTTTGACTAGTCTGGCTGGGATCCTGCTATCCAGGACCCCAGCCTATCTGCTTCCTCTGGTAAACTATGTGAGTACCCTAGGTACCGACTAATTGGATGCTGGGCATGCCCTACCAGTCCCTTGTAGATGGTACCCTAGGTACCCAGGGCATGGGTCCCCCAGTAGGCCTACCAGGGCTGCAGCACTTATTGTGCAACCCTGGGACAGCCACCCAAACTGACACCACCAGACCACTACTGTAGTCTGGGTAAGGTGGTGCTAGCACCCCTTACAGGGATGTAGGTACCCTATGTCCCATACCATTACAACACATATACTCTCATAGGTCACCCCTATGGCAGGCCCTGGTAATCCTACATGGCTGGGTGCTGAGGTATGTGTGAGGGGGGACCCCTACGTGAGTAGGACCTCTCTGCAACCTTCGTAAAACCGTTACTGGGTTGTTTGTAGTGTAGCCATACCATATACTCAAAACCGCATTATAAGTGAATCGCGTCATCGCGATAACTTGAGAATGGCTACACAGAACCATATCGTGTTTGATGTCAAACATGAAGGAATCATACCCCCAGTCCAGCCATGGGCATGGGGGCACGATTCCCCCTTGCTAGGAGGGTGATATGGGAAAAGCGGTAGAATTTAGACACCAATTTAAAAGTGCACATGTACCACAAAATGGCTAATGTCCGCCACCTACACGACTCTGGCTGGCTGTTGCTGGGGAAAACCCCAGCCTCGCCATCTGGACAATAGGGCTCCTGTGGCAGGGAGGTGCCAGCACCTCCCCAGACAGGATATGTGGATTGGAACAGGGTGGGTGCACCAAATGTCCTTTCAGAGTTGCACGTAGGCAGCTGCAGAGCCCCAATTCTGCATACACCGCCTGGAACCGGTTCAAGGGCATCCTGCCCCTCGCCCAGGCGGGAAACACACAAAGGGGAGTGGGTATAGCCACCCTTTCCCGCCTCTACTCTGATTGGTAGGCTCTATTTTGGACCATCCCCTAATCTTGGGGATATATGGGAATAACTTTGCCCTAGAGCCTTAGATTTGTCCAGAACTTCACAGAACTGACCTTCGACAAGCTGCTGCCCAGCTGACTGAAGAAATCTCCCTTGGGATAAAGGAGTTATCCCCCTGCTTGGCAGGCACCTAAAAGACTGCAAGATACCCGGTTGGAACTTCGCTGCTCTCACGAACTTCGACGCCTTCCATCAACCTTGAGGTGGGTCTCCAGTGCATCCCAGAGTCCTGTGAGCATGCCCAGCAAGCCTGAGCACCGTTGACCACGTGGGTGTCGAGATCCCTGCATACCCCAAGACCCCGGCCACCTCTTGCATAGCACCCGACCCCGACCAGTGGGGAAGTGGTGCTTTGGCCCATTTCTGAGCCAACCTTCAAGCAGCATCCGTGCCAAAGCTCAGCTCCCTAGTCCGCTCCAGTGGCCCGTGGGAGCCCTTTTACGCACTCCATTTTGCTGCCCTTTGCGGTCCCTTGTCTATCGACTTGTGGTCCCTGACGGAGGAAAATCTATCTTTCCAAGAGTTCCCCTGGTTGCTCCAGGCCTGCTCTACGCTCCCTGCAAAGGTGAGCACCCTCAGACCTCGTGGGTCTGCACCAGCAGCTGCTTTGTTCATCTTGCATGGGTTGCGGTTGCCAATGCTTAGTGGATCCAATCGGGACACTAACACCGCAGCGACCCTCAGCCGACGTGGGACAGTCGCCCTCCAGAAGCTGGCCTTCCTTGAAGCCTCCCGGAGCCCGTGACTGCAGAGCCCAGCTGTACCTTCGACACCTGAAGCACCCGACATCCACGAGCTCCTTCCTGTGAGCTCCCTGGTCACTTTGCTGTGACCCAGACTCTGTCCCCTCTGCTTTCAGGTTCATCTTTATCTTCTCTTCAACTTTAATCTTCACGACTTCAACGACGCTTTCAGCTAGCAGCAGTTTGGACTACTTTTCCATAGAAAATCAGCCCGCGACCCGACACCAGAATCGACCTATGCACCCGGCTTCCCTGGGGCAGGTAACAGTGGTACTTCGGTACTCCAGTGGTGGTGGGCTCTCCAAAGCCTTAAGTCTCAAGCCTTAACTTTGTACTGTTGCTAGAAGTGTCCTTAACCTTTAATTATTCAACCGCGACATTCTCCGTAGGCTAACATTGCGATCCCGATAGAAGCTCTTTGCACTGCACGTGTCTCCCGTGGGTCCCCTTCCTCTTAACTGTGGGTGGATTCTGAAGGGGCAAGCGATCCTGAATGCCCTAGGCATTGCCTGTAGAATTGTCGTGGTTCTTATACCACTATTTTAGTATATGGTTTGGTCCCCCCCTGGGGCCCATTGATTTCTGTGCTATTTATTGTGTTTATAAATGCTTGTTTGAATTGTAACTTTGCCACTAGCCACATAAAGTGACTGTGGGATTCTGTCTAGAATAAATACATATATTTTATATATATACCTGTGTGGGCTACTCTTTCATTTGGTTATTCAAGAGGTTATTATGGTAAAACAATAAGCTTAACACTCCTTCAAGACTTAGCCTGAAGGCTGCTCTCCACAGCTACCACTAGGATAGCTTTCTTTAAAGGTTGTCTTAAACCTATCATCAATAGGAGTCGAATTGGACTGGTGCAAGGTGTCCCTATAACTAGGAACAGCATATGCCAGGCCAACTTCTCACAGTTAGGACCTAATTTCCATAGGAAATCCGCAACATTCTATTGGGAATATCTTTGGCGCCGGTTGATGAATCTTCGCGAAATTTTCCAAACTTTTGGCCAGCTTCGCTCCGCTCCTACCCTGAAAGTTTCCTGGTGATTCGTCAAGCGGGGGCTGAGAAAAAAGGGGGGCCCCAAAACGCGTTTTCCCCATGCAATTTCCCGTAGGACCTGTTGTCGCAGCTACAGCCCGAACTGCTGAACGGAATTACACCAAATTTGGCAAGGAGGTAGTCCTCAGTTCAGACTCGTGCCTTTTGCTTAAATGGTGTAAACACGTTCAGTAGTTCCTGAGAAAATTAGAGTTAAAAGTTAGTGATATCTATGGAACCGCGGATCCTCACCGCACCCTCCCCGAACCCTCCCGAGCACGAGCTGAATGCTAATTGGCTGCCAACACTCTGAATCAGGAAGTGTTGGCAGCCACAAGAAAGCACAAAAACAAAGGCGCAAAATGCGACAAGGGGGCAGGATAGAAACACCCTGACCCCCTAGGCCTGCTCAGGGTGTCCCACAAGGACCCCCAGGGCCCAAAAAAGTATTTTTTTTAAAAAAAATCAGCGAGATTTGCGCACCCAGCGCGAATTTCGGCCGAAAAGAAAAAAAGAAGACGCGCGGGTCTCCCGCGCTTCTTTGGTAATTGGCCCCCGGGGGGGCCAAATCCCGGGGGCAGAAATAAAAAAGTGTGAGGGGGACCGCCACCCCCCGGGGCAACTTGTCCGTGTGGGAGGGGGGCCATGCAGCCCCCGTCCTGGAGCCAATGATGGCCCTGGGGACCGCCACCCCCCAGGGCCAGCTCCTGCAGTGTCCCGGGGTGCCCACCCCCGGGACACTGCTGTTTGCAATGA
This sequence comes from Triturus cristatus, assembly GCF_964204655.1. Taxonomy (NCBI): domain Eukaryota; kingdom Metazoa; phylum Chordata; class Amphibia; order Caudata; family Salamandridae; genus Triturus; species Triturus cristatus. The sequence goes on from NC_140592.1 coordinate 268,040,792, forward strand.
CAGGGCAGGAGCCTCACGGCTCCCACCCTGTCATTGCAAACTGCTTTGCTTCATTGAAGCGAGGGCAGGTAAACCTGCTCTCGCTTCAATGAAGCAAAGCTGATTGCTTTTCCACATGGGGAGCAGCATGTTAGCTGCTCCCCATGTCGAAAAGCAATCCCGCCAGAAAAGATCGGGATCGGGCCGGAGGCCACGCCCCCTCCTTACACCACTCGGCAAACGCGCACCCTGGCACGTTTGCAGAGGGGGAACTAATTCCCCTTGAATACTGGGGGTCCCTGGGGGCCAACTAGCCATCCAGGAACCTCCAGTATGCGCCAGGGGACTGCGTTGCAGAGAGGTGTAATGAGGCCACACCCCTTTTTACACCTCTCTGCAACGCAGTTCCGTGGCGCTTACTGGAGGTACCTGGTGGCCTAGTTGGCCGCTAGGGGACTTCAGGATTCAAGGGGACTTAATCCCCCAATTTAAAATGCGCCACGGGGCACATTTGCACAGTGGAGAAGGTAGGGGGCGGGGCCTGAGTTGATACTGTGCAAACACGCCCTGTGGCGCGTTTTAAGTTGGGGAATTCATTCCTCTTCAATCGAGAGGTCCCCTAGGGGTCAACTAGCCCACCAGGTACCTCCAGTAAGCGCCACGGAGCTGCGTTACAGAGTGTTGTAAAAAGGGGCGTGGCCTTTGAACACCTCTCTGCAATGCAGCTCCCTGGAGCATACTGGAGGTACCTGGTGGGCAAGTTGGCCGCCAGGGTACCTCAGGATTCAAGGGTACTTAATCCCCCAACTTAAAACACGCCACAGGGTGCGTTTGCACAGTGGTGAAGGTAGGGGGCGGGGCCTGAGGTGATATGTGTGCAAACATGCCCTGTGGCGCGTTTTAATGTAGGGAATCAATTCCTCGTCAATCCAGAGGTCCCCTAGGGGCCGACTAGCCCACCAGGTACCTCCAGGAAGCGCCACGGAGCTGCTTTGCAGAGTGTTGTAAAAAGGGGCGTGGCCTCTGAACACCGCTCTGCAACGCAGCTCCCTGACGCATACTGGAGTTACCTGGTGGGCTAGTTGGCCCCCAGGGGACCGCAGGATTGAAGAGGAATTAATTCCCCAACTTAAAACGCGCCAAAGGCCGTGTTTGCACACGTCACCTCAGACCCCGCCCCCTTCCTTTACCATTGTACAAATATTCCTCTAAAATCAGCCGAACTACGAATTCCGATTTACTCACCTGTAATCAGGAGAGAACCCAGTGCTGCATCTTTTAGCCCAGCGCTGACCCTGAAAAGTAATTCTAACCGTACTTAACAGTAACTTGTATTTCCTTCCATAGGAATCCATTGTGTGGTTTTCACCAGAATATTTTCTAAGTGTCCATTTTTGAAACGTAGAAATATTCCTAAAAAATCAGCCGAACTACGAATTCCGATTTACTCACCTGTAATCAGAAGAGGACCCAGTGCTGCATCTTTTAGCCCAGCACAAACCCTGAAAAGTAATTCTAAGCATACTTACCAGTAACTTGTATTTCCTTCCATAGGAATCCATTGTGTGGTTTTCACCAGAAAATTTTCAGTGTCCATTTTTGAAACGTACAAATATTCCTCTAAAATCAGCCGGACTACGAATTGCGATTTACTCACCTGTTATCAGGAGAGAACCCAGGGCTGCATCTTTTAGCCCAGCACTGACCCGGAAGAGTAATTCTAAGCGTACTTACCAGTAACTTGTATTTCTTTCCATAGGAATCCATTGTGTGGTTTTCACCAGAAAAGTTTATTAGTGTCTATTTTCACAAACTAAAAATATTGCTAAAAAATAGTCTGTATGACTTAAACACATTCTTTCAACTGTTTACAGGAGGTTGGCCAGTGCTGGATCCAGGATCCACCACTGAGTAAGAAAAAGTAATGATAACACTACTTACCTGCTAAGTGAATTTTCTGCCATAGGATAACATTGGTGATTCTATGTGAAAAGATTTCTAAGTGTCAACTTTTAAAATACAATAATATTCCTTAAAAATAACTACTGTAACCAAAGCGCTTTTACTCAACTCTTTACAGGAGATGTCCAAGGACTGAATCTAGGATTCAGTCCTATGGTTAGAAAAGTAATCCATAAAGTAACTAATTGCATTTCACTAGAAATTCACATTGAGCTCAATGTTGCTTTGTGTTTGAAATTGTGTTGCCCATTGCAACAACTGTAACTACTGTACTTAAAAGTCTGTTGCCTATTTGCCAAGTATTTAAACTAAAGTAATTCATTCTGAGAAAGTATATTTTGTATTTTAATGTATAATGTAATTATAATGTAATTAAAAAAATATATCTAAAAATAAATAGTTTAAAAAATATAGTAAATCAGTATAAAAAAAATCCGTATAACAATTAATACATTCAAAATTGTCATTTACAAAACCTTTGAAATTCACTGAAAAAACCATAGGTTTCAGGCCTGATACAGTTAGGAATTAGCATTTGAAAAACCTTTGAAATTCAATGAAAAAACCATAGGTTTCAGGGGCGTTATATTTAGGAATTGGCATTTAAAAAACCTTAGAAATTCACTGAAAAAACCATAGGTTTCAGGGGCGTTATAGTTAGCTGGACATTTCCCTCGTACAAAACCCTAGAAATTCCCCCGTTATAGTTAGTTCAGCTAACTATAAATTGCGCCCCTGCAATGCACTGCTGATGACGTCACATATTGCATCACTCATGACATGGTCAGTGACATCACTGATGACATCACTGATGACATCTGAAATGACATCACTGATGGGCCCACGTAAACAAGTTACTGTCAATTATCGCTGCTTTTCAATTAAGAAACATCTGTAATAAACACTGGCATCTAATAAAAAATGACCCAATTTTAGGTAAGGCTGTAACACGGAGACCCCTAATCACATTCCGCAAGGTGAAATCTTTCAAACAAGCCCTGGTAAAAAATACTCTAAGCAAGCCACCACAAAAAACCACTTGGCTCACAGGACGCAAGGGATTCATCAAATGCCCCAAATGCAAAGCCTGTACGCATGGCGTAAATACGGACAGGTACAAACCAGGCTTTAGCAAACATTCAAAGAGAATCAGAGGCAAATACTCTTGTAAAACGGATTTTGCTGTCTACGTGCTCCAGTGCCCTTGTGGACTGCAGTACGTGGGCAGCACAATCCTCGAGGTGCATAAAAGAATCTTACAACATCTCAGGGCAATAAAGAATGGCGATAGGACATATCCTGTCGCCAGACATTTTGAAAGATTTCATAAAAAAGATGCCAAAGGTCTATCTTACTTTGTAATAGATGCGGTACCAAAAAACACAAGGGGAGGGAACCGGGAAAGAGCATTGAGAAAATTGGAGTCAAGGTATATTGTTGAACTAAACTGTAAACAACCTGATGGATTGAACATAGAAGAAGATTTGTATACCCATTTAGTCTGAAAATGTGTTATTATATTATTAGCAGTTTTAAATGTTGGGTTTTATAATAGGTTTTATGATTAATTTATGACATGTAGTAGAAATGCGATTAAATCTAGGACGGCGGTAGGCCCACTGGGGCAGAATTGAAAAGCAGCGATAATTGACAGTAACTTGTTTACGTGGGCCCACTGGGGCAACACTCGCAACAATTCCATTTTTAGAAGAATTTTATAATATTTAATATTTATAAATATTTATAAATTGATTTTCATTGTACATATATTGATTTTACACATGTTTTATCATTATGAAATGAATTTCAACGAATACGAGTTTTATCAAATATCGCGTGCCACTTTCCTATTTTTTAAAAAATCAAAAAAACTACAAGTCTGTTTTCTAATGCACTTTATTTGTAGTTCTGTTTAATCACGTGGTGAATAACGTAAAAATGGCCGCTCGCTTTGATTTCACTTGTCAGTGAACAAGAGTGCTTCGCACTCGAAACGCGTTTGGCAGAGTGGCTGAATAAAGAATTTTGAAGGACCACACACGGCTTCGTTTTTCCTCCTGAGGATTTAGAAGGAACCGCAGCAATATATATATATATATATATATTGCTTTATACTGACGGTGTGAGTACCAGCCCAGTTCAGGAAGACTCTGATGTCAACTCTTTAACAAGTGGCGATTCAGATGATGGCATGGGCCTTTCACACGCTCAAACAAAAGTGGCAACCAAACACACCTTGGGTGAGGAGCTTAATTTTTTAACTATGGGCAAGCGGGCTACTCTCCGCCCCAGAAACCCCCAAAATCAAATGAGCGCAGTACCAGTCAATGCAGGAGGAAAAGGCGCAGGCAACGGCTCAAACTCATCAAACAAAGGAAGAGGGGGCGGAGATGGAATCGTTAGACGTACAGGACAACACTATCTTAACTGATACCACACTTACTCAAGCTGAAAATCAACTATTAGCGTTGGGTTTGTCCTTTTGTTACGAGTCTAATTTTTCCTACAAACCGTCGCGCATTGACATTTATACATTTATTCGGAAAATTAAGCTCAAGAAATTTTTCCACCTAAACAAATCAACTAATGTGACCAATATTGCAAGTACCACTAATGATAATCATCAATTTCAAGATCTGCATGTGTTTCAAACAATACATTAACTGGCGATAGAGAACTCTGACTGTGAAATATTTGACACTGATTCAGAGTGTCTTGAAGGAATCAATACGGGAATGGCGGCTGCCAGTCCATTTTGTCCCCCTTCTTTATTTTATCCAGTTATGCCAAAAGACTTTGTGGATGTTTTTAGTGAGATGGTCATCGAGGTCTTGAAAAAATTGAATATTTCTGTCAATTCCCAAAGCCGTAAACAGAATTACAGATTGAGAAGTTATTGGGGATTGATTAAAAAACTGCGTGACAAAAATGAAATTGTGGTCATGGGTGCTGATAAGGGTGGCAACATAGTCTTATGGCCAAAATATGAGTATCTTCAAGAGGCTCAACGTCATCTTTCGGATACCAATTGTTACTGTAAAGTTGGCCGTGACTATTTGAGCCAGGTGAAAACCTCTGTGACTAGTCATTTGCTACAATGGAAAAGAATGGGTCTTTTATCAAAAAATGAATATCTTTTTTTTTTTTTAAATGACTTCCCCACCACTGCTACCTTGTATTTTAATCCTAAAATTCACAAGGGCACCTCCCCTATACCTGGTAGACCCATTATTTCAGCCAGGAACAATATATTGGAGCTTATGTCCAAATATGTCGACTATATTCTTCAGCCCCACATGACCACCCTACCATCTTTTATAAAGGACACGGGTGATTGTTTGAACAAAATACAAGCAGTTGAGTGGAAGTCTGGCTTTGTACTAGTCACGCTTGACATAGCCTCCTTGTATACAAGCATTGTACACACTCAAAATTTGGTAGCTGTCAAACACTTCCTCAATTCTCGTGCCATCAATTTACATGACCATAATTACATGCTACTTCAAATGATTGATATTTGCCTAAACAATAATGTATTCTTATTTGACAAAACTCTGTACCGACAACTGAGAGGGGTGGCCATGGGGGCGTGCTTTTCTCCAACCTTTGCCTGCCTTCTGGTTGGTTGGTGGGAGGAGCACGTCCTCATGGTCACCCATAAGGAGGCTTGGGACATGCATATAAAATACTATGGAAGATACATAGACGATATTTTCATCTTCTGGGAAGGCACTGAACAGGAGGCGGCTTCATTTGTAACATCTATCAATGACAATGCTATGAACTTACAGTTTACTGCCACCCTTAGTACTCAGTGGGTAGAATTTTTGGATGTGGAGGTTTACATCTTGGAGAATAAAATAGAAACCAAACTCCACAGAAAGTCCACTGCTGGCAACTCTATATTACATGCCAGCAGTGCCCATCCTCCTCAGCTTATTCATAACATACCCTACGGTGAATTTCTCCGCTTACGGCGCATATGTAGCCTTGAATCGGATCTGGAACATTGTCAAAAAGAAGCATTAAATTGCTTCTTATCCCGGGGTTACAAATTGTCCAATCTAGAAAAAGCCTTAGACAAAGCCAATGCCCGTCCCCGTGAGACATGCCTTGTGACCAAACAACAACAAAATGCATTAAACATGAGTGATATAACTACAGAAGACATGCAACCTATTAGACTCATTACTACATACTGAAGACAGAACAAAATCATTTGTAAGATAATGTACAAACATTGGCCTATTATCCTAACTGACATCACTTTAAAATTTCTGCTGCCTGCTCTTCCCACCATTACTTTCAGGAGGGCACCCTCAATGAGGGATGTCTTAGTTAAATCCAGCCCTGAACTTACGTTAAAAACTACTTGGTTATCCCGATCTGGCTTTTTTAAATGCTCGTCTTGTCGAGCCTGCAAATTTGGGATTAATGTATCAGAGTATTGCACAGCCTTTTGTGATATTCCAGTCCCTATTAAAAACCATTTTACATGCCGGACGGATTTTGCAGTCTACGTGCTTGAGTGCACTTGCCATCTCAAGTACGTTGGCAATACAAAGTTGCCAGTCTTCAATCGCATATTGCAACATCTGCGTGCGATTGTGAACTCGGATTCAAATTACCCAGTTGCTTGACATTTTAAAGCCATCCACTCAAACAAAATCTGCGATTTGAAGTATTTTGTAATTGGGGCAGTTCCCCCATCAATCCGAGGGGGGAACATGGAAAGGCAGCTTCGTCAGTTGGAGTCTTCCTTCATTCTTTTACTCAACACTAGAATGCCCAAGGGACTAAACACCAGTGAAGACCTCCACAATTTTTTATAAAATGTCATCATAAACTTATCTGTTAGGTCTCCCTGATGTGTGATTTTTCTGTAATATGTAATACTCTGGTAACCATAAATGAATCACCATTACTTTGGTTTTTCAAAAAAACAACATTGTGACCACATAGGATTTGATCTAGCTAGTTTACTTTTTGCACGCTGGTATACTTTTTAAGATAATTTATATTATTGCACATTTTTGCACTTTTTCCTTGGCAGCTACAACATAAGCATTAGCACTTTATTGAGTGTTGTTTACATTGTTCAGCTACCTCTTGCACCAGCCCCACCATTTGTATGTGTTTTTAATCTATATTTATTGTGGGGTTTTTCTATATATCACTACTTGCACTTAGTTCGACATATGTTACTAAGGAGCATTATCGTATGCATCTATTTATTTATCTTTTTCGATAAATAGTATACCTCTGACACCATTAATCACACGTTTTTTGTATCAGCTAGTTATTTAATGACTGCGATTGGGGACATTTGTTTCATTTGCTTAATTTGGTTAGACAGTATAAACACTACTTCATCTCTTGTGGCACATTATTATATACAGTGACAGATATATACATTTGTACAGTGACTTCGTGAAATATCAAAAAATACAATTACAGTGAATTTGAAAATGTACAAAAGATAAATCAATTTTACATATGAAACAATCAAAAAATCAATTTTTCATTAATTGTATGTCCGAAATAGATTATCTGTAAGGACTTTTGGCTGGTTGGGTCCTGTAGTCCCGGCTATATTTGCGGTCCTGAGCAGAGTCAATTTCAAGACTCAAAGAGTTTGTTGGGGCATACTTAAATTTATTTTAATATGTATGCTCTGGGGGGCACTGTTATAAATTACTCTCCCCTTCTACTCCTATTTATCTCTGCTTTTTTAAGCCGACGCGTTTCGACCTTTGACAGTGGGGACCTATGTCTTGGTTCTGAGGTCGTCTTCAGGGCTGTTCTATAGATGGGGTTCGGACTTGTCTCGCTGAAAGGACAAGAGTATGTCTACTTTAGTTTGAATTTATAGCAGAGGTGTTCTTAAAACAAATTAATGGTGGGTTAACTTACGCTCTTCGAACGTGTGTGATCGCTTGTTTGTCTTTATCTGCAAAAAATGAATATATTTTTATGAGTGTTGTGACACTCATACATGATTGGTGGAGATTTAATAGATGTCATCGTGCAACTCCTACCTTGCCGTTCCGCTGATGGGCTGCCGGCTCAAATGGGTGATTTTTGCTCTGACTTGTTTCTCTCTGTGGAACGAGAGATGTAGTGTTAGTAAGTACTGGTTTGAGCCTGTCATTGGCGCTTATGCCGTGATGCATGAGTTGAGCTTTATTTTATTATATTATATTATTGCCTCCGGCCGCTTGGGTTTTAAATGATTTGGAGGAAGTAAGTGCTTCTAGAAACTTGGTGGAGATTGCGAGATGGATCGCTCTCAGGGGCATTCCGAGCGCGCCTCCGTAATTTTTTGGTGCGTCTTCTTCGCCAGTGTTTAAGTTAAATAGCGACCTCGCTTTGCGCTCCTATCGTAATGCATTAGGTTCATGTTTTTCCATACCTTTCGCAGTGTCGAGTTTCTGTTTTGATCTCTGGAGGCTCCGGCGTTGATTTCACGGTCTCCGCTGCTCTCGTGTTTCCGGCATTTTCAAGTTGCTTCAAAGACGGTCTTTCTCATTGGATGATTTTATGTCGTGGTTTCGACGTGATTACGTTGAGCGTTGTCATGGTTACCACTTCGTTGTCTTCACAGGCTGAAAGAGTTTTTGAATGTAACTTTATTTATTGGCTACAAGTTACAATGTCTTCGTTAGAGAAAGAGAGCTTTCCTTGTCAGAGTATGTTTAGGACAGTCTTCGATTACTGTTTGTATGCGTCGTCCTAGTTACCGGATTGTTTTTTGTCTGGGAATTCGCAACACACTTTATTCTGCGTCCACAGGTTAGGGTATTGTTTTGGTTCTTTTTCGGGACAGGCTTGAGTTCATTTGAGCCTTTCTTGTAATATTTTGATTAGCGGCGAATTGTTTTCTCCTCCTTCAATGTTATTTTTGATTGTAGATATTTGGCTGTTAACCTCATGATTTCCGGCTCTAATTTGAAGCGTCATTACATCCTGCGCAGTTACTTGGTATTGGTGATGTCTGTTTGGTATCTTGGTTACCGGGTGATATTTGAGGAATCAGGGGATTTTTTAAAAAGAAAACTTTATTCGACGACCGCAGGTTGGAGTATTGTTTGGGTTCTTTGCGAAAGGTTTTAGTCCATTTGCAGCGTTCTTCTGATGTTTCAATTTGCGGTGTATTATTTTCTCCTCCTTCGATATTGTTTTAGATAAACAATCTTTGACTATTGAACTCATGATTTCCGGCTGTAGGTTGAAGCATCGTTACACCTTGCACAGTTGATTGATGATATCAGTTGAGTGTCCTTTGGTGGTGTTGTTGAAGTGGGGATATCGTGAGTTGCTCCTATTAAACGATCTGTGTTATTTCCGTCATTTCGTTCAAACCATTGTCTATGGTACCAAGGAACATGATTGTTTTGGCTTCCGTTTTAGATAGAATTGCGTCCACGTTTCTTCCTTGAATATGGCGTAGGACTGTCCATTTAAGTTCATTTGGATTATGGTTTTTTTCGATACAGTGGGATACCATGGGGGCATTCTGGACTTTACATTTGATTCTTGAGCGGTGTTGGGAAATTCTGTTTTTGACCGGTTGTGTGGTTTTCCCGATGTATGCCAGTGGGCATGGACATAAAACACAATAGATGACATTATTAGTGTTACAATTGGTGAAATCTTCATGAATTATATATTTCTGCCCATATTCAAACTTCGTACCTTCCACTGTGCTTTCGCAAGATACACATGTACCACATTTTCTATGTCCTTTTATGGGGGGTAGTGCTAGCATGGACCTCAATGTTGCTCCCGGTGGTTTAAATGTTGTGTTTGCACGCACCAATTTTTCTCTTATGCTATTGTTTTTTTTGAGAGCAAAGATTGGTATCTGTGTAAAGAGCGGAATGCTTTTTATTGTATCCCAGTTCTTGCGGATGATTTTTTGCATCTCGGTGGTTTTACTAGAAAAGGTATGTGGATACATTCCTCAAACCTCTAATAAGAGATACTCCTAGCTATGTGAAAGATACAATGCAGGCAATCACTGTGCTGGAAAACTTCCCCACTTCAACAACACCACCAAAGGACACTCAACTGATATCATCAATCAACTGTGCAAGGTGTAACGATGCTTCAACCTACAGCCGGAAATCATGAGTTCAATAGTCAAAGATTGTTTATCTAAAACAATATCGAAGGAGGAGAAAATAATACACCGCAAATTGAAACATCAGAAGAACGCTGCAAATGGACTAAAACCTTTCGCAAAGAACCCAAACAATACTCCAACCTGCGGTCGTCGAATAAAGTTTTCTTTTTAAAAAATCCCCTGATTCCTCAAATATCACCCGGTAACCAAGATACCAAACAGACATCACCAATACCAAGTAACTGCGCAGGATGTAATGACGCTTCAAATTAGAGCCGGAAATCATGAGGTTAACAGCCAAATATCTACAATCAAAAATAACATTGAAGGAGGAGAAAACAATTCGCCGCTAATCAAAATATTACAAGAAAGGCTCAAATGAACTCAAGCCTGTCCCGAAAAAGAACCAAAACAATACCCTAACCTGCGGACGCAGAATAAAGTGTGTTGCGAATTCCCAGACAAAAAACAATCCGGTAACTAGGACGACGCATACAAACAGTAATCGAAGACTGTCCTAAACATACTCTGACAAGGAAAGCTCTCTTTCTCTAACGAAGACATTGTAACTTGTAGCCAATAAATAAAGTTACATTCAAAAACTCTTTCAGCCTGTGAAGACAACGAAGTGGTAACCATGACAACGCTCAACGCAATCACGTCGAAACCACGACATAAAATCATCCAATGAGAAAGACCGTCTTTGAAGCAACTTGAAAATGCCGGAAACACGAGAGCAGCGGAGACCGTGAAATCAACGCCGGAGCCTCCAGAGATCAAAACAGAAACTCGACACTGCGAAAGGTATGGAAAAACATGAACCTAATGCATTACGATAGGAGCGCAAAGCGAGGTCGCTATTTAACTTAAACACTGGCGAAGAAGACGCACCAAAAAATTACGGAGGCGCGCTCGGAATGCCCCTGAGAGCGATCCATCTCGCAATCTCCACCAAGTTTCTAGAAGCACTTACTTCCTCCAAATCATTTAAAACCCAAGCGGCCGGAGGCAATAATATAATATAATAAAATAAAGCTCAACTCATGCATCACGGCATAAGCGCCAATGACAGGCTCAAACCAGTACTTACTAACACTACATCTCTCGTTCCACAGAGAGAAACAAGTCAGAGCAAAAATCACCCATTTGAGCCGGCAGCCCATCAGCGGAACGGCAAGGTAGGAGTTGCACGATGACATCTATTAAATCTCCACCAATCATGTATGAGTGTCACAACACTCATAAAAATATATTCATTTTTTGCAGATAAAGACAAACAAGCGATCACACACGTTCGAAGAGCGTAAGTTAACCCACCATTAATTTGTTTTAAGAACACCTCTGCTATAAATTCAAACTAAAGTAGACATACTCTTGTCCTTTCAGCGAGACAAGTCCGAACCCCATCTATAGAACAGCCCTGAAGACGACCTCAGAACCAAGACATAGGTCCCCACTGTCAAAGGTCGAAACGCGTCGGCGAAAAAAAGCAGAGATCAATAGGAGTAGAAGGGGAGAGTAATTTATAACAGTGCCCCCCAGAGCATACATATTAAAATAAATTTAAGTATGCCCCAACAAACTCTTTGAGTCTTGAAATTGACTCTGCTCAGGACCGCAAATATAGCCGGGACTACAGGACCCAACCAGCCAAAAGTCCTTACAGATAATCTATTTCGGACATACAATTAATGAAAAATTGATTTTTTGATTGTTTCATATGTAAAATTGATTTATCTTTTGTACATTTTCAAATTCACTGTAATTGTATTTTTTGATATTTCACGAAGTCACTGTACAAATGTATATATCTGTCACTGTATATAATAATGTGCCACAAGAGATGAAGTAGTGTTTATACTGTCTAAACAAATTAAGCAAATGAAACAAATGTCCCCAATCGCAGTCATTAAATAGACTAGCTGATACAAAAAACGTGTGATTAATGGTGTCAGAGGTATACTATTTATCGAAAAATTTAGTCCAGATTCCAGCCTCTGTCATTCCATATAGAATCTCCCCCAAATTTCTATCCTCTATTTATTTATCAGCAGCCATTTTATAACTAACTGTTCATATCTATTCTCAAATGTCTTTTAAGTAGGTCTTTAATGATACTAGTTTTTATCATTTTGCAATTTTGTTTATATATATCTATATAGTTAGCTGTGAACCGACATTGGCATTATTGGGCAATTTTGAGAATTTCAAAGGCATTTTGTGGTGATATCTTCAGCCATGAGATGAATTATTTGTTTATTAATATTGTAACATCATGGTCTGCTTTTAAACAATGTTTGGGATTGAATGTTTAAATCAGTCTTTCCTTTTTTGTTTGATTACATGCTTCCTCACTAATGTCTATTTTCTATGTCTATTTCCACACCATTACCAACTTGTCTTTTTGATTGGATGCACATAATTTAAAAATGGTGGTCCGGTATCAGCGCGTCATGTGAACAAGATCACGGAGGCGATCGAAATGCGTCTGAGGCGGACACTTGTCTGGACCATTATGGTGAATAAGATAAGCAATATGGCACTTTGAACCCGTCTTTGTGCAGTTCCTGGGAAACAGCTTTGTTGTGGTCTGTACCTGCTCTGAATTCCCTCCTTGGAACTGGAGGGTCAGGACTTATATATTATTATTTTTTAAATGTAAAACAAGTGCAGGCTCCTGCACTTGTTTTATTTGTAGCCCCGGGTGTGAAGAGGAAACTCATAATATGCGTAGCGGGACTGCGATGGTCCTACAAAGCATATTGCGGTCTCAGGACTGCAGCCCCACCACCAGGGAATGGTAGTTCCCTGGAGGTGTCAGCGGTCCTATGGCGATCACACTGGCCCAATCTTAATGGGGCAGTCGGGTGGCTGGACTGACACCGCCTTGTCTTCATGGCAGGCTGCCAGTCTCGTAATCTGGCCCTAAGCGTGTGAGTGAGTGCATGAGTATCTCAGTGGGTATATGAGTGTCTGAGTAGGTTTGTAAGTGGGTGTGAGAGAGTATGAGTGGGTATATGAGTGTCTGAGTGGGTCTGCGACTGGGTGTGGGAGTCTCTAATAAGGATTGGTGGTAAACTCAGCTCTGTTGATAGAGTTTGCAGAGTTTTGCCACTCCGCGCTAAGCAGAAACTCTGCCAACTGCCAGCAGAACAGAGTTTACCAGCACGCTCACCCCTAGACTTCATGCCCCTACCAGTGGTGCACCACGAGGCCCCTTTACAGTGTGGTTGAGAAAGGGTGCGGGCCTCTGACAAGGTCTCAGCAATCCAGCAGTGGGGGACTTACTTGTGGCAACAATACGGGTTCTTGGCCCCAATGACCCTCAGCAACCAAGGGGACTTCATCCCCCAACCAGTAGTGTGCCTGGAGGCCCCTTTGCAGAGTTGTTGGGAAAGGGTGCGGGTCTCCGACAAAGTCTCAGAAATCGCACAGTGGGGAACTTACTTGTGGCTACAATAGTTTTTTTTTTACCTCCAACGACCTACAGCAGTCAAGGTGACTTAATTCCCCAACCAGTAGTGTGCCTGTAAGTCCCTTTACAGAGTGGTTGAGAAAGGGTGCGGGCCTCCGACAAAGTCTCAGAAATCGCACAGTGGGGAACTTACTTGTGGCAACAATAGGGGTTTTTTGGCCTCCAACGACCTACAGCAGTCAAGGAGACTTCATCCCCCAACCAGCAGTGCACAAGGTGGCGTGTTTGCAGAGTGAACAGGTCTCTGATGATCTACATCAGGATTCGTGTGTCCACAGGGGGACAGGGTCGCTCTGAGCACCACAAGATCTGCAGATTCCTGCACATTGAGAAAAAAAATTATAAGGCAATTTATTGGCCTTTATGAGTCCCTCTGGGACCCCCCCTGTAACACACCCATTTTCAGCACTGGGAACCATTTCAAAACAAACAAAATGGCGGCACATCTTTTCTGCGAAGGTGTGGCCATCAATCAGGACTTTGTTCTGATGCGTGGATCCCCGGATGCCCCTGTGGGGGGTGGATCCGTGGTGGATCCACGTCTCTAAATATACAAATTTGTTTTTGGTTAATAATTCTAGAACTACTTAACGGATTTACACCAAATCACAAAAAGCATGATCTGCCATATTCTGTGTAATTCGGTCCAGCGGTTTGGGCTGTAGTCGTGTTAAAAAACCTATGGGAATGAACATGGAGAAAACATGTTTTGGGACCCTCCCTTTTTCTTCCCTATTACTAGGTCATTCTTAATTAAGTGCCAATATTTCTGCACTATTCTTCAGATCACTCCTTCTAGCTCATTGAAAGTGGGTATTAGTCTGAATTGAGACGTTCCCCTCTTTGATGGTTTATCCTTCTTCCTGTCAAAACTTAACTACTCTCTTGTTTTCACCCTTGCCTTATTTTTTGCCTCTTTTACGTTATGTGTGTATCTCCTTTCCCAAAATCTATGGGTCATGTCTATTAGAGCCTTTTCCTCTTCCTGGGGTTCACTACATTTTTTTCTGACTCTAAGGCGTTCGTCAAATGGGATACTCCCCACTACATTCTGAGGGTGAAAACTAGTTGCGTGTAACAGTGTGTTAACCACTCTTTGTTTTCTGTAGAGTTTCATCTCAAGTCTTACTTACTTAGCATAAACAGCCAAGTCTAGGAAATTTACTTTGTTCTTACTGATTGAACTAGTGAAGTTGAGGTTCAACGTATTTTGATTTCTTTTTCAAAAAAAAAAAAGCTTGCCATCTTTAACTGGGCCCCTCCATATTGCAAACACATCATCTATGAACCTGCACCAGAATATCACATTCCCTGACCGCGCAGTATAATAATCATTTTGAAACGCCTGCTCCTCCCACCAACCTATATGTAGATTAGCATACTGGGGGAAAAGCAGGTGCCAACTGCTGTACATCTGACCTGATGGAACAAATCCCTGTTGAATAAGAAATAGTTATTTTCCAAACACCTACCAGCCGTAGGCAGTAGCATTCTAGTGTGGCTCCACGGTGTCAAAGACCTAGTACTTAAAAAATGATTAATTGCCCTCAGCCCATCCTCATGTTTTATACTAGTGTATAGTGTGGTTGCATCTATAGCAATCAACATAAATTCTTCTTCCCAAGGGATATCAAACACTTTTTTTTAGGAGGTCCCTAGTGACTTCTATATACAAAGGGAGGTTTGTTGCTTGCAAAATCCCTTAGGAAATAGTCTATATATTTATATGTATTAACGCACTGCCTAGTGCAAAAATTATAGGACGACCTAGAGGATTGATCCTATCCTTATGAATTTGGGGTATGGGATAAAAGACTGGTGTTTTTGCATATTCAATGCACAGATAATGACATTCTTCATAGCTCAAGACACACAGATGATGGACGAAATGCAGAGCAAATCAAAATGTCACCCCCCGTCAAGAGATCTGTGTTAAATCCATCATTCTTTTTCTCACCATGCCACCCCAGTTTAGACCCAACCATATGCAAATCAATCCCTGACCCTGTTCCTCATGGGAACAGTTTAGCCCGGACTGCCAAGCCAGGTCCGGAAACAAGCTTCCTGGGACCGGTTTCAGGGCATCACCCTTCATCAGTCAGGCTAGCTTGAATCCAGTACCATAGTGAGCCCGGGACCCATGACTAAGCATATCCATACTCCATAACAAAGGGTTCTAAGCCTCTCCACAACTATACGAAGTTAACAATCATTGGAAAGGCAAATAGGTTTGGTGCTCGCTGATGATCTTCAGATTTTGACAATGCTCATTTTATTTATGAATTGTTTTTGTATGAAGGAAGTGGCATATGACCGGCCCAGTAGTTATGTATGATGAGCTGCAATGCCATCACCTAAGTGAAACAAGTTTTGACTAAAAGCCATTTTTTTAATGTAAAAGCACCATAGTCCCTAGCAGAATGCCAAAAATCAAAGTTTTGTAAACCATTGACAGAAGTCGACTGACATTGTGTGTCATGCTGTATGCTGTGCGGGAGGAACCAAAATCTGAATGACACTAAAGCAGAAGAATAAATGGCGATGACACCCTGAAAGCATGCAAGTAAGTAGGTTTAGTAGATATATTTTTATTAAAATTTAAAGCAATTGCATAATACCAGCCTGAACAAGCACTGGCAAAGAAAGTTAGTTTGAAGTTGCCTGCTAATCCTTTGACTTTGCCAATATTTGTTTTGCTTTTTAAAAATGTAGTTGTTGGAGGGAATTAGTGGGCAATATCAAAAATGCCATGAAGCATATTTTTTGATTCTCAAAAAACAGACATTGCCATAGAAGCCTCTGGCATTAATAGAACTACAGTGTATGGGGTGTGCTCTTTAGAAAGTGCAAAGTACCGTCACTCACACTCAAGTTAGCCACTGGCTAAAGTCGACTGACTAAGTGCCCCCTGCTGTATGCTGTAGCGGGTGGAAGAAAAATGTGAAAGACAATAACAGAACAGTGGAATAAGGGGGCTGTCTGATAACCCCTTTAAGTAAGTATATTGCATACATAATGTTAGTAAAATCAAAAGGTCTTGACTAATGCTTGGCCTAAGAATAGAAGTATTGTTTTTGTAGAAGTGTTCGAGACATAGGTATTTGTTTAAATTCAAGATTGGAGCCTTCAGGAATTGGTCGAGATGAGTCAATGTATCTGAAAGCAGGTCTTAATCTCCAGTTTTATCGTAAGTGATTACTGTCTATGTTACAGTGCCTCCATGTTGCTGATTTGAGAGAGAACTATTTTGAAAAACACCAGGAGGAAGATTCACTTACATTTCACACAATGCATGGTAGCAAGCAAAGTTGCTGCACTGCATTGCATGAAAGGAAGAAAGCAGAAATGCTCCATATTTGCAGAGATATGAAGCATTTCTGCTAACTCCTAGCGCTGGCGCACTGTGTGCTGCCTAGCACCAACACAGGCAACCTTGCACCATGGTGCAAGTGTGTATGTTTTATAGGCAGGATTGTTTTCATGCAGGAAAGCATACCTTCCTGCACAAAAACAATCCGTAAAGGCATTTCCCTCTTTCTATCCAGCACCCATAGAAAGAGGAAGTGGTGAGGAGAAATAGACACATTTCTCCTTGTTACACCTGTTTCAGGGAGACGTAGCTTTTTGCCGTGTTCCCAGGTTTAATAACTTCAGTAAATCTTGGAATGTATCAAAATCCATTGGTGGTTGCATGGGAACACCCATTGAACGCCTTCCCAACACAAGGTAGCACAAGAAAGCGCTATGCTCTGCCTTGCATAACTAGCAGCTTTGTGTGGCACAGTAAATGCTAACAAGGATTTTGTGTCGGGACTGTGCCATAAAAGTGACTCCTTAGTAACTCTGCCCCTATATTTCTTGTGAAAGTTCCCAGTGTTTTTTAAGCGAGGTTTGATTCAGGCGAGTAGGCAGGCAGAATTGAGTTTTAAAAGTTTACCACAAAAATACGCGAATAAAACAGGAATGAGGTTGATGACTTTCACGCCCGCAGTGTCAGCAGTTTTGTTAAAGTTCTATATTAAAGTGCAAACACATTTGGCTTTTTGAGCAATTTTGGCAGAACCACTTTCCGGAAGCCTGCCATGGAACATATATAATAAAAGATAACTGCGTTTATTAGTTCTTACACATACCACGGTAAATACACGAAGAAAAACAAAAAAAGCCTTTGAACTTTATAGAAATGATTGCCATGTGTTCTAAAGTACGAATAAACCCTTGGAATGAAAGACCGAGGCGCTGCTGACTCTGTTAATTGCAAGTAAACGGCTGTATTCACTTTTTGAGTTCACATACTTAGTTCAGATTATGTCAGTTGAAGAGTCTCTGAGGTTTCTAAATCTGCCAAGAAACTTTTTACATCTATGTTTTTGTGTTGCTGATTCGGTAGTTCCATTCGTCTGGGACACACGCAGAATATTGTTATCGTATGCTTATTTCTTTGAGCGACTCGCTTAATGTGGGGGTGTTTTTTTATTAGTTTCTGATGACAAGTCGGACCAAGATTTCAAAAAATATTGCACTTTTTAGTGCACGAACCTTCAGAAGGACAAATACATTGAAAAAGCAAACAGAAAATGCCTTGTGGGTGATGTAAAGAGACAACTTCCCCCCAACCCCACAAAAGGCCTCTTCCAGCTCTGCCCAAGATGGCTTTGGCTGAGACTAAAACTGGCAGCCTAAGCAATCCCAAAAGATACATTTCAAGAGAGGCATCGGACCCCATCATTATTACTGTTCTATAAAACTACATGAAAGACGCTCTTTCGAACTCGCATGCAACCCCACAGAGGCCCATCAAACACACATGTGCTTTTATCTGCCACGGAGCAGAATCCACACAGATTTATTTTCATAGAGTCTAGTGTCAGGGAGAAACATGATAGGGACATGGATGTCATGCTATACTTCCTAAAAGCGGATGGCCTTGCACGCCAAACGGGTATGAAATGTGAAAGTGAAGCACATATGCAGTACATGTTCTAAACACAGCATTCTGTCCCACTTGACCCTATTCTACCATTTTTAAATGAAAAACAATTTGATAACTAGCCTCCCTGAAAACCATGGCACCGTTATTCATGCTTTTTGGCCTAAAGTGTGCTTTAGCGAAGGTGCAGCACTGGTTGTGTAAAGGATGAATGAATTAACGTCTGCATGAACTGCATCAGATTTACTTCCTAATGAAGTGCCCTCCAGCAACTGCCTTTACCGACCACCAGCCTTCTCCTCGCTGCAGCTCTTGGATATATATATATATGTATATATGTATATATATATATATATATATATATATATATCTATATCAACTCTTGACAGAAAAGCTTGCCATCCTGTGAATCTGGGCAAATCACTTAATCTCCCCGTGCCTTACAAAATGAATGTGTCCGTGGTTAAAGCAACTGGTGCTCATGTAAAGCGTTCTGATACCTCTGGGTCGAGTTCGAAATATATATATATATTACCTACTGGCGGTCGCCAGTAGGTAGTTATAGTTAGGACCCTGTTTCCATAGGAAATCCGCAACATTCTATTTTGAATAACTTTGGCGCCGGTCGACGAATCCTCGTGAATTTCTCAAAATAGGTGCGGCGCTATGCTCCGCTCCTACCCTGAAAGTCTCGGGGGGATTCGTCAAGCGGGGGCTGAGATAAAAGGGGGGTCCCAAAACGCGTTTTTCCCATGCATTTTTCCATAGGACCTTTAGACAGGGCTACAGCCCGAACGGCTGAACAGAATTACTAGAAATTTGGCAGAGAGGTAGTCCTCAGGTCAAGGAAGTGCCTTTTGTAGGTTTGGTGTAAATCTGTTCAGTAGATTCTGAGAAAATAGCCTTTAAATCAATATATATATCTGAGCCAGCTTACGGTACGCTTACCGTAAGCTTACCGTACGCGTACGGTGGCGTGCGCGAGCGCGATTCTGATTGGCTGTTACATCTAAGTAAACATTCGAATCGGTCGAAACCAGGAAGCGGCGGCCACCATTTTCTCTCTCGCACTCTGGGGGGGGGGCTGTAAACAAAGGCAAAAAACATATAAAGGGGCTGTTTAGACAGCGCCCATGCACATAGCCATGTTAGTTGAGTCCTCAAAGATCCCCCAAGGCCAAAAACGGTAAATTTTTATTTTTTGAAAATTTCGCCGATTACGCGTACGGTGCGCTTACGCTAAAAATTTTAATAAAAAAAAAAAACACTCTGTGCATGGCATATTATTGTCATCACTTACAAATTAAATTTAAAAGATTACCTATCACAAGGAAGCGCATAATATGTCCTCCATGTGCGCACGGTGCGTAACGTGGGCACGCGGTGCGCGTAGCGCACTGCGTGCCCACCTTGCGTGTACGGCACTAACTGCGTAAAGTGGGCGCGCGGTGCGCGAAGCGCACCGCGTGCTCACTGTGCGCGCACGGTGCACGAACCGTGCACGCACGGAACGAACTGCGTTAAGTGGGCGTGCACGCCACAAATGGCGTAAAGTAACTTAGCATTTAAAAAACCGTACAAATTCACTGAAAAAACCATAGGTTTCACACACGTTATAGTTAGGAATTAGCATTTAAAAAACCTTGCTAATTCAATGAAAAAACCATAGGTTTCACACATGTTATAGTTAGCTGGAAATTTTACTGATAAAAAAACCAATGAAATTCCCCCGTTATAGTTACTGTAGGCAACTATAACTCACGCGACCGCAATCCTCTGCTGATGACATATGTGTCTTTATGAAAAAAAAATATTTGTAATATATGTATAGCTAAAATTTAATGGAAGAAGACATGGGCAAATAAGTGTCTAAATACAGTATTAGCATCAGCAGAGGATTGCGGTCGCGTGAGTTATAGTTGCCTACAGTAACTATAACGGGGGAATTTCATTGGTTTTTTATCAGTAAAATTTCCAGCTAACTATAACATGTGTGAAACCTATGGTTTTTTCATTGAATATATATATATATATATATATATATATATATATATAAATATATATGTGTGCAAGTTCGTCCAAACGTTAGAGATGCACACAAAGGCAGGCGGACCCAGCATCAGTTGAAGAGTCCTTTATTCAGCTACACCAGCAGCGCACTGCACATTTCCTGCTGTATTCCCGACATGTTTCGGAGCTCCTGCTCTTTGCTCACGGGACTAAGCATCGGCAGAAACATCAGAGCACGTGTCCCCAATTAGCTTTATAACGCCCTCTAATGGGCTCCTTAATCATGATGCTTCCTGGGACTCGTAGTTCTTTAGTTGCAATGTGACCTATAGTGGGTTCTGCCTTCTGCATATTAAAAGTCAAAGACTCCCAATGGAGCCTACAGTGCGTGTGCTGGCTAAAATCCATGCAAACCAGCCTTTCTGCACCCGGACCCAAGAATCTGTGTCCACAGTCCACAACTCCCTTGTGGTGGTACTGTCTCTCCGACCTGGACCGGCCGGTAAAATGCGTGCAAGTTCGTCCAAACATTAGAGACGCACACAAAGGCAGGCGGACCGAGCATCAGTTGAAGAGTCCTTTATTCAGCTACACCAGCAGCGCACTGCACATTTCCTGCTGTATACTAACTATAACGTGCCTGAAACCTGTGTTTTTTTCAGTGAAAATATATATATATATATATATATATATATATATATATATAATCTACTGGCGGTCGCCAGTAGATAGTTATAGTTAGGATCGTGTTTCCATAGGAAATCCGCAACATTCTATTTCAAATAACTTTGGCGCCGATTGACGAATCCTCGTGAAATTTTCAAAATAGGTGGGGTGCTCCGCTCCGCTCCTTCCCTGAAAGTCTCGGGGGGATTCGTCAAGCGGGGGCTGAGAAAAAGGGGGGGTCCCAAAATGCGTTTTCCCCATGCATTTTTCCATAGGACCTTTAGTCCAAGCTACAGCCCGAACGGCTGAACAGAATTACTTGAAATTTGGCAGAGAGGTAGTCCTCAGGTCAGGGATGTGCCTTTTGCAGGTCTGGTGTAAATCTGTTCAGTATTTCCTGAGAAAATAGCATTTAAAAGCATATATATATCTATAAGCGCGCACCGTGCGCGTATGGTAAAACTTACCGTACGCGCACGCTGCCGTGCGCGAGCGCGATTCTGATTGGTTGTTAGATCTTAGTAAACATTCGAATCGGTCGAAACCAGGAAGTGTCGGCCGCCATTTTGTCTCTCGCAGTCTGAGGGGGTGAAAAACAAAGGTGGAGAACGTGAAAAGGGGGCAGGGTGGACAGTTCCTGACCCCCTAGCCTTTGTCAGGGGGTCCCAGAAGGACCCCCAAGGGCCAAAATTTCCTTTAATTTTTTAGCGAAAAATCGCGGAGTACGCGTAGCGTGCGCGTACGGTAGAAACGGAAAAATTCCACGAACTGCGTAACGTGGGCGCGCGGTGTGCGAAGCGCACCGTGCGCGTAAGGTACGCGCACGGTGAAAAACCTTAAAAAAAAAAAAATACATAACTTAGCATTTAAAAAACCGTACAAATTCACTGAAAAAACCATAGGTTTCACACACGTTATAGTTAGGAATTAGCATTTAAAAAACCTTGCAAATTCACTTAAAAATCCATAGGTTTCACACATGTTATAGTTAGCTGGACATTTGACTCGTGAAAAACCATTGAAATTCCCCCGTTATAGTTAGTGCAGGCAACTATAACTCACGCGACCGCAATCCTCTGCTGATGACGTCAGATATTACATCACTGATGACATATGTGTTTTTCTGAAAAAAAAATATTTGTAATATATGTATAGCTAAAAATTAATGGAAGAAGACATGGGTAAATAAGTATCTAAATACAGTGATGTAATATCTGACGTCATCTGCAGAGGATTGCAGTCGCGTGAGTTATAGTTGCCTGCACTAACTATAACGGGGGAATTTCAATGGTTTTTCACGAGTCAAATGTCCAGCTAACTATAACATGTGTGAAACCTATGGTTTTTTAAGTGAATTTGCAAGGTTTTTTAAATGCTAATTCCTAACTATAACGTGTGTGAAACCTATGGTTTTTTCAGTGAATATATATATATATATATATATATATATATTCCAAAACACTCGAACACAGATGAAGGTCACCAGCCTTTATTAATAGGTATAGACAAGGTTCAAACGCCAGTCAATTGTAGAAGCCTTGCGACGAGCCTGACGCGTTTCGAGACTTTCTCTTCTTCTGAGGCAAATGACGAAAGGTACGTGCTGCTGTGGTCACACATCCCCTCTGTTGTAGCATAACATACCACGCCCCTATTGGGGCTCCTCCCATCAATTTGGTGTTTTTACCATTCTGGGAGGTGTAGTGACCGAAATATCCACCTTAGTACGGCGCACTTATAACTGCGAATAAAAGCTCCTCATGAGCCCCAGCGCAGAACCAGTCCTCATCATATATATATATATATATATATATATATATAGTAAACAATGTGCCTTGCGCCTGCTTACTTAGTCCATCTTTAATCAGTTCATGCCGACGGGTTTCAGGATACCAAATCGGCATGAACTGATTAAAGATGGACTAAGTAATCAGGCTGCATTTCACTAAGGCTCTGCCATAACGCGTTTCGGGCGATCCCGCCCTTGATCACATGACAACTCCTTGTCTTTTGACATCGCCTTTTAAAGTGCAAGTGCAAATTGACAATCACATGGACATGGAAAAAATACTCTTTTTTCTCATATATAAATCAGACACAAAATATAAACATGAATGTTGTTAAGTGGCTGATAAATATCCCATTAAGACGGATTCACAGATATGCAAATATATATTTAAAATACATATTAATATCATCTTACAATGCCTGAACCACATCCCCACATATAACCATGTCCAACTAGTGAAACCCTATAAAGTGCATATTTCCTTTGTGCAAACAATCAAATTTCTATGTGTAAAATCAAATTGAGTATAAATAAAAACTCTTAACCAGTTTCAGGTTCCAGTATAGCAATAACCTAAAGCATCATGTTCGAAGAACCCCTAATGCAAACAAGTGTTTCACAAACCGATTCCTTAAGTATATCCTTGTATCATATTCATTAGGCCAAGGAACACGGAAAATAAGGTGCATAACAACATCACATTTTAAAGTGCATTAGTGCAAAGGACAAATTACAATTGTATCATGAATAATAAATAGTTGATCCCTCAGAAAAACAAATTAAATAAATAGAAGCATGAAATATACTTTCTAAATATGTTTTCTAAAATCCAACCATAACTGTCATAAATACATAAATATTCTAAAAATGCCAATAAAAATATCATGTTTAGTAAGAGTAAATTCAAATCGTTACTGGAGAGGGTATATAATGTTATATCTAACAAGTCAGAGTATTCCATCTTCTCTAGTTCTTTCTACATCAGTCTATCCATATTTCTCACAAAAATGTATATAAATCCTCGCTGGTATTCAAGCCCCTGGGTTGTTTGGAATTGAATTGCAATATGTAAGTTGTTTCCAACCTTCTTAATTTGGATTTCCTATCCCCTCCTCTTTTCTGGGGGGCTACAGCCTCTACAATAAAATATTTCAGATGTTTGGGATCACTGTTATGACAGATCTTAAAATGTCTAGCCACTGGATAACTCTCATCATTATTGATGATAGCATGGATACGCTGAAGGATCCTCTTATGTGCTGCTAGTTTGGTGCTCCCAATATATTTGCGATTACAGCAGCATGTTAGTACATAGTAGCATAGCAGCATATTCCGATTTGCAAGTAAGATGTTGTTTTATACTGCATATCCTAGTATTAAATGCCATTGTATATGTAGTAGTATTTACACCATATTGGCAAGCCTTACAACAGAACACTTATAGAATCCTTTTCGTGCAGATAACCAGGAACCCTTCCCCTGCGTTTCTAGATTACTCCTTGTAAGTGACATGCCCATGCTGTTCGCCTTCCTAAAAGAAACAGCTGGAGTACAAGGTAAAAATTTGCCTATCACAGGATCGTCTCTCACAATTGGCCAATTTTGTCTTACAATTGCCCTAATCTGTTTTTCTTGTCGTGAGAAAGACAAAATTAATCTAGTCGGTTCCTCATTGACATCTTTGTTTATGTTTTTCTCTCTGTATTTCAACAGATCTACTTGTGCCATAGTTTTAGATTTGGCAATTGTTGCATCAATTACCTCAGCTCTATAACCTCTGGCCAGGAACCGATTACGACTTTCCCTCTGTTTATGTTTACAGTTCTCTTCCTCACTGCATATTCGCCTAATGCGTAACATCTCACCATAAGGAATACTTTTGATGAGATGCGGTTGATGTGCGCTTGATGCATGTAGCAGTGTATTTCTTGCTGTTGGTTTCCTGAAAAGAGTTGTTGACAATTTGTTGTTAACTATCTGGATCCTCACATCTAAAAATGAGACCATGTCTTTGCTGATGTCAAATGTAAAATGTAAATTGTATGCATTATCATTGAATAAGTCAATAAAAGTAGTAGCACTATCTACATCACCATCCCATACTATAAATAGGTCATCAATGTAACGTAACCAAGTTACGACATTTGTGCTGTATATATGTTCATGTTGTTGCATGAGGACCAGCTCCTCCCACCATCCCATAAACAAACAGGCATAACTGGGAGAGAAGCTGGCCCCCATAGCAACACCCTGAATCTGCTGGTACATTTTACCATCAAACAAAAATAAATTGTTTTCCAAGCAGAACAGCAGCATTTTGAGTAGCATTTTAGTATGTTGAGAGAAAACAATCGATCTATTCATTAGGAAATATTCAACCGCCATCATTCCATCCTTATTTTTGATGCATGTATATAAGGAGGAAACATCGAGCGCAATCAATAGATAAGTAGGTTTCCATACAATGTTTTGAATCTTTCTCAGGAAATCACAAGTATCCTGCACAAATCATTTGAGTCCATTTACAAAGTCCTGCAGGAAAAAATCAATGTATTTAGAGAGATTCTCCAAAAGACCATCACAGGCAGATATTATGGGTCGACCCGGTGGTTTACTGATATTTTTGTGAATCTTTGGTATAAAGTAAATCACTGGGATAGTCGGGTGCTCCTTTTTGAGATATTTGTACTCCTCCCAATTTAGTAGGCCCATACTCTTTCAGGCTAAACATTGTGAAAATAGCAGTTCCTGTGTGTCTTTGAATTTCGTAGGAGAAATTTTCCTGTAACATTCAACATTGTTTATTTGTTTATGCGCTTCTTCTAGATATTCTTTGATGGGCCACAATACTATATTCTCACCTTTGTCTGAATTGCGTATTATGACCTGGTGGTTGTCCTTAAGTTTGTATATAAGTTGATAATATTTCCTCTCATGATTAGTGTATTTCATGTTGACATTATTGATGGTAATGTTGAGTTTCTTTATTTGCGCTACTACTTGCTCATTAAAAACATCTATGGAGTCTCTGGCCAAAATAGGAACAAATTTAAATTTTGTTTTGAACGGAGTGTAAGGTTTGACACTGGTTCCTTGAATTTGAGACTGCTGCGAATTTGGGATATTTGGCTCATTTTGACTGACATTGGATGCCAATAGATCACCTCATTCTAAAACATGTAGGTCCCGCAGTAGATCGTAGTCCGAATTTAAAAGTCCTGACATCTCAGGTTCTTGTAATGATGTATCCACCCTATCCGGATCACCACGTTGCTGATGGAACTTTTCAAGTTTTAGTTTTCGGATGAATCTATAAATATCCGCTCTTGTCTGAGTATAATTGAAATTAGACTCCAGACAATATGATAAGCCAAGCGATAAAAGCTGCTCTTCTGCACTAGTGAGATCAATGTCAGCCAAATTAATAATAGAATTCTCCTCCCGGGCATTAGAATTGTCAGTAGCTACATCCACAGTTCCTGCTTCTATTTGCGATTTCCCGTCCCACGCCCGCGCCTCTTGGCATTTTCTCCTTGCCTGCCTGCGTCCCCTTCTTCTCCGGGTGGCCCTGTTTTGGCGGGTACTTTGTTGCGTGGTCTTAGTGTCTCCTTCCTGCTCGGTTTTAAAATTTCCAGTTCTTCCCCCAATGACAATTTGATATTTCTTGGCTCAGATCTGGTACCAAAATTATCAGAATCCGATCCGCTCTCCACGGCGGAACTCAGATCCGAAACAGAGGGGGAATCTGTTAATGTTTGACATCTTTGGATTTCACTACTCTTGCCCATACGTTTGTTAGCCGTGGCAGTTCTCATAGAATCACATCTCCTTGCAAATGTAAATATTTGCCCATTCGCACAATCATCTCGGTCCCTTTTGGATTTATAAGTTTCTAATTTTCATTTTTTCCTCCTCCTTACGTAGACGATTTGTCATTTCCTCTGTCATTTTTTGTTTGCTTTGGGGATCCCCCTGTTGCTCTATTTCTTTTTCCAATAGCTCAATTTTCTTGATAAGTTCACTTCTATCAATATCCGCGTATTTGACAAGTATTTGAACTAATTTGCGAGACGACTCGAGATTGCACTCCCCCCATTCTGCCATCATGAGAGGATTGGGCGTATCGTAACTAGGTGCGATCATTATCCGGAGACCCCTGGGAAACCTCCCCACATCTAAATATCTCCGGAGCGACCGTGCCTCCCATCATTTTGACTGTTCCTGTCGTTTAAGCTTCTCTTATACACGGAAACTATCCTTGAGCCCTTTGCCCTTACTGTTGGGTTCTTCATTGGCTGCTCTACTGGCCCCTAGTGTGTCTTCCAGGGAATCTAAAAACATCCCCTCAGCCGCCAGTTCACGATCTTTAAGTATGTCTGCAGACATGTTGGCTAACGTAATTTAATGTCCCAGTAACACTCCCGTCAGTCGGTGAATACCCTGAGGGGCTCTCACTGGTTAGCACACCTCTCCACCTGTGCATTGCCGTTTACGCATACCTTATGAAGACTTTGTTGCACCGCTCGCTAGATGAATGCTTTCTCCAAGTTTCACCCACTTCAAGAGTCCGCCGGTGTATCCCGTTGTCTTCAATGTTGGTCCGCTATTTACTTTTTGGATCACAGGGGGCTCTGTCCTTTCCTTTCTCTGAAAACTTTGCTTGATGCCCGGGGGTCCCCGCCGAGTCACATCACGAGCCCGCGATGCCTACAGCCGATATCCCGGGACAAGACTTGCCAGATACGGAGCCACTTGTAGGGAGGGGGTCCACGAGCCGGAGGAAGTCAGTCCGGCAAAATATCCCTCAACTCGCTCTCAGCATCTGCCTTTTCAGGAAAAACAAGCGTGGACCCGGGAATCTGTGCAATATTATTTAATTGCCAGCTCTGCCATAACGCAATCCCGCCCTTGATCACATGACAACTCCTTGTCTTTTGACATCGCCTATATATATATATATATATATATATATATATATATATATATATTACCTACTGGCGGTCGCCAGTAGGTAGTTATAGTTAGGACCTATTTTCCATCGGAAATCTGCAACATTCGATTCCCAATAACTTTGGCGCCGATTGACGAATCTTCGCGAACTTTTCAAAACTTTTGGCCAGCTCCGGTCCGCTCCTATCCTGAAAGTGTCGGGATGAATCGTGTAGCGGGGGGTCCCAAAACGTATTTCCCCATGCAATTTCCCATAGGACCTTTAGCAGCAGCTACAGCCCGAACTGCTGAACGGAATTACACCAAATTTGGCAAAGACGTAGTCCTCAGTTCAGACTCATGCCTTGTGCTTAAATGGTGTCAATCTGTTCAGTAGTTCCTGAGAAAATTACAGTTAAAAGTACATATAGATCTATGGCAGCGCTGGATCCGCGCACCCTGAGCACACCCTGAGCTCACCCTCCCGATCACGCGCTGAATGCTAATTGGCTGTCAAGCGGTTGTCAACATTCGAAACCAGGAACTGTTGGCAGCCATTTTGTTGCTCGGTAGAAGTGAGGCTGAAGAAGTCTGTGGAATAAGTGTGCAAAACGTATAAAGGGGGCAGGGTAGAAATACCCTGACCCTCTAGACCTGCTTAGTCTGCAGGGTGCGCGGATCCTGACGTAAAAAAAAACGGAGCTTTTTTTATAATTAGCCCCCGGGGGTGCCAAATCCCGGGGGAAAAATTATTACATTTAAAGGGGGCCCAGAGGGGCCCCCAGCCCCGGG
Source organism: Triturus cristatus (assembly GCF_964204655.1). Lineage (NCBI taxonomy): Eukaryota > Metazoa > Chordata > Amphibia > Caudata > Salamandridae > Triturus > Triturus cristatus. Next base: position 268,069,449 of record NC_140592.1, read on the forward strand.
GACCGCTACCCCCCCTGGGCTACAAAATAAATTGGGAGGGGCTCGAAAGCCCCTCCCAGTATAATTTGTGGGGGGGGCTCAACACCCCCCCAAGTCCCAGAGACCACCACCACCGGTCCTTTATGTATTGAGGGAGGGGGGCTGCATGGCCCCCCTCATGGAGCCCTCGAGGGCCCTGGGGACCGCCACCCCCAGGGCCGGCTCCTGCAGTGTCCTGGGGTGCCCACCCCCACGACACTGTTGTTTGCTATGAGAGGGCGGGAGTCTCCCGCCCTCCCATAGCAAACTTGGTTTGGATTTTAAAAGAGAGAGCAGGGAAACCTGCTCTCTCTTTCAAAATACAAACCATATTGCTTTTCCACACGAGGAGCTTCATGTCAGCAGCTCCCCATGTGGAAAAGCAATGCCGGCTCCCGAAGGACGTGGTGAGCCGGCTGGGACCGTGGGGGTGTTGGGGCTCCCCCACAGTCCCCAATGTTTTTTATAAGCCCTGGGTGATGGGGTCCCCGGGGATAATAAAAATTAGTGATAGGGGCTATTTTTTTTTTCCGGTAAAATTAGGAGGCGCGAATCCAGCACTCAGTGGCCCCCTGGTGTGCATGCGTTGGATGCACGACTACTAACCTGTAGGGTGCGCGACTCCAGCACGTTTGGTGCACGATGTCTACACATCGGATGCACGATTCTAACGTGTTGGGTGTGCGACTCCAAGCAAAAAAAAAATAATATAAGTATATTTAAAAGAATATAAAATATTAAAAAATATATATATTTATTTTAAAATATACATTTTTTAAAGATGTGTAGTGTAATTTAAAATATATATATATATATATAAAAATAAGTAGATTTAAAAAATGTAGTTAAAGAATATAAAAAAATTAGAACAAGAAATAAATTTTAAAAATATTTTAAAAACCTTTGAAATTCACTGAAAAAACCATAGATTTCAGACATGTTATAGTTAGGAATTAGCATTTACAAAACCTTTGAAATTCACTGAAAAAAACCATAGGTTTCAGGGGTGTTATAGTTAGCTGGACATTTCACTCTTACAAAACCATTGAAATTCCTCAGTTATAGTTAGTTCTAATAACTATAACTCGCAATCCACTGCTGATGATGTCACATATTACATCATTCATGACATGGTCAGTGACATCACTGATGACATCTCAAATGACATCACTGATGACATCATCTAGTAGATGTAATATGTGATGTCATCAGTAGTGGATTGCGGGCGCGTGAGTTATAGTTATTAGAACTTACTATAACGGAGGAATTTCAATGGTTTTGTAAGAGTGAAATGTCCAGCTAACTATAACACCCCTGAAACCTATGTTTTTTTCTGTGAATATATATATATATATATGACCACGCCCACTGGGGCAGGTACTAAGTTTAAATTAAGGTGCAATCATTGCCAAGCAAAGCCGCTTTCAACAAAGCCAGTGAAGAAGAGTACTGATCTTGAAACGCGTCGGCTGTGAGAAATGGTTGCGGATTGTGTTCCTGTTCAGCTGGAGCTTTCAATAAATAACGAGTGGCTATACCTACCTATGCGGGATTCTGCCTTTGAGGTAACTTTGTGCTTGGATGTAAAACGGCTAACCTGGCCGGAGCGGAAGCCCCACAACCTAAAGCGGACCATAGCTGCGCCAATCGGCGTATGCGAATGATGGACAGGAGCATGGGTTGAAAGCTACGAGAAAGCAGCTGGGCTTTGAGACACGATTAGCAACAACCCACTGTGGTTTTACTATAAAGTTATGAGGCTTATTTGCAACGGCACCGCATTGATTGAGGAATACGAATGCACACTACAAGTACCAGGAGCCATAGCTGTGACCACGCCCACTGGGGCAGGTACTAAGTTTAAATTAAGGTGCAATCATTGCCAAGCAAAGCCGCCTTCAACAAAGCATGTGAAGAAGAGTACTGATCTCGAAACGCGTCGGCTGTGAGAAATGGTTGCGGATTGTGTTCCTGTTCAGCTGCAGCTTTCAATAAATATCGAGTGGCTATACCTACCTGTGCGGGCTTCTGCTTGCGAGGTAACTTTGCGATTGGATATAGATATATATATATATATTACCTACTGGCGGTCGCCAGTAGGTAGTTATAGTTAGGACCCCTTTTCCATAGGAAATCCGCAACATTCTATTTTGAATAACTTTGGCGCCGGTCGATGAATCCTCCCGAATTTCTCAAAATAGGTGGGGCGCTACGCTCCGCTCCTATCCTGAAAGTCTCGGGGGGATACGTCAAGCGGGGGCTGAGATAAAAGGGGGGGTCCCAAAACGCGTTTTTTGCCATGCATTTTTCCATAGGACCTTTAGAACAAGCTACAGCCCGAATGGCTGAACAGAATTACTAGAAATTTGGCAGAGAGGTAGTCCCTATGTCAAGGAAGTGCCTTTTGTAGGTTTGGTGTAAATCTGTTCAGTAGATTCTGAGAAAATAGCCTTTAAATCAATATATATATATCTGAGCCCGCTTACGGTACGCTTACCGTACGCTTACGGTAAGCTTACGGTACGCGTACGGTGGCGTGCACGAGCGCGATTCTGATTGGCTGTTAGATCTTAGTAAACATTCGAATCGGCCGAAACCAGGAAGCGGCGGCCGCCATTTTGTGTGTTTCACTCAGAAAAAAAAGAGTGAAAACAAGAAAAGGGGGCAATGAGGAGAGTTACAGACCCCCTTACATTTGTGAGGGGGTCAAAGAAGGACAGAAAAGTACAAAGAAAACATTTATGGATTTTAAAAAAAATCACGGGGTACGCGTACGGTAAGCTTACGGTAAGCGTACGGTAGGAAAAAAAAAAACAAAAAAAAAATGAAATTCAGATTTAAGTGTTTAGATATTAGGGGGCTCTAAAAAGAGCCATTGTGTTTATGAAATGATTTTTTAGTGGTACCTACAAGTAAGTACCGATGCAGAGTCTAAGGTTCAAGAGGAAGACTCTGTTCCCTTCATCATTGAAGTGCACACCATCTCCTCTATAAATGTCTTGCATGTCATAACGCAAGTTGTTGTGGTAAATGGCACCCATACCATAGTCACGGAGGAAAGCAGAAACAGATTTGTTGACGTGCTTTCTTGCTTTGTCAATCTGCGGACAGAAATGATTGGACCAGTTCCATTTTTGCCTTTGGCATATGTTGGAAAACACAAAGGCAGTTTTAGGGAAAAGTGAAAACAGTTGTGCAAAGGTGTCCTTCATAAGCATTTCCAGACCTACCCCAGTCAAAGTGCCTAGGTCATTGCCACCACAGTGCACTATTATGAGGTCAGGGTGTTGGATTTGCATGAAGGATTTCACCAATGGCATCAATTGGTGCCACTTTAACCCTCTCTGACCAATCCATTTAATGTCTACATTTGGCAAAGCAAGGTCTCTCACCATATCTGTTTTCTCTGCAAACTTTTCACTCCAGAAGACATAGCTGTGCCCTACAATCCACACTGTGAACATCTTCAAAGGAGAACTGGATGCACTCAGGAGGTGTCTTTCAGTAGAATGGCAATATGAAAAGAAAGACAGTTTGGAAATGGAGGCATACATATTTTTTACAAAACAAAAAGAACTGATTGGCTGTTTCATACCATTCTAGAATAAAAACTAGGCTGTATGTGTAAATTAATAGAAGCATGTCTTGTATTGGTACAAAAAAATGTGTTACCAAAGAACAGTACTATGGATTTGCTGTTAGGTTTGAAAAGTCAAGCACTCTTGCTCTGTGGAATTGAAACATTGTGTGGCGAACTTCTGACCTAACTCCACACAGCAGTGTTCCATGAGCTGTTGCTATGGTAGCAGGCAGAAGTCAAGTTGGGGGAAGGGTACTAGGCAGAAGTCAAGTTGGGGGCAGGGTACTTTTGGAAAAGGGTTGGTTTTCAACCAATAGAAATGTGTGATTACATTTGAAAAAAAGGGGGAAGCACTGAGATTTGAAACTTACATGTATATGTGTGGAAAAATAGAGGGAAAGTTTGCCATTATCTGGTTCTGCTGAGAGGAGAGAGGTGAACAGAACAGAGATCCTGGCTCTGATAATCTGCTGTTTGAGTGCCACATTTCTTTCACAACTAACTAATTTTAAAGGTGAGGTTAGAGTTTGAGAGGAGATGTATATGGTAAATTAAGAAATGAATTATAGAAATGGAAATTCTTTTTGTTGAAGTTGCGTTTATCATTTTCTGTTTTGGGAGAAATTTAAATGTGAGGAACATGTAAAATAATATGGACTATGTTTTCACGATAAATTAAGGTGTACTGGAAAAAAAAAGAATAGTTTAAGGGTTTGAGGTTGGACTCAGTAATGCAAATACATTCAGCATCACTAAGGCTGGTTGCCCTTGCTGGAATGTAGGCAGCCACCCAGGTTACACATGGTGGTGGTCTGAAAAAGCAGTTTGGACATGTGCATTTAAAAAAATCAAAAAAGTGGTTTCATAATGTGTCAGTCTGTAAAAGTGATTTTCACTTGCCAAAAAAAAAGAGCAGTAAGTGTGCATTCAAATTGGCAAAGAAATTTCGTTTTGGGACTAATGTGAAAACATGACTCTGTGTGGAAATAGGAATTACAGGCAGAGATTTATTGCGTTTTTTTCTGGTGATTTCACAGTTGCATTAGTAGGAAAAAGGGGGAGCGATTTTTTTGGGGAAGAAGCAGACTCTTAGCACACACCCATCTGCTTGCCATGTATAATCATGCACAGTATTTACAAGCGAGTGGGGTTTTCAGGTTTCAGTCTGTAATGCAAATACATTCAGCATCACTAAGGCTGGTTGCCCTTGCTGGAATGTAGGCAGCCACCCAGGTTACACATGGTGGTGGTCTGAAAAAGCAGTTTGGACATGTGCATTTAAAAAAATCAAAAAAGTGGTTTCATAATGTGTCAGTCTTTAAAAGTGATTTTCACTTGCCAAAAAAAAAAAAGAGCAGTAAGTGTGCATTCAAATTGGCAAAGAAATTTCGTTTTGGGACTAATGTGAAAACATGACTCTGTGTGGAAATAGGAATTACAGGCAGAGATTTATTGCGTTTTTTTCTGGTGATTTCACAGTTGCATTAGTAGGAAAAAGGGGGAGCGATTTTTTTGGGGGAAGAAGCAGACTCTTAGCACACACCCATCTGCTTGCCATGTATAATCATGCACAGTATTTACAAGCGAGTGGGGTTTTCAGGTTTCAGTCTGTAATGCAAATACATTCAGCATCACTAAGGCTGGTTGCCCTTGCTGGAATGTAGGCAGCCACCCAGGTTACACATGGTGGTGGTCTGAAAAAGCAGTTTGGACATGGGCTTTTTAAAAAAACTGAAAAGTGGTTTCATAATGTGTCAGTCTGTAAAAGTGATTTTCACTTGCCAAAAAAAAAGAGCAGTAAGTGTGCATTCAAATTGGCAAAGAAATTTCGTTTTGGGACTAATGTGAAAACATGACTGTGTGGAAATAGGAATTACAGGCAGAGATTTAATGCGTTTTGCTCTGGTGATTTCACAGTTGCATTAGTAGGAAAAAGGGGGAGCGATTTTTTGGGGGAAGAAGCAGACTCTTAGCACACACCCAGCTCCTTTCCATGTATAATCATGCACAGTATTTACAAGCGAGTGGGGTTTTCAGGTTTCAGTCTGTAATGCAAATACATTCAGCATCACTAAGGCTGGTTGCCCTTGCTGGAATGTAGGCAGCCACCCAGGTTACACATGGTGGTGGTCTGAAAAAGCAGTTTGGACATGTGCATTTAAAAAAATCAAAAAAGTGGTTTCATAATGTGTCACTCTGTAAAAGTGATTTTCACTTGCCAAAAAAAAAAAGAAGAGCAGTAAGTGTGCATTTAAATTGGCAAAGAAATTTCGTTTTGGGACTAATGTGAAAACATGACTCTGTGTGGAAATAGGAATTACAGGCAGAGATTTATTGCGTTTTTTTCTGGTGATTTCACAGTTGCATTAGTAGGAAAAAGGGGGAGCGATTTTTTGGTGCAGAAGCTGACTCTTAGCACACACCCATCTGCTTACCCTGTGGATTCATGCACAGTATTTACAAGCGAGTGGGGTTTTCAGGTTTCAGTCTGTAATGCAAATACATTCAGCATCACTAAGGCTGGTTGCCCTTGCTGGAATGTAGGCAGCCACCCAGGTTACACATGGTGGTGGTCTGAAAAAGCAGTTTGGACATGTGCATTTAAAAAAATCAAAAAAGTGGTTTCATAATGTGTCAGTCTGTAAAAGTGATTTTCACTTGCCAAAAAAAAAGAGCAGTAAGTGTGCATTTAAATTGGCAAAGAAATTTCGTTTTAGGACTAATGTGAAAACATGACTCTGTGTGGAAATAGGAATTACAGGCAGAGATTTATTGCGTTTTTTTCTGGTGATTTCAGAGTTGCATTAGTAGGAAAAAGGGGGAGCGATTTTTTGGTGCAGAAGCTGACTCTTAGCACACACCCATCTGCTTTCCCTGTGGAATCATGCACAGTATTTACAAGCGAGTGGGGTTTTCAGGTTTCAGTCTGTAATGCAAATACATTCAGCATCACTAAGGCTGGTTGCCCTTGCTGGAATGTAGGCAGCCACCCAGGTTACACATGGTGGTGGTCTGAAAAAGCAGTTTGGACATGTGCATTTAAAAAAATCAAAAAAGTGGTTTCATAATGTGTCAGTCTGTAAAAGTGATTTTCACTTGCCAAAAAAAAAGAGCAGTAAGTGTGCTTTCAAATTGGCAAAGAAATTTCGTTTTGGGACTAATGTGAAAACATGACTCTGTGTGGAAATAGGAATTACAGGCAGAGATTTATTGCGTTTTTTTCTGGTGATTTCACAGTTGCATTAGTAGGAAAAAGGGGGAGCGATTTTTTGGGGGAAGAAGCAGACTCTTAGCACACACCCATCTGCTTGCCATGGATAATCATGCACAGTATTTACAAGCGAGTGGGGTTTTCAGGTTTCAGTCTGTAATGCAAATACATTCAGCATCACTAAGGCTGGTTGCCCTTGCTGGAATGTAGGCAGCCACCCAGGTTACACATGGTGGTGGTCTGAAAAAGCAGTTTGGACATGTGCATTTAAAAAAATCAAAAAAGTGGATTCATAATGTGTCAGTCTGTAAAAGTGATTTTCACTTGCCAAAAAAAAAGAGCAGTAAGTGTGCTTTCAAATTGGCAAAGAAATTTCGTTTTGTGACTAATGTGAAAACATGACTCTGTGTGCAAATAGGAATTACAGGCAGAGAACCATTTTTAAAGCAATTTTTAAAAAAAACAAATGAATAAATATTTTTTTGAGTGGGTATGGTAAGTCAATAATAATAATTGTACTCTCAAAGACCTTGTAATGTGATAATTGATTTTTAGTGTTTTTTTTTTAAAAAAAAAAAAAGGTACGCGCACCGTACGCGTACGGTAAAAAAAAAAAAAAAAAGTTTTTAAAAACATATGTAAAAAAAAAGATGAAAGATAAGGTTGGCTCTTAAAAGAACCGTTGTGTTCATGCAGGGACAGAGGAAAGAAAGAATGGGAAAATTATTCAAAGCGACAAGTGTGCTGATCTATTTTGTTGTTCACTAGGGAAACACTGGTCTCCCTATGGCAAATTAGATCTTGACAAAAGGCGCATCGAATATCAACCCTCCGAAATCGAGGGTTCATTTCCAGAGGGCCAGCAAAAGGAGATGCTCCCCCCACAGATGAAGGGCTCACCTGACCTGCAGAAGAAGGAGTCAGCTCTGCAGATGATGGTCCAGGCTGAGCTGCTGTGGATGTACTTGCTTGTCTTTCTGAAGAGTTACCTCCAAAAAGATGACCATGTGTCCTTTTGTGTACATCCTTGAGGTGTCTCTTCATGGTATGATTCCCAAAGGAATACTTCCTGTCAGGATTACCTCTTGAAAGTACACGCTGACACAGCTTGCAAGTTACTAAGGGTGCATTCACCTTTTGCTGGCCTTCAGGAAAAGTAAAATAATCCCATACATAAGAGGGCTTTTGTTTCCTCGCTCTCTGCCTCAAAACAGTGCTGCTAGTGCTAGCCTCACTCTCAGAAGAGCTCTGCTGTTCTGCCATCGTATCACAAAGACAACCCAGCTCCTTCTCCTAAGGGATCACAAGCAGAAATGAGGGGAATGGGTGTGGTGTAGGAGAGTTCTAGAACTGAAAGTAGTTTCAACCAATCAAAAGTTGTTTCATGATCACATGACCTACCGTACGCTTACGGTGCGCTTACGGTACGCTTACGTCAAAAGTGCGCATGCGCGTAAAAAAGACACGCGCTTGTGCGCATGCGCATAACAGACACTACCCGACACTTCCGCGTAACGTGCGCATGTAGCGTTCGCGCGCACGCGTCCCACGCGGAGTACGCGCGGCTACGCAAATTGCGTAACTATACGCAAGCAGCGTAGAAAAATTACGAGCGTTGCGAAAACCGTACGCTTACCGTAAGCTTACGGTACGCGTACTAAAAAAATAAAAAAAATAAAAAAAGTACTGCAAATAAATTTTACATGTTTATTTTAAAAAATATATTAAAAAAAAAACATTAAAGAATTTTAAAAATTTAGCCATAGTCTTTATAAAAGGTAAGAAAAATAAAAAAAAGAAGTTAAAAAAAATAGAAGAAAAAAAAAACAATTAGCATTTAAAAAACCTTGCAAATTCACTGAAAAAACCATGGGTTTCACACACGTTATAGTTAGGAATTAGCATTTAAAAAACCTTAGAAATTCAGTGAAAAAACCATAGGTTTCACACACGTTATAGTTAGGAATTAGCATTTAAAAAACCTTAGAAATTCAGTGAAAAAACCATAGGTTTCACACATGTTATAGTTAGCTGGACATTTTACTCGTAAAAAACCAATGAAATTGCCCCGTTATAGTTAGTTCAGCTAACTATAACTCGCGCGCCCGCAATGCACTGCTGATGACGTCACATATTACATCACTCATGACATGGTCAGTGACATCACTCATGACATCACTGATGACATCTCAAATGACATCACTGATGACATCACTGATGACATCATCCTTGTGATAGAGTGGCAGACCTCCTCTCACCCTAATAAAACCTTTGATACACGCATTCAAAAATAGAGACTAAAATTTTCAAAACAAAGGACATACCAATAACAGTTACAACAACCTCTTCAGTAATTCTAAGATCCACATACACATACACTCATTCACCAACAGTCCTATACAGTCACTCATACATGTACTCACTTATCATATGTACTCATACACCTATACATCCTGTTACACAATGCCACTCATCCATAGAGCTACTCACAAACATAGTCACTCATGCTAATAAAGAATCAAACATACATTTACTTGCATATACAGTTATACACACACCACCACACTTACTTCTACGGAAACTTACACATACTTACTCTTTTAAACAATCACTTATAGGAATACATACTTATTCATACAGGAACTCTTTCAATCTCTCACTCTCACATATACTCACATATATAAACCAATAGTCACATATACTAGTTTTAAACATATGTAGTTACTCATAAAGACACTATTGAGACAGTCATTCACTCACTAACACACCCATACACACACGCATCCACCCATGCAGTCCTGCACACATGCTCTGTTCAACACATACAAACAGTGAGTCACTCATTCATGCACCTATGCACTACGTCATACCCCCCACCGAACCATGCAGACACTCAGACTAATACTCAAAAAAACCAACTAATAACCTATATAGACACCCATGTAGCTACTCACCAACCCATGCAGCCACTTATACACAAAGTGAAAAAATGAAACAGATATTTACATATTTAAATATTACTCACAAAGCCATGTATTCACTATGATACACTTAATCAGTCAGTTACACAATCAATTTTTCAAAAAGAAATCATCCATTTAGACAGTAATATACCCATTTATTCTTCTATCAACCTTGAGATATACATATATAAAACATATTTAATTTTCAGAAAAACACACATTCACTGGATGATGTCATCAGTGATGTCATCAGTGATGTCATTTGAGATGTCATCAGTGATGTCATGAGTGATGTCACTGACCATGTCATGAGTGATGTAATATGTGACGTCATCAGCAGTGCATTGCGGGCGCGCGAGTTATAGTTAGCTGAACTAACTATAACGGGGGAATTTCATTGGTTTTTTACGAGTAAAATGTCCAGCTAACTATAACATGTGTGAAACCTATGGTTTTTTCACTGAATTTCTAAGGTTTTTTAAATGCTAATTCCTAACTATAACGTGTGTGAAACCTAGGTTTTTTTCACTGAATATATATATATATATAGACATCTTACACATCACCTTTCAATGATGATGAAAAATTAATCACTAAAGCCCTGAACTGTAAATCAGAATATGTGATTTATGTGTTGCAGTGTCCTTGTGGTCTCAAATATATTGGCAGTACCATCTTACAAGCGCACAAGCGGATACTGCAGCACATAAGAGAAATTAAAAACAGGGACCAGCTATATCCAGTAGCCAGACACTTCAACGAGACACACAACGCTGATCCAACTGGCCTTACCTACTTTTTAATTGATTCAATTCCGTATAACAAGAGAGGGGGAAACAGACAAAAAGAGTTGAGACTCATGGAAACTAAATACATTCTGAATTTAGATGCAAAACATCCCAGAGGTCTCAACGCAACTGAGGAGCTTCATACATGCCTTTAAGTAGCATATACTTTGCCATGTTATCTCAATAGATACAATCCTATAGGATACTAGATGAATGGCATTTCTACACAATAGCCAGTACATGTTAATCATCTAGCAGACATATCCGCCGCCAACACCGCTAAATTCTATTAAGTTAATATTTTGCACATAGGGGTGATTTTAGAGGTTTTTTATAGGTATTTTATACGTTTTTATTATTATCACTTTTATTAGATTCGGGGATCTTCTAGAGTAATTGGCACTTGCACTTTATTAATGTACTTTAAGACAGGAAACCTTTTTAGCAAATTATTATGTAACATCTTGTTTCTGAATAAGTATACTTTGCAATTCTATTGAAGGGGCTATTGAATTGTTGGTTTGAAGTTTTAGTATTTATACTGCAATTTTACTTCGCTATGAACAATCCAACGGCCAGTCACTTTCATGCAGACAACACTCCAATTGCAATCTTACTAAAATGTTATGTGACTAAAATACGTCATTTTAACAAAGTCGAAATATTTATTTAATTTGCCCGAATTGTAAACAATTTTAGTTATTTATAACGTGTTTTAACATTTGTTTTAGACACAAAATTGTTTTTCCTGCTAACATTAATTATTTATATATGCATATAAGGTTATATAAGCACTTGCACTGTTAAGCACTTGATAAAGCATTGTTTAAAGCATTGCCTAAAAAAAGAAAAAAGAGAGAAAAAAAACAATCACCTGACAGAGCGTGTCATGTGATCAAGGCCCTTCCGGGCTGAAACGCGTCATGGCTGTAGAGGTCGAGGGGAAGAAAGAATAAAACCTTTGCTGGTATACCTTGTGGTCTCTGCTTCGTTGTTGGTAAAAGTTTGCGCAAGCCTTCGAAGTTCGAGTGAATATATATATATACTGATTGATAGTATATATACAAACACTGATTGATTGATTGATGCTTTCTGTGCCCCACCAGATCACAGAACAGGTTCTGGGCCTCTAAATACCAGGCAGGTACGGGCCTCTGAACACACGCTAGATTAGCATGATGCCAGCGCCAAAATAACAAGCATTTTCAATGCAATAGGTCTCGCATTTACGAAAGTTAGAGTAATTGGCACTGTAAATGTTTTCTTCTTAAGTGTTTGGAATAGATTTATGTGGTGTTTAGTGGAATTATGGGAATTAAAAATGTGGTATTTGTGATTAGGAATTATGTGGAGTGGGATTCTATTTTATGGAGAGTAATTTTGTGGTATTGTAGTTTGTGTTGTGGAGTGTTAGGTAGTGGAGTTTAATTATGTGGTGTGCTGTTTACGTTTGTGATGTTGAATAATGTTGTGTTGATTGTATGCATGTGCTGTGTTTGGAGTACAGGTCACAAGTGTTTGTTAGAACATTCAGGGTCCTTTGTACAGTTGGAAGGAAACTAGTCCTATTTATGTCTGACATGAGTGACACAGTATAGTTAAGGGGGATAGTGTGGTGTCAATGCTCACATCTCTGTACATTAGCAAAAACAGAACTCATATTCGCAGACCCCAATTCGTACAGGTGAATGATACAGAAGGAGCTATTTTTTCATCAATATCTAATGAAGGCTGTACAATCTTTGCGATGAGTTCTAGAGTACGGAATTAAGTCCTATCAGATTTAAGGATGTTATACCTTCGCAATCAGTTCAGCTTGCTCTTTAAGAGCAGTCTGTTGCCAAACAGCCCTTAACTAGGGATTGAGCAGCTATACAACTACTATACACTGAGTCATGCAGTCTGATTTAGGAATATACGCTTGCCTCAGGAAACATTGATGGACATATTCCAAGGCTTTTTAACGCACACACAGAAATATAAGTGCCTCCATGCAAGTGAACAGCACTAGAACATTCTGTGTGAGACTGCATAACTAGAGTATTGAACAGCTTATGAAACAAGCTGTTGCAATGTGATGACACATATGCACATATGTGTCACAATGCATATAATTCCAAGATAGCAGATGCGCATCTTGGACTGGTGAATAAAACATTTTTTTAAAACATAAGCACGCAGCAAATAAAGAAAAAAAGGAGTGACCTTAAGAAATAGAAGCTGTGGTGCCCTCCAAAAAAGAAAAGTGTGATTTTTAAAACAAAATATGAACGAGTCGGAAGGTATGCAATCAACAAGTAGCAAGTGGGCATGACAGAAGAGAAGTAAGATTTTTTTTTAAAAGCCTTTTGGGGGATATAATGGATGAACTAGGGGATGGGGAGGATATTGGAATCAACATTGAGTGTGGGGATTTGAGGATCAGTAGCTTAGTCAGTGATATTTGGGGAGGGCAGAAATCACAAATTTCCCCAACTAAAACAGCAGTAGGCCGCAGACTGAATGGGTGAGATGACCGGGGTGCTGAATGGATTGTTAACATGAGAAGCCAACTACCCCTGGGCGCTAACTCGGAGGTCCTGGCCTTTGACAGACCTATTTGTTGTCTACCCCAGGCACAGTGAGCAGGGGACTGTTGGCTTTTGTCTTTATAAATGTTTGCCACATGTCACAGGTAAAACCGGTAAACACAAAATAGAATGTGTGCCAGAGCTTTACTGCTCTCTTCTGCGAACTCTGCATAATCTGAAAGGACCGGGTCTGTGTGCAACCTGAAAGTATTGGGATGAATTCTCAGTACCAGCACTCATCCTTATTTCTAAACCCAATAAAATAAGGGTCATGAAATATGTAACAGCAACACTTGTTTTTACATGATATGGATCTGCTAGATTGTGGTGGGAAGTGTGAAAAGAACTTCACAATTAAAAGTGCTTTCAAAAACTACACTTGAAAGATAGGTTATTTAGTGCGATTTTTTTAAAAAGCAGGAAGACTGTGCTGTTAAAAGTATGAACCAATGAACACGAAAATCGGAAAGACTGTGCCTGTAGAAGGCAACGGATAAAGTTATGTAAATGGGAGGGAAATCAAAAAAATTGCATAGAATAGAAAAAGAAATATCTAAGTGTCAACAAAAGAAAAAGAAAGACGACCATAGTAACCCACTTCATGTTTGAAATACTTGCTATTTAAAATGGAGGGAATCAAAACCACAATTTTTTACAATAATCCTGAAAAGTCAGACTCCTTCAGATTAGTATGCCTTTTAGCTCCATTCAGCAGCTGGTCAAAGATGTTGAAATGGTTTTCATCCTTTCCAAACCTTTCATCATCTTTTTCTGTAGTTGAGGCTTTTAGAGTTTACCTTCAGGATGTTTTGGAGGAAGCCAATACAATACCATGTACACTGCGAATTGGAGGAGGCAATGTATTATCCATTTAAAATACCATGTCACGTTTTGACAAATACCCAGTTCCACTGGAATTATGCGGCGATGGACCAAATTAGGCGGCAGGGTTGAACACATTATGCGGCAAGAAAAGGCAAATTATGCGTTATAATGCTGTACATTTTATGATAGTATTAATTTATTATTTTGTCATTTTTACACCTGGGAATAGTGTCCACCTTATTATGTACAATTTAACACCAAAATACAGTAATGAACAATTTAAAGATGACCAGTCAAACTGAGCGGAAAGCGTTCCGGTGCGCAGGAACCCAAGTCACTATTTTTTTTTAAACTTTTGATCTGTTTGTGCTAGAAACAATTTTTTTTCTTCAAATCTGCAGTATGAGCAGCAGATGATGGATTACGTGGCAAATGCGGCAAGTACATAACTGTGCAAACATCGCCGCAGAATAGCATAATCCAGTGGCCCTGCAAATGACAAACCTGCATGGCATTTCAGATGAGTGATACACATTTGGGCCAATTATATGGTAAATAGCAAGCCGTGCTGAAAGTATGTTGCACTTGGAGGGCAATTTTACAAACTTACAACTATGCTATGGAGCCACAAACATAATGTACCACTATGAAGCGACAGTACGTAGTCGTAAATCCTGGCTGTGAAAATAAAAGATACCAATTTCTGCAATTCTAGAGATGAAGGGAACAGAATCGTGAATTTCCGAAACGAAACCTTTCTCGTGCGAGATTGAGAGAGACAGATCCTAATGCATGGCTAAATGACATGCCCATATCTGTCCTCCTGTAAAAATCACCTCGTTATATTTGAACTTCTGTGCACAGAAAAAGAGCAGTTTGTCTGTGAAATCCAAAAAGCCTAAAACAATATTTAAAAAACCTTAAAACTTGGCACACAGCTAAAAAAGAAATTTGGGACGAATATATGTTGGAAGCCACTGCTACACAGTGAAGTTATTTTTAAGGATGCGATTCCCATCTTTAACGACTTCGTTTATACTGACAGCCCACACGGAGAAGCAAAAAAGTAAGTTCCGTATTTGCAGGCAACTGCATGCTGATAATGTAATTAGTGTCGCTTCCACCTACTGAGCTGTAGTCCTGCCTTATATTGGGCTAGAACTGGGACTTCATGGCCCAGAACCGCAAGCTGCAAAAAATTACAAGCAGCTCTTCGTTGGAGCACCCAGCCGCACACCAGCTTCACCTATGACACCTAGAGACGGGAAAGAATACCCGAATATCTGTTTTATGCAAGTGACTAGGCATGTTTTTGCATCAAGCCATAACTGACAAGTACAATCGGTTTCAGAGGGTACAGACTTTCCAATATCTAGGGGTAACGATCAATGAAAATCTTTCCTGGGGCCCCCAACAGGCGAAATCACAACTTAAACTCTCCCAATTAGTGGGTGGCATCCTCAAAATGTCTAATACATCTACAATCAAGCCAGTGAGCCCCGCACTGGAGATTTACAAAGTGAAGGCGAGGGCATCGGCTCTTTATGGTGGGGAACTCTGGGGGTATACCTGTAGGCCCGAAATTCTTAACGTGGAGAACAAGTTTATGAGGCAGCTACTTGCACTCCCCCAAAGCATACCCCTCCTTCCGCTGAGATTGGATTTAGGACTGAGTTTTATCCAGGATGAGCTAGCTCTGAAACCTCTTAGGTTTTGGCGCAGGCTATGGATAACTCCAGAACTGTCCAATTATAGGCTTGAATTAAAGGATGTGCTGAACCATGGTAGTGCAGCGAAAATTCCCTGGCTTGCATTTGTGAAAAAGGAACTGGGGAAAATGGGTCTATTGGACCTTTGGCATGAGCCAGAACAGGCATGCAGGGGGGTTTCATAAAAAATGCTTGCGAAGTCCTTTATGGACTACAAACAAAATATATGGCTGCATGACTCCAAAGTTGGCCCTCTGACAACGACCTTTTTAACACTTAAACACTCATATGTTTTTCAGGAGTTTTTGAATTTTATTTACCCAGTTGGAGCTAGGAAGTTATATATCCAATGGAGATTCGCAACGCTACCACTAAGGGCATTTACAAGTAAGTGGTCTACACCAACGAGTAATTTTTGCCCTGGATGCGGTGCGATTAAGGAAGATGAACTACACATGCTCTTTTTTTTCCCTGCTTACAGTAAAGCCAGAAAGTACTGGTTGGTACCCTTGTGCAAGAACATGGGCTTTGATAAATGTCTTGTTGCAATGAGAGTCCTTAAAACTGACACTTCACCGCAAATAGTTTTCGCACTTTCAAAGTTCCTGCTAGCTATGTGGTCCAAGAGATGTTCTCTCATTACAGCGGCATCCAGGGGTGATTCTATATTATGATTGCATACCCTGCTTGATAATCTGATTTTATGAAATGGTAATTTATCTCCTGTGGTTTTATATATGTTTTAACTGTTTTAACTGTAATCTTTTATGACTGAAAAAATGTCGAAATAAAGATCAAATGATGATGACGATGATGATGATGGTTTCCCCTCGACCAGGAACCTGTCTAAGCAGTCTGCATCGAAAGCCAGCTCGACATGCTGCGGCTCAGGAGAGTGATTCACGGCTGTCAGCTCCCAGCAAACAACCCGGAGAAAATGTAGACTGCGTGAAGAGAGGCCAATGAATGTAATAGCAATGCAAGATAACTCGTTGCTAAACTATGTTACGAGCATCTACAGGGGTGCAATAGAAGCCCCTGCCGCCGGTAGTGAGCCTGAGGTCGCCGCTACAGCTAATCCCCGCTACTCAAATTTATGAATGCATTATTTATATTTATACGTTTTTTATATAGCGCAAACTTTACCCGAGGGTGTCAGACACCCTCTTTATTTATTGACTGGCCAACAAGAGAACACAAAAACGCATTAACACAATCAAGGGAGGGGAAGGAGGGAAACACTCACGAAGCCCACAACAGCCCTGAGTAACACTTGACAAACAGCAATGGTGTCTCTCCTCCGTGCTAGTAGCCAGACAGCCGTCTTCGATAGTGACGTCACCTGAACGTCACAGAGGCTACGCCCAGAAAATTGAAGTGATCGCCACGAGACTAAACTTTTAAAGGGCTGCCCTGTTGTCCTCAAAATCAATGCACTGAATCCCTTGTCATTTATCAACTTAAAAACAAATCTAGTGAGAAAGAGGTTTGCTTGTTTTTTAAATCGTTTCTAAAAATGGAACGCCCATCATACATAAAGGATGTATGGCGCAGAGGCACAGTAACACAATACAAGAAAAGAAGTACCCGAATGAAGACAAACACCTAAGGTGTAACAATATAGTACTTAGGTCGTGCTACATCCGCACAAAACGGAAACGATAAGGAGGGACATTCAGGGAGGATTATCCATTGGCAAGCAAGTTTTTGTAAAGGACAGAAACAGAGTCAAATCAAAACCATCTGGCAGCAATGGGAGGAGTTCAACTGCTACAGGTCAGTCGCTAAGCGACAGCGCAAGCGCTGTCTACGCTCGACCTAAAAAGGCACCAGTTGTACAAGTAGTTGGGCACCCAAGGCAGCTGTGCATGCCTCTTCACCACGCAGGGAACATTACAGACCTGATAACTCCCATAAGATCCCTCAGTTTAAGCCTTCCGTTTGGCCAAAGGTATTAGTAAAGGACAAACCTAAGATACCTCAAGGAGACCTTTGGCCTGTCTTTGTTAGGGACCTACTGTAAAAAGTGATCTGGAAATGCACTTCAAGTGTGAACCAAAGTCTCCAATCACTGGAGCACTCTTCACCCTGCAAGAGAATACCTCTAAATAAGGTGTAGATTTGTCCAAATTGTCAAAATCAGTTTGGGAAAGTGGCAGTGTGTAGAAGAACAATCAAGCAAATATGAGAAGTGGTGGTAAGTGAGTAGCCTAAGCCAAATCGTCATCCAGAAGCACCTGCTTTCCCGGGTCCATAAATGTATCCATGTAGAAGGCGTGGAGTATGCGGTGTCAATGGGGCTGAGGGTTAAGGGATAGGGCAGACCGATGTTTATTTCCGTTCTTTTCAAGAGTAGCAAAGACCTTTGAGGAATTCTTGGCCTCTTTCTAACCCATAACATTTGTATTGCTACGGTTTCTCTTTGTTACAAAGGCATGATTATGTTCACAAGGTTGTTACCTGTGCATGGATAATTCTGCTGAAAAGGGAAAGATGCGTCTCAGCTTCGTTCCATCGTAGGTGAAACAGAATGTGCAGGGAGGACGAGGGAGGCTGGTGGTCGGTAAAGGCAGCTCCTGGAGGGAACTTGATTAGGAAGGGATTACGATGCAGTTCATGCAGACGTTAATTAATTTATCTTTTACACAAGCAGTGCTGCACCTTCACTAAAGCAAACTTGAAAAACTGTACCATGGTTTGTTTTCAGCCAGGCATTGTTTGTTTGATCAAGAATGGAGTTTAAATTGGTCTGCTTTTCAAAAGGAAAGAGTGTTCCCATGCAGGCAAGTGGAATCCTACAAAACTAGACGAGTAACAGAACTAAAGGGCACTGAAATAAGGAAAAAAGCCCCTCTTATTTCCTTAGTTTCGAAACTCGTCGCACTTTGTAGCGTAAAAGAAGTTGACTGTCCTTTATGTGAGCATCCTTTTCTATTGAAACTGAGACGATTTAAATGTTCTGCGGCACGGTTTCTTGATGCCAACTAATGGCCCTTATTTATGAAGCCCTGCGTCACTTTTGTGCCGCCTTTGGGTTACTTTTAGTGATGCAGTGACAGTGTAAATAATGCGCCATGTTGCGCAATATTCACGAAGTGCTGCATCAGGGCAGATGCGTCACTTCGTTTACCCCTGTGCTACATTATACCTGCGTCAGGTATAAGGTATGCAGGATGGGCGTTCCCCCACAAGAAAGGGTCATATGAGTGGCACAGTGAAATATGAGATTTCACTCGACCACTTCTACAACGCCAAAGCGTCAAAACCTTACGCCTGCCTCATAGCAGGCGTAAGGGTGATGCAGACCCTTTCACATGGGGCCTGCCCCATGTGAAAGGAACATTGCTGGAGTTGCGTTACGCTTCCGACACAACTCCAGCAATGCGCCACTTTTGCGACGACAAATACGTCAGTAATATTGACGTATCTGTCATTCCTTGCGACATGATGCGTCATATTGTAAATATGACGCATCATTGGTGTCGCAAGGAGGGCGCACTGAGAAGTGTTGCATCGCTACTTTCAAGCAGCATTGCACCACTTTTCATAAATGAGGCCCAAAATCTTTAGAAACTGTCGGTTTCCAAATCAGTAACCTTTGCTTTCAGGGCCATTCATTTAACTCAATACTGCCATCTACAGTTTTCAATTTAATTAGCCACACTGAAAGTTGGAATTCTACAGAAGAACGTTTAGGCACATATTTCATTGCTATGAAACTGGTTGCATTGTCTTATCTTACATTTGTGGAGTACTGACCTCTTGCCCCCTCACTATCACCATGAGAAGCCTTTGACTGCTACATTGAGTGTCAAGTGTAGAAAAGGTGTACTTGGGCCAACTTGCCAAGCCATATTAGGCGGGACTCCAGAACAGCAGCAGCATTCAACCTCAAACTCCATGGTCCGGATCTAGTAGTCCGAAGGCTACTAGGTAATAATCTGTAGGATATCTGAAGAATAGTGAAGAAAAGTTTGCCACAAAAAGCACCAAACGATACACTTACCGTAAATATAAGCAGTTTGAAAACCTATAGAAATACTTTTAAGTGGGAAAATTCTTGTGATCATAAGCTAGATTAAATAAACCTTTCACGTTGTTTAAAAAAAAACACACACACAAAGTTACTTGCAGACCAACCAAGCACAAAAATCACCAGTAGTCTCTGATGGTTGCTCTCAAATGTTGCCTTCTGTCCTGATGATGACCTAATACATTTATAAGGCTGAAATGCCATCTACGTTCCCTCTGGCAATTAAGAGGACGCATTTATTGCATCATTGATCCTGTTAAATATTGGATATTCTTTATATTATTTTTCCTCTACCAGTGTGCCTGTTTTCTGCTTACACTGTAATTTTGTACCATTATAGGTTTGTTATGTGCAACTTTATGCGCACCATATGTATATGTCTGTATTGCTCTTTTTAGGTTTTATAAAAAATTATTTCAATAACTAAAAATGCATTTCAATAACTAAAAACCTTTTTTTTTTTTTAAATTGTTTGTTTCTGGGTACCATTTTATATTCATCCTTATTGCTATTTACATGTTTTACCTTTTCACTTACACATTTTTATATATCAATTGTATTCTTTAATTTGATATACTATGACAAGAGTCTTTAGGGGGGTTAGATACACTTTCTTTAAACATGTTTCTCCCTGAACCGTTGTAGCTGTAATAGTCCCGCTTCGTATTGTCAGTTACTGTGGAACTTGCTACATTGTTGCTAGCGGTGTAGCTTTGAAGGCCACCCAGCTCCCGCGATTGGATTTTCACCGGCGCTTCGATTGAACACGGAAGGGAGGAACAAGGAGGCGAACTACTTCTCCCAGGCGCCCTCTGCTGTCTCCACCTGTGCTCAGGGCCGCCCATCTGCCCTCCCGCCTACCGGACCTTCAAAAGTGCTCGCGGAACCCGCTGGCGCGGGTCCCGCTTCGTATTGTCAGTTACTGTGGAACTTGCTACATTGTTGCTAGCGGTGTAGCTTTGAAGGCCACCCAGCTCCCGCGATTGGATTTTCACCGGCGCTTCGATTGAACACGGAAGGGAGGAACAAGGAGGCGAACTACTTCTCCCAGGCGCCCTCTGCTGTCTCCACCTGTGCTCAGGGCCGCCCATCTGCCCTCCCGCCCATTGCTTCTTCAAATTGCAGCCTCGGTTTCCGCAGCGCGGAACGCGCGCGGGAACGAGCCCGGGCGAAGCCCGGGACAAGGGCGGGACCGTCTGTGGCCGTCCGTGGTCGGGCGAGGACGGGACGGGCCACACTACTGTCTTCTGTTTCACTGAGTCACTTTATTGGGTCTGCCATAAAACAGGTACTGACATTGACGAACTTTTTCACCCTTGGGGATATCACCTCCAGATTTATTTGTATATAGTCGCTGTATATGGATGCAATGTCCAAAGCAAGGAATCCTACAATGACTAATACTATGGACAACTACTTGGTCCAAATTGTCAGTAAAATTAATAATGAAAGGAGGGCTTCATTGGGGCTATCATGTTCTCCTAGCTCTCCACCACTGATTCCTTTGTCTGGCGCATTATTGGCTTCTCCCTTACAGCCAACAAGTAGTATGTCCCTAGATTTAATAAGTGTAGACAGTGACCTACCTGACTCCTGTCCACCCCTAGCCTCCAAGTCCCCACTAGAATCTGTATTAGACATAGACGAGTCGGCTATCGAAGCTGACTCGCAGTCGCCTGCTCCTCCCCTGAGAAGTAGGCTAGTTAGAGCATGCAGAAAGCCCCAATCTAAAAGTAATGGGTCTCGCCCAGGGAGGAAAAGGGTCACCATAGTGAATAAAAGTACTACCAAAGAAGATCCTCCAGGGTCAGTTTCCAAAATAATTCCAGACACTGAGCTCACCGATAAGATTAGAGACATGATAGATACCAAATTAGGAGATATTATTACCCCCTTGGTAGCCAAAATCGACCACCTTATGGCAGAGATAGCTAGATTAAATGCCATAATAAACAGCCCGGTGGATGAAGTCGCTAGAACTATTCCAATATCCCCAAATATACGCATCTTAAAGGGGGCACCCCCAAATGGAGGGAAAGGGAAAACAGGAGGCGCACAAGCGACCATCCCAACTCTGTCACCTGGAACTAACAAAAATCTCCCAAAGGTAAATACAGAGACACCCAAGGCACCGATAGTAAACAACCAATTTCAATGTATTTCCCAGGCAGAACCTCTTACATTGGTACTTGCCAATGTCCCTGTTTTGACTACTGACAACTCGGAAACTACATCTTCCTTGATCAGTAAATCTTTGCATTGGCTGGTGAATAACATGAAGATGTCTCCTTGGGGTAAGCAGAAATTAGCCAGGGAAATAATTATGGCAAGAAGGGTCCAATGGCTAGGGCATCACCCGAAAAAATTCAAAGGGGATTGTGTGGTATTAAATTTTTCCAATCCTCATGTCCTCCCAGATATTTTGGCCAACCTAAGTCCCCCGCAACAAAGACAAGGTGTTATCGTTCCGTTAACCCTTAAATATTTTTATTATATGAGAAATCGAGTCATTCACAAAGGAGTATCAAGACCAGGGTGGACACTGTCTCCAAGTAAAGGGGGTAGGAGCGTTTCCACCAGCAACTGGAGCATAAGCCTGGAGAATAGGTTTGAGGTGTTGTCGGGCTTAAATGATTGCGATTGACTCAAAGATAGACCTAATGTGGTGAATATGGACATGGGGTTGGCCGTAATTGTAGCAGACTCCACTCCTTCTGCTAGTACTAGTGCTATTGAGATAATAGGGATCCACCAAAGAACTTGTAATGCTGTCATGGACCCACTGAGGTCTAAGCCCTCAAATAGTCCCGGTGGGATGTGCCTAGCATCTAACTCCTTTGAAAGTGTTTTATTAGCAGACCCAAGTGCTACCACTGCTTGTCTAGGTAAGAAATCTGGTGAGACACAGGATCTACAGACTAATATTTTACATGAACCCCTAGAATTTGATTTACTGACAAATCTTGCTTCAGATAACCTAAGTCCCGCTAGTGATTACCAGGATATGGGAATTGGTGAGACTATAGGACCATCGATTAAACATTCTTCTTGCCCTTTCGTATCAGACCCAGAGCTGGCCATCCTATCCTGGAATATCGCAGGAATAAATAACAAGTTGCATTCCGGTGTATGGAGTAGCTTTGTGGATCAATTTGACATTATTTTATTCCAAGAATCTTGGTCTGTGGCCCCAGTCTTCCGCCCTGGATTTCTAAACTTTTGTGTACCTGCCACTAAAAAAGCCAAAGGCCGACCACTTGGTGGTTTGATAATATGGGTACGACAGTCACTATGCTGCAAAATCACTCAACCTAATCTCCCATCGTTAGATGTTATGTCTCTAATTCTAAAATGGCCTAACAATAACAGCATGGCTATCTTTAACATCTATGCTCGAGGGATGGTTGGGGGCTCCTCACCAGAGGTGATAAATGTCCTGGATCACCAGCTTGCAGTGCTCCCCCATGAGATTATAAAAATTGTGGGAGGAGATTTTAATACTACCTTTGAGCCCCTTGGTCCGGAGGACCGATTCCTTGCTATTGAAGAGGACAATAGGTGGGGTATTCCCCAGTTGGACCTTCCCTCAGTTAAGAAATGGTCCGCTGCAGCCATCCAACTCAAGGCTCTTTGTCTAGAAAGAGGGCTTAGAGCCGCAAATGGGCGCACTAAATCAGATCAGCAGGGTGCCAGTACTTTTGATAATGGAAGGTCTGCCAGTCGAATCGACTACATATTGGTGGATATTAGAGTATGGAGCAGATTGAAAGACATGTCAGTAATCACGCGGGATGAAAGTGATCACAATCCCTTGTATCTAAAGTTACATCTTCCAAACACCCCGAGAGAAACTAAAATAGAGGGGGGGAAAGTAACTATGGACATTGTCACATCAAACAATATGCGTCACGTCAAATGGGATAGATTTGTTGAGAAGGCGGAAACCTTAAATGATCTCAAGGAAACTCATCTGTGAGGTGACCAATCTAGCCCCTAAATCTACCAACCCGGATTTCTATTTAGTGATGCTCAAGGCTCATAACATTTTCTTTACTAAACTGCAAGGGTTTTTTATGAAACCCCCTAGTAGTGGGAAAAAAACTAAGGGTTGTCCACCTGAAGAGGGATGGTTTAATAAATCCTGTAAAACAGCCCGCAAGAACCTGAGTGTTGCTTTGAGATCAGGAGTAGCGGACGATGTGAGATCTGCCAGGAAGCTCTATAGGCAAGCTCAGGTAATAGCTAAGAAGGATTGGGACGAAAATCAGTGGCAGGACTTGAAATCCGCATGCTTGGCCAAAGACCAAAAACGATTTTGGGCCATATTAAAGTGGGGTAGAGGTGGTTCTGCATCCTCCCCACAAAACCACGTGGCAAAAAACCAATGGGTTGACTTTTTTAAACCACAGTATGCTTCTGTCCCTTCCGCAGAAGAGCAATCACTTCCTCCTACTGTTTATTTCCAAACACAAGTGTTTTCAATTAAAGAGGTCAACCTAGCTTTGGACAGTATAACAGCGGGGCGCGCACCTGGAATGGATGGTATTCCTGCGGATGTGTTTTTAACAGATAGAGCATCTTGGTGCCAATACCTTCAGTGGCTAGCAAATTCAGTGGCTATGGGCGCACCTGTCCCTCCCTCATGGACAGGTGCAGAAATAATCCCGGTCTATAAAAAGGGTGACAAATCACTCCCAAGTAATTATAGACCTATTAGTCTCATAGACTCAGTACAAAAACTAATAGGTCGATTGGTACAAAATAAACTCCAGTCATGGGTTGAGGATAATAACATTTTGTCACCATACCAAGCCGGATTTAGACCTTGCACCAGTTCTATTGATCAGGTTTTTTACTTTTTAGCTCTCTACTGGAGGAATGTGAAGTTGTCCAAAGGGACTCTTTATGCAGTTTTCATTGACCTGCGATCAGCATTCGACCTGGTTCCTCGCCACAAACTTTGGGAGGTTCTTGCCCAGGCTGGCATGGCCCCAGAATTACTAACCTTACTCGTCCGCTTACATCAGAACAATTTTGCACAAATTAGATGGGGCAGCCAGGGGGAGGTGACGGACCCATTTCCTGTTGAACGGGGTGTTCGACAGGGATGTGTCCTGGCACCGACATTGTTTTCTTTATACATTAATGGGATAGTCGATTACCTTGACAAATCCCCTACTGACGCCCCAATCTTAGCAGGATCCAAAGTGCCTGTTCTCATGTTCGCGGACGATACGTTGTTGGTTTCACGAACCCCAAGCGGATTGCAGAAAGCGTTAAATGTATTCGCTGAATTTTGCAAGGATCGGGGCTTAGAGATAAACACCTCTAAAACCAAATTTATGTGTCTAAACCAACGGAAAAGCTCTAAAGGGGTAATTAAATACAATGGTATTCCATTGGAACAGGTCGAGGCTTTTACATATCTAGGAATATCGCTCCAACATAATATGAAATGGTCTAATCATATAGATATGACTGTCCTAAAATTCCACCAGCTTGCAGGTGCAATTATATCCAAACACAGATCTTCATTGACTAAGCCAATTAGGCCTGCCTTAGAAATCTATAATATGAAAGTTATTAGTGCATCGCTGTATGGCTCAGAGTTATGGGGGTTTGCAAATCTAAGTAGCTTACAGCTGGCTGAAAATAAATTCCTGCGCAGCCTAACAGGCGTTCCCCAAAGTACCCCTACGATCCCACTAAAATATGACCTAGGGAGGAAAAAAATTGAGGATTTGGCACGATTACGTCCACTTCTCTACTGGCGGCGGATCATGACAACGCCGGAACTTGAACATTACGCTAGTGCCCTGAAGGACATAATCAGGGCTGATTGTTTTCATTCCATTATTTGGCTTAAAGAAATTAAGAACCTGCTCATAAAACTGGAGCTAGGGTCTTTATGGAATGATGCAAACAGCGCAAGTATCCCATCAAAGTCAATCCTTAAGAAATTGTATTGGGACATGACCCTAACATCTGCCTCCTATACTGGCCTAGGCTCAAATTTGACTGGCCGTTTTTTTGACATAAAATCTTTACCATCTTATGAGGCATATTGGGATATTATAGAGAGGCCAATGGACAGGAAATTGTATTTCCAGTTCAGAGTAGGGTCCCTCCCTGTAAAAGCTTTTACCCATAAATGGTCAATCCCAATGGACGATAAATGTCATCATTGTTCAGACTTGATTGAGGATGCCGGCCATTTGTTGTTTGTGTGTCCGCTCTATATTGCCCCCCGCCGTAGATGGATAAAACCAGTATGCCTAAATTTGGGAACACGTAGCTATAAGGAAGCTTTAAGAATTTTTGAATCTGATTGCACCCCCTGCTTGGTAATTGCCGTTGCTAAATTTTTGGGGTGGGCTTGGATATTGCGCCTTCGTACTTTGAAATCCACTGAAGCTGATCAATGAGTGTTTTGCCACCAAGTAATGTCTATTGATTATACTTAATGTTTGATCATTATGATCTTTTATTTATCGATGATGTTTTTATTTGATGTAATTCGCCAGCATAATGATTTAATGTATTTTTAAACTATTTTACCTTAGTATTTATGGAACTGTTAGGATGTATTTGCTTTTATGACATGCTGTCGAATAAAGCTTTTGAAACTTGAAAACTTGTAATATTCTTTATTGGCCCCAGGTTCTGGGGAGTAGGGCTGCGCCTGTTGGGGGTAATTATTAATGCTCACCTATGCATAAACGGAAACGCCAGCACACTACTATGTTGTTCACAGGTTTGTGCATGCTCACTCTAATTGCATCTCAAACCATCAGCTATGCGGTGACAAGGTGGAGTGTGGTCACAGGTGGGCCACTAGCCACTGTGGAGGGCAAATTGACATCTAACTGTGTCTTAAGGTAAACAGGCTCCACTTTAATCGCAGTATCCCCATGTCACTTCTAGACACACCACAAGTCTGGGCATGCAGGTAGTCAGATTATATCTAGACATTACAGGTGGACACCTAAGTCACAACCAGCCCTTTACTTACCTTTACTTACCTCACCTACCATACTCACTTACCTACAATATACCTACCATGCATAACATACTTTTTATATCACATCTAGGATGATTACAATACCTACAATTCCTAACCTACCAAACTAAATCGCTCTTCACCTCTGCAGGTAGGATTTCTAGGTTTGGGAGACTTGTTAGCCTGAGCATGGGCAGCAAGGTAGGTATGGTAGGTTATTTATGGTAGGTAAAGCAGGTTACTTATGTTAGGTACAATAGGTGGATACTGTAGGCATGTTTGGTACATATGGTGTAAGGTAGGCATGGTAGGTTAGGTGTGATATGGAAGGCTGGTGTAGATAAAGACAATAAGTTAGGTATGAGAGGTTATGAATGGTGCGCATGTATCAAAAGTATGCTGCATTAAGTATGATAGGAGCGGCGTAATTTTGGATCCACTCTTACACATCACAAATATGCAACATAAACATGCATTTAGCACTTGATTTCTGTGTGCCCTAACAATATTAATGAAAAGTGTGGCACTTGACATCCCTATTGAAGTACATTCCTCTGTAGAATTAGAGATTCATGTATACACCTGAGCGACTTAATTAAACAACATTTACTGTTTAGATGATTGAATATAAACCATGCTCACAATTATAAAGTGTAGTTACTTTAGAAATGACAATGATTTATGTAATGTGTGCATTAATGTTTTACATTTAAATGTAGTTCTTATTCATACCTGTACACACGCATTGAAGATTTTACCGTATGCCACATGTGATATGACTCTAATGTACTGACATTTTTCATTCATTTGTGTTTGAAAGTGCTCACACATATTAAATGAGCACCATTGATTTAATACTTTAAGTTATCCTGACTAGATTTCTTCTTGCACAAAATAATGTTTTCTATATTCTGCTTGCATGTCTTTTCCCTTGTAGGTATGTTCAAATAGTTTGTTAGTTTGAGAATAGATACAACACTGTACTAGTGATAGAGAGAGAGCCTGAGAAGACTACCTTGGCAAGGAACAAGGAGAGCCAGAGGGTTAACTGAAAGTGTCCTTTCAACACTGTTGCAAACAACTGTAGGTTACAAAGAACAGTACTGTTCCGATGTTCTGCCTGGGATATTTGGTGAATGTTGCAGCTTACAACGTGAGAATGGAAAAGACATGATGATGATCAAACAGAGGGGTGTTGATCTGGAGAGTCTGGTGGCAATAACTAGTGTTCACACTGTCCAAGTTTAGGCCACTTTGGACTTTGAGAGGTTTAGACCTCTATGCTTATTCCCTTTGATTCTTTGCAGAGTGTGGCTTAAGCTAACACTCCTTTCCCTGACCCAAGAAGACTCTTGTCCGACCTTCTGAAATGCTGACAACTTCCTGCACTTCCCCGCATTTTCCTATGTTTCTGAATTTTCCTGATTTTTGAGATCTCTTTAGACTATTTAACCATCCTCTTAGTTTGGATTCAACTTAGATGATTTTACTCATGAACAGAAGAGAGAACCAGAAACTATTCTCTGAGCACCTAATTCTGCTAATAATCATTTGTTTTGCTGTGACTGAACTACTTGTTGGCCTCATACTGGTATGCCTAAACCTTTTTAGGAGGTTGGGGTACCCAGTTGTTATTCTTTATATTTACAACATGGTACCGAGATTTGTTTATCTTAGCCTGGCTGCTACCTTTTATAAACCTTCTTAACTATAGTCACTGATTCCTCGCCCTAATTGTGTAGCCAAATGAGTTACACTATTAATAGAAATTGATTGATTTAAAGCAAACCCCCCCTCCCCCTCACCTCTCAGGCGGCGAAGAAAATGTACATCGGAGGTCAAATGGTAAGAGAGTTGACCCAAAGCGCTGCACCAGTAGGTAAAGTAGGTTGGGTATGGTAAGTAGTTACGTTGGTTTTGATAGATCTATAATTATGTGTAGTGCAGATAGTATTTTTGGTAGGTAAGTAGCAATGGTAAATAGGCAGTTATATATAGGTTTGGAAGATAGGATAGGTTAAGGGTCAGGTTGATTGGTTAGGTTAAGGGTGGAGGGTATGTTAGGTATTTATGATATGTTAGGTAGTATATGGTAGGTATGTTATGGCAGATAAAGTATTGTAGTTATGGTAGGTAATTAGTAATGCTAGTTACGGTAAACAGGTATTGTATGTTATGTATGGGAGGTAAGTTTTTTGTTGGTTAGTGTGTTTGCTTTGTAAGTAGGTATGGTAAGTAAGTAGGTTTGGCTTATAAGTTTAGTAGCTACAGTATATATGTATGTTAAGTTAGGTATGGGAAGTAAGTTAGGCATGCAGGTAGGTTAAGATTAGTAGGTAAGTGTTATAGGTAGCTATATAGGTATGGTAGGAGGACGTTATCGGTATAGTAGGTATGATATGTTAGGTATAATAGGTAAGTAGGTATTGCACGAAGGTATGGTACGTAGGTTTGTTAGCTATGCAGGTAGATATGATGTTAGGTACATTCGCTTAGACATAGTAGGTACCTTAGGTATGATAGGCTAGGTATATAGATATGGAAGGTTAGGTATGGTTAGCTAAAATAGTTTATGGTAGACGTTTTAGGTAGATATGGTAGATAGGTAGTTACAAATGGTAGCATGGAAGGCTTGGTAACCTAGATACATTAAGAAGTTATGGTAGGTATGACAGGTCAGCATGGTAAGTTAGTTATGGGTCGTAGGTTAGGTAAGTTAGGTTAGGTGTGGTAGGCATGGAATGTATGGTGTGATAGTCATGGTAGGTAAAGTGTATTAAGTCTGGTAGGGAGGTATGTACAAAAGATAGGAAGATATGTATGGTAGTTAAGATAGGTACTTGCAGTAGGTAAGTCTGGAAGGTAACTAGGTTTGGCACATGTAGGTTTGCTAGATATGAAAGGTTAAGTATGTTGGGTTCCATCTGGTAAAAAGACTCGGTGTGATATGTTAGGTATGGTAAGAAGAAGTGGTAGGTTTTTATATAAGTATGGTAGGTTAGTTATGATAGGTAACGTACGGTAAGTTTGGCATGATATGTTAGGTATGGTATAGTAGGACATAACAATTTTGTATGAAATCTGATATGTTTGTGCTAATAAAGCATTTTCTAGACTTCTTGCTTCCAAAGGATAGCATTGGAGGGGCCAAACAGGGCGCTGAGGAAGGTGACTATGCTTGTGTAGAGTTCTACTAAGGCTAGCTCACCAGGGGATGAGAGTAAATGGCCAAGAGAGGTCCGTAAGCATGGGATGAAGTGGGTTGACTATTAGCAGTACCACTTTATTGGTGGGCGAACCCAACAGAGGGCAATCAGCAGTGGAGGACAAGTTTAGTGCCCTGGAGCAGAGACAGGTCTGATACCAGAGCTACCCAAAAAGAAGATCAATGGCGTGTAGAATACGAAAGCCGGACACCTAACATCCAGTCCTGGTACTGGCCACGCGGTAAGGGAAAAGACATTGTCATAGGAGCGCAGTCAGAGAGCAGTGATCGCATTTACAAAGGCAGATAAGAGTAGACTACACCATGCTTGGGAGATACCTATAACTTACCAGAAGAGTCACAGTGATTCTGTCTGCACAAACTCACAAACCCACTGTAATCAAGATATCACAGGGTACATTAAACGTGAAAGACACATCAACCAACATACAAAGGTTAACGGAAGAATTGACTGGTGGCAGCCGTCTTTGTTGGTGTAGACTCTGGGAGCACACAAAGGGAGAACTTACTCCTGTGTCTTAAAACAATGCACAGAACGTTGCTGCTTACATTTACTAATCTTTCCTAACGACGCATCTATACACAATTTCAAACTAGTGCACACACCTCTGTTGAAACCTCCCCTGGATAAACTAGGAGCACCGCATCCTATACCTGCCAACTAGGACTGTTAAGGTTCGGACGAACCTGAGGAAGTAACATGAACCCACATATGCGTAGGATGAAAGATCTGAACACGGTTTCACTCTATCTGAACTGCCCAACTCACTTTATCAAGTAAAGTAGTGACTTTCTAAAACGATGATAACCCACTAACGCCTTGAACTAATGTAAGAGATGCACCTTTTGCAGAAAGAGTGTAAAACGCAGAAGAGGATACTTTTTGGGTGGGACTGGAACCTAGTATTGGAGTCAATAATAGAGAAATCAGGTCACGCAAACATCAGGGGCCATATTATGAATACCACGCACTTTCCCAGTTTGCACTATGGTGCGCGCACCTTTCAGAAGGTGTGCTGGGCAAAAAACAGGGACAGTGCGCTGTATTACAAAGAATGCATGGCCCCCAGGTCAGCGCATTCAAGTGAAATACAGAGCAGGTGTTTAAAAGCTGATACGTGTTTGACAGTGCAGACTCAATCCACTTGTACTTTCAAGAAGGGACAGAGTCGCGGAGATCCCCATGCAGAAGAGTGCAGTGTGTGTATGGGGGATCCATGGGATGCCCTTTCTCCCCGCCAGAGGGCTGCCTTTAGGAGGCTCACTAGAAGGGCAGTACCTTTTTCTGGAGCACTTTCAGTGCACCTCCTAAAGTCATGTTTGCCTCTGCGCCCATGTCTATAATACGGCATGGAAGCAGAGGGAAAGTAATTCAATCATTTGCATGGTGCCACACCCCCATGCAAATGTGGGAACGCCCTCTTATGAGGGTGTTCCCTCATTAATGCTGGCGCAACACACGTGCCAGTGCTATCAGTAGAAGGACACACAATGCCATTGTGGCCCGGGACGCACAAAGCGGGCGCACACGCCCATTGCTCCCCTTGGGGACAATGTATAATATGGCCCCTGATGTACCAGAGATAGGCAAATATTGGAGGACCTAACGAATGACAAATCTCTGTTTAAATCAAGGAGGCTGATGCACCTGATAGGCAGTGCCTAGAATAGTCAGATTCGTCACACTTGTTGTAGTGTGATGGTTAGTAGTGTGGTTACTGTAATTGACAGTGCTGACAGCAGCAATAGGCTGTGAAAGCGCTAGTGGCCTCCCAACGGGGGCCCTGGAACTTTTTTAATTTTACAAATTAAGCACAGCAGACGGGGATGAAATGCTCACGTCTTCTACACATGGAACACATACCTACATAGTCTACTTCCTAGCCTCTGCCCCGTTATTGAGATCTATCACTGACACGATTATAACACTGATTATTTTCATCGATTATGACGCTATTCCCATAAAAATAGACCCTAAGTGGTCAAACTGAGACCCCAGGAGGGAGTAGTGTGATACTACAAATTTCCCAAGGAAAAGCAATTATATGCACTCAATGTTGAACACATTTATAGGAATATGAGGCACTGTAACATCGACACAAATACTCTGGGAGCCAGAAAGCGCACCCGAAAGGTGAGATTATAAAGAACTTGGCATTAAAAAGAAAAGCTGGACAATCCACAGACGCCATTTTAGAACAAAATATCACTATGCTGACTGAACAATATATGAACACGCAAACAAAAGAAAGGCTACACCTCATTTGAAAGCAAAATATGACTTGAATACCTTATATGCTACCAAAGCATAGCAAGCGCTTTTGTGCATTAAGCAGAGACACGATGGAAGCGGGGAGAAGGCCATGGACGATATTTAGGGAGCACCAGGGGTCACAGTTGCGACCCCTGACTTGCCATTTGCGACCTCTGGCCTCAGATGTGGCAATATGGGATCCAAGAAAACAGATACGGCTCCACACTCCTTACAATCTACCCGTTTTTAGTTATATTAATAGTGAATAACATTGCATTATTCCTCATTAGTGTAATGAAAATGGAGCACACTTACCTCGAAATGGACCTTTAGTGGCAGCAGTGATAAGTGAAAATAGTTTTATGTTTACTGGTGTGAATGTGTTTAAGTGAGAGAGAGCATGTGTATGTATGAGCATGTATGTGAGTGAAGGAGAGTGACAGGCAGTGACGGGTAGTGAGTGAGAATGTGTGAGACTGACGGCTAGATTTACTATTTCTTGATGCAGGTCAAAGCTGCAACAAAGCCTGTGCTCTGCCTTCTGTCAAAGGGAGAGCCATATCTATTAGGAGATTGTGCATTTTTTCTCTCCCTATGTGCTGGCACAGTTTTGGCAGTCATGCACCAACACACATTACCTAGTGCAAGTGTGTGTATGTTCTCTGAAACATAGGTTTTGTACTGGAAGGGGTATTTTCCAGTACAAAAACTATCCTTGAAGTCTTTTTCTCACTATGTATGTGTGCTGTTCAATGCAGCACATATAAAGGTAGAAAAAACGAGGAGAAAAGAAAACATTTTTACTTGTTATACTTGCCTCGAGGAGGCATAAGATTTTGGTGCAAATTCCTATCAAGGAGCAATAGTAAATTGGGATTTGCATCAAAACCCATGGGAGGTTGTATCGGAACACCCCTGCAGCACCCATGGAATACCATGTCAATGCAAAATAACACAGAGCAAAGTGAAACTTTGGGATATTTTGGGATACTAAGCAAATATTGGTTGCGTTGGAAAGTAAATCCCACCTTAACACTTTGTATGAGGTTTATGCCACAAAAGTGAGGCAAATCCAGCACAAAGCATTAGTAAACCCGGGTCCGTCAGTAACTATGAGTGAGTGAGTGAGAATGAGTGAGATTAACAGTGAATGCATGTGAGTGAGTGAGAATGAATATGAATGAGTATAAGGGGGTGTAAGAGAATGAATGAGTGTGAGCGTGAGTGAGAATGGGATGTGCGTTTTGTAAGTTTGTCATTGGCCCTGGCATACGTTAGGTAAATATCTTCTCATAGAGATACCCAAGGCAAAATGATGACACTGGCATGGTTGTTGAACTTTTTTGCATGACTGTCACCGGAGACAAAATACTGGCACACTGGGGTTAATTATTGGCATGAAGGGTATAATTCGTAAAATATTGACACGGTCATAGTAGAGGTACTTCATCGCATATAGGACACCCGTGAACAAATAGTGGGATACTTGAGGAAATTCTTGGCAAGTGAGCACTAGTGGCAGAATGCTGGCAATTGCACAATGGTTGTCATTCTTGGTATAAAGGTGGACAACTTGACATTGGGGAGGGTGGCAACTATGACATAATCCCCACCCTGATATACTGAGGTCATTTTTTCACTTAAGGGTCACCTATATTATAAGGATGGCATACATTTCTAAATTCTGTCACTCGCATATTTATCTTTTAAATAACAGGACACTCATGACAAAATGCTGTCATTGGCACAATCAAGATAATTTTTGACATAGAGGAGGCACCCATACTACATTTTGAAAAATGGGGTAAACTCCTGGGGTACATCAGGTTTCATTGGCTTAACTCACCATAAAAAGATTTGAATATTTAATGAGTACTCTTTCAGTGCCTATGGCACTTCAGCAAATTTATGTGAAAATTGTTTTTTCAAAATGCACATTTTAACCTCATTCTTTTTAGAAACAATTTCGTAGGGAGAACCCCCCCCCCCCCCCCCTTAAAGAGGAACTGTCTTACTTGCTCTTCTTTCTGAATACAATTCATGGCAAATATTTTGCCCTAGAACATAAAACTTTCAAATCAGCACCATAATCTAGGTAGTTGTGTTGTCACATTTATCATGCCGTTATTAAGGAACGTCAGTGATGTCAATTATTGTGCTGTAAGGGTCGTGTAACATGCCTTCCTTAAAAGAAATCAGGTCCTTGGCCATATGATGTCACTTCCTGTGATGTCATTAAGGTCAAAGAGAATGTGATGTCACTTCGCTCCTCCTGGTGAATCAAAGCCAATAGACATTATGCCTTTCAGTTACATGCCTAATTGAATTAATATATTGTCTAGATAAGTGCAGATAAATACCCTATTATACTGGTCAAGTCTTATATAAGGAAAATATTTGTATTTTATGGAAAGATTAGACCTGAGCAGTACAACAATGCACTTACATGCTCGATCTTACCTGAAGTAAAAGATTTATTTTAAAAGTCTTGCTTTTATGTTGAAAGACACCTCCCAGCGAGGACTTTAACGCTGGTATGTTTCTTTAACAACCTAGAACTTTAAAATGGCATTTTCACCGTTGTGCACTTTTAAAATAGACATTTTATTGATTCCTGTTATTTTTTATTTAGGATATTCTGACTCAAAGTTGGCCATTCATTCATTTTGCAAGAACTTCTCTTCAGCAACACACATTTAAGATCTATTCTTACAAATCCTTGAAAGCCTATATACAATCTGAGTTAGCACCATCCAGAAAGTACATTATCATGCTATTGGCTGTTTGGCGTATCATTCCACCTCCAATGGAGTACTTGCATGTTGATGCAAGAGTGTTATTTTACACAACTAGAGTGTAGTCATACAAAACACATTACATTCTATATGTAATACATGCATTCTAAATATAAAGTAATTCTTTTTCAGTACTCTTTTTCACAGAAGCAGCTTTTTGTTGAAATCATCAGGAAACAACCAGGGGCTGCTCATTTACTAGTATATTCTCTTAGTTGCTCTTCAAAGCACATGTTTCTTCTTCACAAGCATCCAAGCTTTGCATTCTTGGGTACGTTTTCTGCTGACCATGAAGTGTTTTGATTTTCACCGATTCATAGCTGGAGTGAATGTGAATGAGCAGGAGGCAGAGACTGAACATACTGAAATCGAGGTGACTAATGTCTCAGGCTCTATGAGATGACTAATGTCTCAGGCTCTATGAGATGACTAATGTCTCAGGCTCTATGAGACCCTATGGTATACTTTCATCTGTAAAATTCATGCTAAAACTCGTAATAAAGTAAGTCCCTTTATGCGCAGCCATTGGTGGGCTTCCAAAGCCTCGTCATTCCTCAGCCAAGTCTGGACACCTGTCACAATACAGCAAGCAGATTTTAAAATTGTAATTCTTCATTATTTTGATCCTTCCCAAAATGCAACAGTAAAGTATGTGGAAAGGGGAATTAATAAATAAATGCACTAAAAATGCCAAAAAAACAAGTCAAGGCAGTTTCTGAATGATGCAAGTTCCTGTGGTCCTGGATGGTTGCCACACTGCTTATGTCCGCGTTTCTCCCTTTTCCTGGGTCTTCACATTTTTCTTCTCATGGTGGTCCTTCCTTGCTTTTTTTATCCTGGAGAACAACCGTTAGTCTTGTTTCTATGTTTATATATACGGTCTTTCCCAGTGTCTTCATATTCAGTCATTCTTTCATGCTTATTCTTTCTTTTCTTCAAGCATCTCATCCACTCTCTTCTCTACAGGGATGTCGCCAAGGAAGCTCCTCAGGGTAAGGAACTGCTGATATGGCCCTGCTATTATTACATATCCCCTATTCTCTTTACAGGTACATGAATGGAGAAGACTTGCTGCCTTGTTAACTTTTTTTTGCACTTCTTTGGTTTACAGTCGGATGGTGTCCTGGCGGTGGGTGTGCCGAGAAGCATCAAAGGTGTGAGCTTGTCAGCTGTGTAGGCAGGGTGTGTCAGTTGTGATGGCTTTTTAGATTACACAACTGGTTTTGAACATGGTGCTGGCTGTTAAGTGGTGCCAGTGGAGTTTTATCACTTTGTGGGTGATGTGATGGTACTTTTTCAGTCCCTTTATGTGGTGTGCTACGATTTGTAGGATACCCTTTGAGGTGAGGAGGGTGACAATATAGATTCTGGGAGGCCATGGTGCACGGCAATGCCACCATTCAGAGGCAACAGGCAAGGTCATGAACAGTAGTTTTGTAGTCACTTTCAAGGGGGCATGGTTTTACTTTATTCAAAGAGGCACCAGCCTGTCTTGGTTTTCTTTCAGATCTGATTCTTGAGAGTAAGGTCAATGTCTAGAATAAA
This sequence comes from Triturus cristatus, assembly GCF_964204655.1. Taxonomy (NCBI): domain Eukaryota; kingdom Metazoa; phylum Chordata; class Amphibia; order Caudata; family Salamandridae; genus Triturus; species Triturus cristatus. The sequence continues at coordinate 268,105,966 of NC_140592.1, forward strand.
TCTGAGTGACTTAACTCCATGTGAAAGCTTGGGGTCAGACCCAGCCACGTTCATGTCATTGATCCAGGTTTGGAGTAGCTGGGGCTCGTTGTTCTTGGCAAATAGGAGGAATTCTGTCTTGGTCTTTGAGCCTCGGTTACGTGCAGGACATTTAGGTCTAGATGAGGTGCAGGCAGCATTGGAAATCAGGAGAGAAGGAGACTTTGAAGTACGGAAGGCATATTGGCGAATTTTGACACAGTTACCAGTGAGCAGAGTTCCCAATGTGCTCCAAGTGGAGAATGAAGATGGCAGGGGACAGAATAGCACAATGGGACACCACAGGTGATTGGAATCTTCTAGGTCCTGGTGGGACCCATGTGAAAAAAACTGCTGTTGGTTGGATAGGCAGCAAAACAAGTGAAAGACATTTAACAGTGACAACGGCAACTGAGAGGTCTCGCAATATCAGGAGGCAGGAGTCACCTTTGTCTGTGGTCAGGATAGCGTTGTCTTTAATTTGGAAGGTAGCTCTCTCCATGCTGCAGGATGATCTGATGCCAGGCTTGTATTTATGTTGTTGGTGTTTATGCAATCTTGGAGTTTAATCATCTTGCCAATGAAGTGTAGGTGAATGATGAGTCTGTTAGTTGGCAAGGTCATAGGGTCTAAGTGTGGGTTTCTTCAGGAGTGGGAAGATCTGGTCTGTGTTGAGTGCCCCTGGGAAGATACCTTGAGTGAGGGAGGAGATGATGGTGGTGAGAAGAGGTTGAGAGAGTTTCTCTGGAGTGGGCTTTCATAAATGAGGAAGATAAAACATCTTAGGACATGGCTTTGAGGGAGTTAAGGCGTACAAGGCCTAGGAAAGAGGGGTTTGAAGGATGACTATTGTGGGAATGCAGTGTGGTGAGGTGGCTGTCCGAGTTGCTTTTGTCAATGTTCTGTCTGATCTTATACAGAGGGATTGATTGTCTAAAAGAATAGTTTGCTTCTGTTGGCAGCTATGTTGATGGTGTTGGTATAGTACTTGATTTTGGCTGATGTGATAAGCTGTATGGGGTGTTGCGTGGGGGGATTCAGCAGAATGCAGTTATTGGAGGAGTTTTCTTTCATTTTCGTTCCGGTCTGCTGATGGAGCATCTTTTCTTGGCAAGGTCTTCGGTGTATTCTTGTGCTGAAGAATTCAGCTAATACTTGCATGTTTCAGTTGCAGCATGGGAGTTCACATGGTTTTATAGAAATATGTTGTAGGGTGTTGATACCAATGTAGTAGAGGAAGAGATTAGTTCAAGCTTTAGTTTGTTGATGGGAAAGTCTTTGAGGGCTCTGAAGGTTTGTTATTGTGTTTTGGCTTTCAGAAGACTTTGACGGATCTGAAAGTTTGTTCTTCGCTTTTGGGTTGATTTTGGTGTGTTGGCCAGATGCTGAGAAGGGCGATAGAGACAGTGAGGTGGTCATTCACTCCAGGGGTATGGGAGGTTTGCATTTTACGGTTGGTCACAAGGTCAAAGATTTGTCTTTTGGGGCGTACTGGTTGGGCATGCTGCACCGGTGTGTTGAGAAGGTTGAGAAGAGTGCCACTTGCATTATTTCATGCTTCAATTGTCTGGGAAGAGGACGTTCACTGAGGAACATGTTGTGAGCATGCTGAATAGAGGTGGTGTGAAGCTCTAAGAATTGTTCTATGAAGTCCTTGGATAGTGGCATGTTAGTAGCTTCATGGAGTTCAGTATGGGTGGCACAACAAGGACTTATGAATGATATTAAAGCCTCTTACCATATGTGTGTTTTCTGCACTCAGGATACTGTAGTCTGTGAGGACATGGACATCTAGGATGTGGGAGAGTGGCATGTTTCAGTGATAAAGACAGAGTGCATCAAGCTTGTGATCAGTGATTAGGTCCACAATGTCTGGAGTGTGGAGCACTGCAAAGCCATGAGTTGCAGTGTGTTCTTGGTAGTTTAAGGGTGTGTGATAGTTACATGGGTATGAAGTCTGCTCCGTGTGTTGTGAAGATAAAGTATGTGTCTGTGGGCTAGGTCTGGTTAGTGAGGTCTCCTGGACAAGGCACAATGAGATCTTTCCTTACGGATGTATTCTGATGTAGAACTTCAGGCCTTAGGCCTTGCTGAACAAAGCAGGCACACACAGGTAATGCCCTTGTCTGCATCTGCCATTTGCTTGGGAGGCCTGGGCACTGGTATGGGAGATTTCAGGAGGTAATCACTGATGTCATTGCCTACAGAGATGGATGTTGGGAAATGCATTGTCACTTATGGTAGAAATGAATGCTCTGGAATGAAGTTTGTTTTGTCTGTATTTTCCTTTCAAAGATTATTTGGTAAGAAAACTGTCAAGTCACTTCCTCCAGAGATGGAAGTTGGAAAATGCAGTGATCTCACTTCAGGTAGAGATGAATGAGATTTGTTTGTTTGACTTTTCCTTTTAAAGATTATTTTGGTTTGAAACTAGTGATGTCACTTCCTCCAGAGATGGTTGCTGGTTATTGCAGTGATGTCGCTTCCTATTAATATGGATGCTGACAACTGCAGATGTAATTTCCTTTACTGATGAACGATGGAGAAATGAGGTCCATGTATCTTGAATCTTAATTTAAAGATGATGCTGGTGGGAAACTAGTGATGCTGGGAAATCCAGGGATGTCACTTCCTATAGATATGGATACTGAGATCACCTCCTGTGGCGATGAATGCAGTGGGATCATGGAAAATGTATAGCTTAGGTGCCTGGAAAAGTGTTGCAAAGTTGATTACAAGATTGAGAAAGGAGAAATACAGTGGAAGTCATAAGCGAACTATTACAATATCTCAGTTCTTTGTGACCACTACATTGATAAGTGAACTAGCATTGAGGAATAAGATGGGCGAGTAAATCCTTTCAATACTGACAGTACTGAGTGATTAAAATCAGACAGTTGTGGTAGAGGAACAATTCACTTACCTTTGATATGGCTCCGGGTGGATACTTTCTTGAACAGCAGATTCATCACCTTAGAATACTCCCCAAGGCATCAGACTGGATAGAGAATTTTGTAGCAGTGCTCCCACTTGCTGAAAGAGGTCTTCATGCGGCTCTTGACTGACTTCCCACTGCCCCAGAATTGGCAGAGCAAGCCACATAGTTGTGCCCTCAAATGCACAGCACAAGCAATTGTTGAGAAAAGTGTGCTGAGTACTTACTTTGTAGATGTTAAAAAGAGAACACTCCACAGAAAGGGAAGGTAGGAAGGCAGTGATGTATCTGCATTTTAGAAAGTATCCACCAGAAAGAAACTAACTTATTCTACGGATGGATACTTCTAATCGCAGACTTCCCATTTTAGAATATATACAAAAGCAGTACCTTCCTAACATGGAGCGTCTGTGAAATGGGCTTGAACCAGAACGTCTTTCAGAATTGATCAGAAGTGTCTCTCATGCCAGACCTGACTATCGTGGCAGTAGTGATTTGTGAACCTATGCGTTGATGCCCATGTTAATTGGTGTAAAGAAGGGGTGGGGACAAATACTAGTCCTTTGCTCAAGACTTGTAACTTGTGTTTCTGTCAGTACCCTGGTGGTCAAATTTGTCACTAAGTTGCATTTGTGCTGGTCCCGGGCAATGTGTCCGTCCCCATGTGCATTCTGAGCGGACTCTCCTCCCACTGGACTTGTGTTTCTTTTTTCTTCTTGCCTCTGTGCCCCTGTCCTCGCCCTAAAATATGGAACTTGCCATCCTGAGAAAATCTCAGAGGTACGTATTGTTTGAAAGGGTTCCCCCATCCAAAGTAATGAGGTTGGTATGTGGGGATAGGTAAGTGGAAGAATTCTTCAGGTTAGTGGGTGAAGGGCTCACTCAGCCCTTTAGAGCTCAAGATACATGGTCTTTGATAGGATGATCACATGTGCACCCGAGTGATTTTTTTTCTGTTGTGGATGAGTGCAGTGCATACTGCTTGTGGTCCCTAGTATATATGTCCTAAATTTGAATACTAAGAGTCTCTCCTTTGATTCACAGATGACTCACTGAGAAAGTTTCTCAGTACAGTTTGTAATGTGTGGCATACAATGATGAAAGAAGTGTGAATGAGGTTAATTCACATAGCCGATTACCTACTCAATAAGTGCTTAACTTCACAGGCATAGCAACTACAAGTGAAGTTGGCATAGTGATCTGCATACATTTTGATCTTAAAGATAACAAGTTTACTATGCTGGCCGTCGACCATTACTTATGGCTGGAGCATGTAGACTCATTGATGTGGGAATCCATTAACATCAAACCTTTTGTTTATCATCTTGCCAAAGAATCTGTGAATAAATATGTTAAGGTATAGAATACCCACAGGCAATTTTAGAAAGAGATCCTTCTAAAAAAAACAAAAAAAAAACAACACAAGCACTCTGTTGACTGTCAGCATAGAGCCCACCCAGATCCGCAAGATATTCTGGGTGAGGACCCGAGGACGAAGGATGCCACTAGTAATTCTAGTGGGTGGAGGTCTTTTTAAACAAATAGGGATGATCCCCCACCCATATAATATTTTGGAGAGGCTTAAATATAATTTTGAGCGAATTTTCTGATCTTTGGTGACAGGCAAAAGATTTATTCCAGGCACACATGCCCTGCGCTACCTCAGGATGAAGACACCATTGCTGAACTGCCAGATGTCTGCTCAGTTCATCCGTTGTGGCATTTAGAGACCTCTTCAGGTGATTGGCAACCAGAAGATATCCTGGCACTCCAGCCACCTTCAGAGATGCAAAACCTTTTTGCACAACCTCACACCACTCGGACTCTTGCAGTACCACAGGGCACTGGTTTTGTAGGGGTGAACTTGCACAAGCCTCCCATTGACTGATGGCAGAAAGGTCTTCAGGGCCAGACGAATGGCCTGTAGCTCTAGAATGTCTGTTATACCATACTTCCACTGCAAGATGCATCTGTTCTCCACCTCCTTGAGATGACCCCCACTGGAGCCAGCAGCTATGCATCTGCCTCCATTTTCCACTCTGGGTGGGGAAGGAAGAGTGGCCTACTGCAGAGCTGATTGCAACCAGTCAGCCACCACTGCAGATCATAGACCATATCGCCTCAAAGTTGGATCTTGTCAGAAAGTCAGTCTTGATGCTGGGCCCACTGAGCATTAAAGTTCCACTGCAGGGCTCTCATGTGCCACCTGAGACGGTTGACAAGGAGGGTAAATAAGGTAAGAGGTCAATAAGCCTCAAAGACGGCCTCAGCTGGATCTAGGATCCAGCTTGAAACATCTGCATCATAGCTTGGACTGGTTGCAGCAGAGGCAACAACAATATGGATTTGTAAATTGTGGCTATTCATCCCTGAGGGTATCCAGGCACTGTCCTTTTGCTGCTAAGGTGAGATCAATCGAAGTCAGGTATTTTGTCCCTTTCTGAATTCCTGGAGGTAGATTGCGGTTCGGAGGTGAAGGGGCATCGTCTTTCTAGGACTTGGCAGTTAGGTAGGAGCGTCCACCCCATGGCTTCAGCGGATGCTAGGAGTGTGGATGCGGGCGAAGGAGGTGTGGCGCAGGCATCTGGAGGGTTGGTGGAAGTTCAGGAGGTAGTTGATGTATACTGGCCCTTGGTTGTGGAGAGCCTTGTAGGAGCGTACCTTCATCATCTTGAATTGGCATCTTTTCTGGATACAGAGCCAGAGGAGGTTCCCGAGGTGAGGGTGGATGTAATGTGGGTTCATTTAGGGAGGTTGAGGATGAGTCTGGCAGCTGAGTTCTGTATCTCTGAAAGTTTCTTCAGAAGTTGGGTGGTGATTTCTGCATAGAGTGCGTTGCTGTAGTAAATCCAGTTGGTTACTAGGGCTTGAGTGACTGTTTTCCTGGTGTTGGCGGGGAGCCATCTGAAGGTTTTCCAAAGAATGAAGGATGTGAAAGCAGGCAGAGGAGACTGCATTAATCTGGTGTTTCATGGTAAGTTTGCTGTCCAGGATGATGCCATGGTTGTGGGTGGGGCCTGTGGGTGTGGGTCAGAGTTCAAAGGGCCACCAGGTGTCGTTCCACAGGGAGATGTTGTTCCCAAAGATCAGCACTTCTGTCTTGTCTGTGTTAAGTGTAAGGCATTTAGTCTTCATCCAGTCAGCGATGCTCATCATGCAGTTGTGGAAGTTGGTTCTGGTGGTGGAGGGATCTTCTGAAAGTGAGAGGATGAGCTTTGAGGAAAGGCCTTGAACTCTACAAGGCTCAGATTTGCCCCAATGAATGGAAACTCCTGTGAAGGAAACAGGTGGGACTTTGCCTCATTTACCTTAAACCCCTCAGATGGCTGCCTTCAGCAGCCACTCATCTAGGTACAGTAATACAGGAACTCTTGACCCCCGAAGATGAACAGTGACATGGCATACACTTTCATGAACACCGGAGGTATGCTGGTGTGGCTGTAGGCTGCAAACTGGAAATTCTTTTGGTGCACCTTGAATCGTAGGTAACATCTGTGGGACTGCAGGACGGATATACGAAAAAACGTCATGCGAGTCCAAAGTCACCATCAAGTCTCCTGGCTCCAGAGGAGAAAGGAAGTGAGCCAATGTGAGAATTCCAAACTTGTCCGCAGGAAGGCATTCAGGAGTCAGAGGGTGGAGTCCCTTGTGCTTTTTCAGGTTGAGGAAGTAGCAGCAATAGTAATCCCTGTTCCCCCCACCCCCACCCCCACCCCTCACCCCCAAGTCCAGTGCCAAATATATGAACGATTGGAAGGCAATAGGCATACCCCGTAGCACAATGGATAGATGTAGATGCTTTTCTGAAATTCATTCTGCTGAGCGGGGGATATCTGATGAGGAGAGAAAAGGCATGGCATAGCCTTTTTTGAACAATTTGCAATACCCATCTATTACACATGAACGATCGCCAAATAGGGTGGAAATGTTGAATCTTGTCCACCCATTGGGTGGCCATGAGATGCGAAGGACAAACTAAGGCGGTTTCTTGGCAGTGGTAGCAGGGGGAAAAGGTATTAAAGGACTGTTACCCCTGCTAGTCTATGCACAATCTGCAGGTTCCACATCCATGGCCTTAAAATGACTGGGCTGTCTGCTGCATCACTGGCTTCGAAGGCTGTCACTGCCTCTAAGCCAACCCTCTATAATAACCCCTAAATTATTGGAACTTTATAGCGTTCCACAGCAAAGTCTCCCTTCTCTAAAAGAGGTGAGATACATCAAAGCACATTTGCATTATTGATGCCTGTATACCCCTGAAGAATGCAGTGGACTTCATCCAAATATGTGTAGGAAGGATAACACTGGTGTCAACTGCCCTGCCAATGCAGTCGGCGGTTTCCAAGCCGGCAAGGATACCGTACTTTGCCACTCCTGCTGGTTATGAAAAGTCTGAGCCAGAGACCTTAACGGTCCTATGGAACTGCCAGCAAGATCTCACTGGCCATGTCCCAAATAGCATGTGTATATTTGCCTAATAGACTTCACTTATGGATCACAGTTCCAAGCTGGCAGGAGATAACACTTGTTTGGCAAAGACATTAATCACTTCGGATTCTCTATCTAGGGGATTGGCAGGACAATAACTAGTATTAACCTTACTAGTGAAGGCCTGCATAATTAGACTCTCTGTTGTAGGCTGCTTGGTGAGAAAAGCTGGGTCATCGGGCCGAGTTTGTCGCCTGACCACCTGTCTGTTGGTGACCCATGTGGAGAGTCACTCTCTGCTTCAGCGGAAATATCCATCCCACATGTGTTTTGTACATCAAGGTATAAGGCATCATCAGCTAATAAGCATGCCACTCCCCTCAACATCATCAGTATTCGGAGGTACATTGTAGCACAGGATCCAAGTCAGAACCAAAAAGATAATGAAGACTCTACTGACAGCTGCAACACAGCAAAGGCACAGCGTAAGAGTCAGGCTACTAGACAACTGACTGTGATTCCATAGCGTAATATCGATTGAGCTCAACCAGATGTCGGCCTGGGATCAGACATTGGTGTCTGCACCGGATCATCCATCGGCAGTAGGAACCTGGGGGCTTCAAGTGGGAAATGCTGCGGCTTTTTCTTGTGTTGGGCAATGTAAACTACACCTCTGTCCCGAATAGCCTTTGGGTGCATTTATCACATGACTTAGTTATCCCAGTCACCAAAGGCACAGAAAGTATGGGTCTGTGAGACATCTTGCTTCCTGCAGTTGCAGCACTGTTTGAATACTGGCATTTTCGATGAGAACATCGCTCCCTTGCACACTGAGGAAAAGTTTTGGAGATGTCAGCAGACCAAGAAAGTCGTGAGTAGAGCTCCAGATCCGCTTCGCAAAGTGCAAAAAGAAAAGCAGTGACTTCAGCGTGCGGGGATGGCACATATATGCCTCTGTCACTTCTGGAGTGGTGTGCAGACAACAAATAGCTGCACAACAACATCTGTCAGCATGTGGGAGCACCGCTACAAAATACTCTGGACCCGGTTTGGTCCCTTGCAGGTAGTTTAGGTTGAAATCTGTCAGAAATAAGGAATTCAAAACAAATTCTCTCATCAAACAGCACAACATGATTACTGGCTTAGGGTGAAAGGGTAAGAACAGTAGAAGGAAAATAGAATGCAGGGTAAGAAAACAAGGATTAGAAGCAGCTTTAAAACAATATTCCAGTATCAGACTAGTTAGCATAAAACAAAGTTAGATGGTCAATTTATGAGTAGAGCTAAGAAGCGAGACAAAGGAGAAGAACCTAAGAGCCAACTGGTAGAGTAGCTGAATGTGAGAAGGGTGTGCAGTCATAAAATGTCTCATTATAGAGTGGTTATAGAAATCCGTACAAAATGGGGCAGGGGTGAAGAAAGAGAAGAAAGTTGAAATAAAACAGTGATCTGTGTATTAGAACCATTTCAGAGGTTGGCAATGTCAAATGAAGAGACTGTGCTGAATGTGGCAGACAAGTAAAGCAAGCTAGAGATGTATGGGAGATAATTGTATGTGGAGGTGATAGCATTAAAAACATTAGAGGGCTGTCTTGGTGGTGTGAAGGTCAAGAAGCTGTACTGAATTGGATTCACTTGTACAAGGAGAGAAGGTCTAGATCCTTTGGTCTGCAATTCTGCCCTGGACTTTGTTAGGCCTTATTGATGTTTGGCTGTAAGTAGGGCACCCATTAGTGCTTTTGAGGGTGTATGAAGGGCGATTGTCGTATTCCGAGTTTTATTTTGGGCCTAACTTCGAATCTGTCTAAGTTCACCAAGACCATTCATCAAGGTGCAACATCAATTTCCTTTTCAATTTATACTTTTTGAAGATAGCCCCAAAATTCCTTTTAACAAAGGTTTATTTTAGTTGGCCCTCACCTCCACCGTCCGCACCCCTATTTCACGCCCAAGAAACATCTTCATTTTGCCAATATTTTGTCGAATTTCCACCTAAGCCAATCATTTGTGCAAATCCCTGTTGCCTAGTGGAAGAATTACTCCACTTGACACACGCCAGTTGGATTCATTTAAAAAGTTGAACTCTTCTAATGATGTATGAGCTATTGTATTTGGTGCAACTGAAATGAGATTAAAAGCTTTCCAGCCTTTGTGACAGCTCATTGCTTATCATTTCTTGACTTTCTAGTCAACCTTATTTGCTTGCCTTATTCAATGGAAATCCTCCCTCTTCTTTTCTTTGTCCTTCCAATGCAGCATACCTTCTCTAGTATACTTTTGATTGGATGACTTGGATCCTTCTATGGCTCACATCAGGAAACTACCAAAGTGCCGAAGAATTTGCACCATTTGCTAAGTAAATTGCAAGCATCTTCCTTTAAATTCTGATGCTTCCTCAGACAGCTATTCTGTTTTTTTCAGTACGCATTTGCTATTTTTGTGGAGGATCATATGCAACATTTTTTGGTTATTCAGAACTTTGAGTGAAAGTTGGAAAATTAACAATGCAGTTTATAAAAATAGAAAATATTGAATTTAATGTTCAGTTCTGAGATACTTTAAGATATGTGTTTGTTTTTCCGACAGCTTTTCTTTTACATTTTTAACTATGCTTTACAAGCAATTACTGGCAAAGCCAATAGTTTAATACTGACATTATGAATACTAAAGCGACTGGCTATGCCAGTGTGTTTGCATTGCAGAAGACAAAGTTTTGCTTATTACTTTAGTACTCTCCAAATAACAGAAAGCCTATTATTTACATTGGCAAAGACAGTCCTATCATTATGTAGCGCCACAGACCGGGTAGAAATATGCTAATCTATTACAGAAGATCATATTTCTATCATGTCAAAATAGTGTTGGTTATTTTCTGCAATGCAATTCCGTTACGTGTGGTGCACGATCAGATGGCAGCAGTAGGCCCGTGGCAGAGGCGAGTGGCAGCTACTTCGAGAAGTGGGATGTAATTAGGTTCTGAGTGGGTCTACCCATTGCCACCCACACATACACAGTTTAAAACAATATTTTAAAAATGGATATGGAAAGACCCTGAGGCGGGACCGCAAATATCCATCAGCTGGGGTTTAGAGCCCAACTAGCCCATCCAAATATACCCTAAAGTAACATTTTGTGTCTGAATATCTAATCCAAGGTGTTCTATGAAAATTGTATTTGTCTTCTATAACATAAATGGTATCAAAAGGAGGAGTGCGTAGTTATGCCTACACAATTACAGACTTGGTTTTGCAAGAGTTGACTATAAGGATGAGGTGCAATTGGTCAGTTAACTTGGATGGATGGCAGGTTGTGTAGCCCTAAAATCGTGGAAAGAACTGGAGCAAACTGAAAGAACCACCTGGACTCTACAGTCCGTGTTTAGATGTGCATGCCTTTAGAGTGTACAATAAGACTGAAGAACGCCGACTATGTGTGGCCTACCAGGCATCTTACACCTCTTATGGTAGGCTAATGAGAGGTCTGAGGTGGATGCACATGTAGCATACTCTTTGGTGGAGAAGATAGAAGCGGTCAGGGTATTATGGCTTTTCAAATTGTCAAGTTTCCTCTTTCCAAAGGCGGCCCAAAAATACCTAGGGGGTCATTAGGATGGCGGGCGGACTTTAGTCCGCCCACCACCCTAGCGGTAACGGGACCACCCGCCTGCCATGCGGCTTTCCCGCCACCCTAATTATGATGCGACCGCTAGCGCGGCAGTCGCATCTAGCAATATAACATTGCGGCGGGTGCTGCTGGCTGCAGCACCCGCCACAATGTGAAATGGCAATGATGTGCATTTTCCTGCACAAAGTGGCAGGCACCGCATGGTGCCTGCCAGCTTGTGCATGGAAATGGAGGGGGGTACCATGGGTACTCCCTCCCCCCCCTCCCCCTAGTGCACAGCTGACTTCCCCCCCCCCCCCCACCTCCTCCCCAGGGGCCTGCAATGGGCCCCCAAAGCCAGTCTCCGCCTGCCTTTTTGCGGCGGAGAATCCACAGCAAAAAGACAGGCGGAGAGGCCCATTGTAATCACAGGCACCACTGCAATGATTGCCTAGTTCCGGAAGTCGGGCGGAAAAGGACCGCCTTGCGGAACCGTGGTGGTCGGCCCTTCCGACCGCCACGGAACAATAGTGATTCCCACCAATATCAAAATATGGCGGTGGGTAAATCACCTTTTGATGGCGGGCGGCTCACCGCCGGCAGCGGTGGCGATCCGCACTCCATCGTAATCAGCCCCCTTTTGCGGTACTAGAAGATGCGCAAGGAGAAACCTCTTGTCTTTTAGGGAACAGCCCTTATATGAATGTGCAGATGGAAGTGATTTGTCCACTATCAGCCAAATCATCCAGTGAGTCAGAACGTGGGCAAGTGTAGACCACTCCCACCTAAATCGCAGCAGTGAAGAATCTGGCTGCATTGTGAAGGTACATCTTACCATCTCTCAGCGACTCATACATATTACCCCTGAAACTACCAACCCACTTGAGGTTAAGTTGCCCTACAGTTGTAATTACAAGATAATTTACCTGGCCGGTCAAGTCGATTGCCCAAGTCTCAAAAATAACGAATACGAATTACACAAGTCTTAAAGAGCAACTAGCTTGAATAATAAAGCTGAGGTACATACACATGAATATCGTGTGCTGTGGCCCTGAAGACTAATGATCAAAGTTAAAAAAAAAGATACAATTTTCTGAAAGGTGTTTGAATAATTTGCAATTTTAGAAGTTATCACAGCATTTCTTGTGTAGGTGCTAGACCTGCAACTCAAATTATAAAGTTGACATAGCCCCCCCCCAAAAAAAATAATAATACAGCAACTTAGAAATAGAACAAAAGTGCAATAAAGTAAACTGCTGCTACCAGTACACAGAGATCCAAAGAACCGAAAGCAAGTCAGTCATCCAATCTAATATTTGCACACATATCCATGTGAACGTTCCTGCAGATTGATTATTAAGTTGAACAGGAAACCGTGTTGGCAAATTCAAGAGGAAACTATAACAATTTTTACCCAGTAGCTATGGTTAACAACTACTTCTTGAAACTGGTAATAAATGACAATGCTCAACAGAGAGGAAAAATGCCTCCTTTGCTTTCCTTAACAAAGTTGCTTACCTTTGGTAACACCTTATATAGTAGAGACTCTATCTAGCCTCCGCTTCCTTACCTTGGAATTATCCCCAGGCGTCAGGCTGCATTTTCATGAGCCCTCAGGGGGTCGCTTTATAGCTGTAGTAGATTTTGATACAGAAAATTATTCATTGTGAGATGGTGCTTTTCCATATGGCCGTCCTTTTATTGATCCGACATACCTCACAAAAAGATGACTGTCCACCCGGAACTCGTGTGCTATCAAGGTAGAACTACAACACTATTTTCGGGTTAAGACATGAAGTGGCTCCTCTCGTTTGGAGGGACGAGGCAGAGCGCAAAGAATCGGCAGAATGTTGGATTGGCCTATGTGAAAAGCAGTGGCGGCTGATGTCAAAAGAAAGTGGTGAGGCAGCATGAGGAAGAATAACAAAAAAGTTAAAAACAGTACTTACCCACCTGCCGCCACCTCAGTGCTCTGCTCCTGTCCCAGCAGTCCATGTGTTGGTTCACAGGCTCCCAGACTCTAGTGAGCTCCCCTACGCCAATCCAGACGCTGCTCCCATGCTTGTATAAATATTACCTAGCATGAGAGAGGCACCGGGATTGGTAGGCGCAGGCTGGTTTGGTGCTCACTCAGGGCCTGTTCTCCACCCGGCTGTGCAACAAAGTTCGCCTGGAGAGATTTAAGTGTGCATGTCGGGTTAGTCGTCGTAAGACAGCCGGCCAAACCGACATGCGCACTTGCAATGTCCACCACTCCTCCTCCCTGCTAGAGCTGCTGTCCAGGAATCCCCTCCCTGCTAAGACTTGGCTCGGCTAGCAGCCTGCAAGATGAAAAATAAAATGAAAATAAAATTGTTTTATTACCATTTTATTTTTCATGATTGACTTTGGACTCAGCAGTGGAGAGATGCTCCTCTACCTTAAGGGAGAAGCCGCCACTGGTGAAATGGAGAGACCACTTTCAGAAGAAAGGAAGCTCTCATACGCAGCACCAGTTTGTCTGAGTAGATATTAGGATAAGGAGGCTTGGATGACAAGACCTGAAGCTCACTGGCCCTCCGGGCAGATGTTATTGCAACCCGAAGGCTGTCTTGTTGGTAACAAGCCTGAGTGGACAATTGCGCAGAGGCTCAAATGGAGCAAACATAAGGAAAGTGAGGACACGATTTAAGTCCCACTGGGGCATAACAAAGGGAGAAGGTGGAAACAAATGTTGTAAACCTTTCAGAAACCTATTTACATTAGGGAACTTGAAGAGGGATGGCTGATCAGGCAACAGCAGAAAAGATGAAATGGTGGTGAGACAGCCCTTCAGAGTGCCTAGAGCAGAGCCCTGCAGGGCAAGAGAAAGGGTGAACAAAAGAACCGGAGAACGTTATGGTGGAGAACCCTCCCCTGCTGCTTCAAAAGAAGATCTTCCCAAAGGGGGAGCCTGATCGGAGGACGGATGGCCATGCTCAACAGCTAGGGATACCAAACTCTCTGTGCCCAGTCCAGACCCAAAAGGATGACTTGGGCCTGGTTGTTCCTGATCTTCTTGAGAACTCTGGGTAGGAGTGGTATGGTGAAAAGGTGTTCAGGAGGCCTGAGCTCCACTCAAGATGAATAGTCTCTACCAGCGAGAGCCTCCTTGGAAACTTCAGCAGCTAGAACTGCTGACATTGCGTGCTCTTGTTGGTGGCGAACAGATCTAACCAAGTCTCTCCCCACTGCTGAAGAGACCTTGCAACACCACTAGATGGAGATGCCATTCATGATCCGTGAGGCATCTTCGGATGAGTTTGTCTGCTCTGCCGTTCAGAGAACCCACCAGATGTAGAACCACCGGGGATATGCCCTGTTGTTCAAGCTATGTCCAGTGACGCAGGTCCTCTTGACAAAGTGTCCACAACTAGGCCTGGGCGGTGAACTTTGCTCTGTTCGCAAAGTTTGCGGAGTTTTCTGCACTCCGCAGAGATCGCGGAGTGCAGAAAACTCCGCTTCACGATGTGCAGCAGAGTTTTTTCCCCGCTCACAATCGCGAACGGTAAGTTCACAAGCACGAGCTGCCACTCGGGTAGAATTTCTACCCGAGCGGCAGGAACACCAGCACAAAGTGCAGTTCACACTGCACTCCGCCACTCGCGGAACTTCGCAGACTTTTTTTGTAACTTTGTGGAGTTGCGCATAGCAAAACTCCGCGAACTATGCCAAGGCCTATCCACAACTCCACACCGCTCTGTTTGTTGCAGTAGGACATAGCAGGGGTGTTGTCTGTGAACATTTGCACGAGCCTTCATTGGATGGAGCGTAGAAATGTTTTTAATGACAAGCGGATCTCCAGGTGCTCCAACAGGTTGCTGTGGAGTCCTGATCTCCTCCTCTCACAGAAGGCTGCCCCATCTAAAGAGTGACCTATCGGTCACTTCTGTGAGATCTGATTCGGGAAGGTAGAGGGGTCTTCCACTGATCCAATTGCAGTTAGTTAACCACCACTGCAAATCTTTCACAGTTCCTTATGGGATCTAGAGCATACTGGAGAGATTCCCCTGATGCTCTGCCCACTGGAACATTCAGCTCCCACTGCAGAGCCCACATATGCCATCAGGCATATGTCACTAGCAGGACATAGGAAGCCATGAGGACCAGCAGCTTCAAAGTCTGCATGACTGCAATCCAGGATCGAGGCTGGAACAGCGGTATCATAGCCTGAATATCCTGGACTCACCGTCAGGAGCATAGGCCCAAAACTGCACCAAATCCAGAACAGCTTCCATGAAAGGGAGCATCTGAGAGGGAGTCAGGTGTGACTTCAGCACATTGATAGTGAACCCAAGCGAATCCAGGAGGTCTGCCGTAATCTGGAGGTGGGAGAGGACAGCCTGGGGAGAGCCAGCCTTCAGCAGCCAGTCATCAAGATACAGAAAGACTGGTACCCCTGATCTCCGCAGATGAGCTGCAACCACCGTAGTCACCTTGGTAAGCACCAGAGGGGCGCCAGTGAGGCCAAGATTGAGCATTTTGAACTTCTCCTTCTTGAAGAAGTTGAGAGCGCAGGTCTAGGATAGGACAAAGGCCCCCGTCCTTCATGGGCACCAGAAAGTAGCAGCAATAACTACCACGACCCACTTCTAGCGTCAGCACTCTTTCTATGGCTCCTTTGGCCAAAACAGCCATAGCGTTTGGCACAGAAGAGATAAGTGGTCCTCAGTCACCCGGTCGTAAGTAGGTGGCATGGAGGGAGGGGTAGTCTAGAAGGGGAGAGAGTAGCCCCTTCCGACAATCAGCAAAATCCACCTGTCTGATGTTATGGGCTACCAGTGATGGTGAATCATGCTGCTTATGATGGTAAACGGGCAGAATAGGAGGACTTGGAGGCTGCGGCTACTGGGCCGGTGGTGGATTGACCCGGCTGCTGGCTACCCGACCTATGGGGCCAGTAGGAACCACGTCCAAAGCCATACAGAGGCTGGCGGTCGCTGGGTGGGAAAGGAAGCAATTGCATGTCCCTTCCGTGGCCATGAAAGGAGAAAAAGGTAGATTTGAGGGTGATGAAGGGCCACAGAAAAGCCCAAGGACCTGGCAGTAGCTGTCTTTAAAGCACATCAGTGTCGAAAAAGCCTCGACTTGGAAAAGTTGGGAGTCATACAAGGGTATGTCCATGAGTGAGGACTGGATATCCCCAGAAAGGCCAGCAGTCCTCAACCAGGCGTGTGTTGCAGGGCCAATGTTGACTAAACCACTCTGTCTAGTGAGTCGGTGGTGTCTAGTCCACATCTAAGGATTAACTCAGCTGCATTGCTCCCATCTGCAATAGTCTGCGAGAACACTGCCTGGGCCTCCTTCCTTAGGCCCATAGCCAGCACCTGCTCAACTGTATTCCACAGAGCGCGGGAATAGTGGCCAAAAAGGCATGTAGTGTTCACTGAACGCAAAGCCAGGCTGTTGGTAGAAATCATTTTCTTGCCTAAATTGTCCAGCCTCTTGGATTCCAGATCCGGGAGGGTGCTTGAAAATGCACCAGGATTTACATGTTAAGTGCAGGATTGGACCACAAAGCTCTCCGTGGTAGGATGTTCTGTGAGGAATTTTTGGTCCCCTGGAGCAGGGTGGTGGCAGTAGGCAATTGTCCTGTTCACAGGAGCCAATGTGCTGGGCTTGCAACCGGTTCGAAGCAGGACATCAGTATGCATTTCATTAAATGGGGAAGCGGATCGGAAGGGGACACTACAAGCCGCAGCATCAAGACATTAGTCTTGACTGCCACTGAGGGCAAGCTAAGGTCCAGGACCTCAGCAACCCTCCGCACCACCATTGTGAATGAAGCTCTCTCCTCTGTAGCCACGGTAGAGAAAGAAAGAATGCCAGTATCTGGAGAAGTGTCCAGTCGCTGGCTTCACCCAGATCCTCACACCAGTCCAAAGAGTCATAAGGCTGGTATTCTGCAGAGTCCAGTGACCCCTCCCATTCATCCCAAATTCCTAGTCCATTGGTCTTGACCTGGAAGGCATGGCTCCAGTTGGTGCTGGAGCCAGCGTCGGACAACGCCCCTTCAGCTCTGTGTCAGGAATGAGAATGGGGTGGTGCCGAAGGAAGTGTTAGCCTTGGGATCAATGCTGAGGAAGGTCCACATGGCACGACCAGCACCAATCCAGATCCATCTGTGGATCCCGGAATAGCAACAGAGCCGCCAGCGTGAATCCAGTAGGGGTCCCTCCCGAACCCACGGGGCCCAAAGGCATGCCAGAGGGAATGGGTCACACAAATACGAATTGCATGGCCTCATAAAACTCCTGAATTTGAGAGGGGGTGATCCAGCTCCTGGAAATGTGGGGTGGTGCAGAGTCTCCCCCAGTCGCTGGCTCAGTCGCGGAGCCAGGCCTCGAGAGATGCTCCCTTGTCTCGCTAGCTGACGAATGAGGTGAAGTCGAAGTACACTTTGACGACTTCTTTTTGTGGCACCAAGACTTACCCAAATAGCTCTACAACTTGGAGCGGGACGACGACCTAGGACTCCGTGACCACATCCAGGACCTTCCTCTCAAGCGTCGCTCGTCAAGCCACCAGGAGCTTGAGGGATTGCTCCCTCAAAGCCTTAGAGTGCATTGCGTGGCATTCGGGATAGGCCTCGGGTCATGTTCTCGTTCAAAGCACCATAGGCAAACAAGGTTTGGGTTCGTCACCAATATCGGTCAGTGACACATGCCGCAGGGCCTGAACTTCGACGCAGTGGTTAATTTGTAAAAAGGCTGGCGCTCTAGTCAGGAGGCAACTTACCCCCAACTCATTTCTCCTGTTAGCGCCGTCTAAAACAGATCCAACTACTAACCATGAACCTGGGGAAAGGATGTGGCATAATGGCCAGAGCTGTCGACTCCAGAGCCGGGGAACCAGCTTCGAGTGTCCGCGTCAGTTCAACATCCTGTGAATCTGGACAAATCACTTAATTTTCTCCTGCTTACCCTCAATAAATGTGTCCTTAACTGGTGCTCATGAAAAGCACTGGTGTTGATTATGTGCAGGTGCTTAGCACCGGAAACCACCAGCTCAAATGAAGCACGGCTTTGATAGCATTTCTGCCACACCAGGAGGTAAAACCTTAAAAATACCTTCAACAAAACGTTGAATAAAAAGCTAATTCAAAAAGTGACTAAGGGGTAGCTCTTCCTGGATCTCCACTGACTGGTTTGAAAAGAAAAGAACTGATGTCAGAGTGCCTAGGTGGGGCCTATATAGGCACCGCAAAGGTCACTTCCAGCGTGGACAACAAGAAAGTAGATCGTGCAGGGGTACTGCTAAAAAAAAATCATCCAGATCCAGTTTGACACCTGAGGATAATTTTATGGTAAGAAATCTACGGCTAGAAGTCTTTGTCAGACTGAATACTTACCTCCTAAAAATGAGAAGTTCTTTACTTGTCTAAAAAAAAAAAAAAAAAAAAATTCTAAGGGAAGATTAAAACACATCTCAATTCGCAAGATGAACTAGAATCAAAACTCTAGGTAATCATTTTTTAGAAAAAAGTTCAAAATAGCTTTAGAGATTAATTTTCATTAGCAATAGAAAACACAATTCAAGTTGTAATTTGGGCTGCTGCACGGTTAAATCGTCAGCAACATTATTAGATTGCACTTTAGATAGATTTTTGTAAATAAATAAAATGTCAAACAGTGTGGAATGGCCTTGCTAGCTCTAATGCTACTTATGCTACTTAGAAAGAAATACAGTTTCAAGTCTACCTATTCAATAAATAAATTCGAAGGCTCAACTGATCCAATGGTGGTCAAATCACATATATTTACAAAGAAGAAAATGAAAACTAACACTTTATTCCTAAACGAGAATAATTAATCTTTATTTTCCTGCCACATGCGTGAAGTAACACAAATATGGAAACCCTCCCACTCGGTAAAATGTGTTACATTGTAGATGACGTGATGATTTCAACGTATTAAAAAAAGATTATGGCGTCAGTTTTACAACTGTTATGTGGCTGGCAGGTATCGAATATAACCCAAGACGCATTAGCTTTCGAGGCAAGTGCTGTATAAATAAAACAATCAAGAGCACTTAAAACCCTGATATGCGGTCAAATGTAATTTAAGAATAAAGGGCGAGAGAGAGAATGGATTTTTATACAGATTATTTTTGATGTTTTAACCACCAGAGAGGGTAAACCATGAAATGAGGCTAACATTCCAGTAGGCTACATAAGTTATATCCAGAAATAGACGCTTCTGTTCACAACTTCTATTTTCCGAGGTAATAACTGGAATAAATAGGCCAGTGCGACCTACCTGGTACCTAAAGATCAGAAGGCTGAGAAAATCAACCCAGGTGGAAAAAGAGACTAAATGCAATCCATGGCATTAATAACCGTGCATACAGAATCAGCTTTAAAAAAACGAATCGCAACTTCCCCTTGTGAGCATTCAGTAAACCCTGGTGTTGCAATTCATGGCACACTTGTGTTATAATAGTTCTCTATACATATTTACAAGTTTCCTGGGCAGTGTCTGAAGATGGTCTGAGGAGTCTCCAATCCTCGTGTCCATAGAAAGGTGCTTCACTACATCAATTCCTTCAAGCTGAAGCAAAGGAGACTGCTGTCCAAACCTCTTGAGCCGATGCCAATATAATTTTGTAAACCATGTAGCATAATACCCCTCATTGTTAAGAGCATTTCAACTGCACCAATTCCGTCATACTTTTTGAAGAACTAATGTGCACTCTTCATTTTCCAGTAAGTAATTTGACAGAGGGTCTTCTTTGGCCTGTATGCTTTTCAGGTAATGGTTCACAATCTTGTTGTCACGCTTGTATTGGTACGGGATGTTGTCATATGGCTTAAAATCCAGATCCAAGATAGAAACCGAATACATCAACCTCGACTGTGATGCTGTAACCACCGACCTTTGTTCAGAGCTGTGAAACAAAGCATAAAGACGTATATTAATAAGAAATCTAACATTTCAAGTGAATGCCATCAAAACGGCAGGTCATTATCAGAAATTCATTCCTCAATAGGGCCGATGAAGGATGGATATCAGCCAGAAGAATAATCTGGTATAGTGGGCTATTTACAGATCTTGCGGCGTTAATGGTAGATGCTGGCCTTTAGGGTTTTAAAGCAATGAAAATACTGAACTCTGTGGTGGCTGCCTGAGAATGCAATACAGGGTGGATATGGATCAACAGATCCACTGTGTAAGCCTTGTTTGGTTTACTCCTGGTATAAATGATGGTGATTTACAATGCAGTTTTAATAGTTAGGAGCTCAAAGGGCACTACTCAATTAGACAAACGGGCAGTCCCCGAAATCAGGATACATTACATTGATGGTGTATTTGATATTTATGGTAGCGCCCCAGACAGGGCCAATTTGGAGTCCTATTTTCGCAGGCTTACTACTCTCCAACTCCATTTACTTCCAGTTCCATTTACCTCTGATCACCCATATTTTAATGCACAGAAAATGCCCCCTTTGTGGTCTCGCTTTTGTGACAGGATTAGCTGTCCAGCAGACTACTGTTTTATATTCTTTTTTTTTTTTTTAAATCATACATAGCATACATGCTTAGAGGCGCTATTGTTTACCAGGGTTTTTACCAATTGGCCTGCTGAACTGTCATTCACGTTTTGGACATATCTGCAATTTTATAACTTTGAATTTTAGTTTTCTTTTGGAAACACTTATGCTCAAATCACTAGACCTGAGTTGCTGAAGGATAAAAGTCAATAATAAAGGCAATAGGACTGATTAAGTCACTGTGGAATGTTATATCAGATGCCATACGTCATATCTCCATATTATACACATTTGTAACAAAAGCAGTATGTCTAACTTATTTATTGTGAAAAGAATAAGGTAAAGCCAATGGTCATTAAGCAGTAGAGTGGTTATCCTGTGTGAAGCCTTTTGATAGGCATTCTGTTACAATGATTCTCATAGATTACCATAGCAGGCAAGGGTTTTGGTTACCCTTTCTGACAGACCATGAGGGTAGAAGATTTGCGAGGATCCTTGTGGAAAAAGATAAATCAGACGCTATCTGCCTGATCTTGTTTTTATAAAAAGTTACAACTAAGGTGGTAAGCTTGGATTATTTAACGTGTAACGTAAAGTTAAAGCCAATAGACCCTGTAGGGCCCCTAACTGTCTTAAAGCCTGTATTTTGTTACATGGAAACTCACACATTCTATTAGGGAAGGGTTTTGGTGGTTCCTTCATATGAGCATACGGTCTCAGCCTTACCACGTATTTATTTTAACAGCCCATCCCTCTTCAATATAGAGAGCAACACCTCACTACCCTGTCTACTGAACATGGACAATTTGTCCTTTCAGCCTGCCACTCCCCCTCAGCCTTTCCCCGGCCCAGAGCAGAGAGACTTTCTGCCCATCTGGGGTTGAGACTGGTGCAGCAAACATTTCCATCAAAGTGCAGAGAGCTCTGCAAGGACCACGGCCGAAAATGTCAGCATTGTGTTGGGTGTAGGGCTGCCCCGTCCCGTCTATAGCAGGAGGTACGACCATGGTGCCTCCACACACCTCTGCCCCCACCTTTCCCACTACGTCAGAGGCAAGGAATGGATTAGCAAGTTTACTGATCCTACCCAAGCCTGTAACAAGGTGGACAAGATTGTAGTTGAAGGTGGAACTTCCCATCTCAATCCTCCTTGCCCCAGGATAGCTACCAGATGGAGCGCTGTTGGGTGGATGCACCATAATAACTCGGGCGTTCTAGCCACGGCCTTGCTCCTGAATCTCAACTTTCTCCCTTTGTCTGCAGGCTCAGGCGCACTCTTCGTTGGAGGTGTTTGTTGACTATGACTAGGAGACAGAGGTGTCCTCTAAAGCTTTCTGTCTCCCTGGCCATGGACTCACTCAACACCATCATTAAGGACCCCATGTGTAGTTTTATTGTGGCTAAGCTTCCCCATGCTCACTGCTTCCCCTTAACGGACCAGAAGCTATCATCTGAGGGTAGATAACAGTGACTTCAGACTGGAAGAACTGTGTGACATGGGTGTTCCTCTTAGAGCCATACCCGGGAATTAATTAGTGGGGAAGGGGAGGAGGTTAGAATGAGACTTAAAAGTTAGTTTGTGGGCAAGTGTGACCGGGGCATGCTCAGTGCAGAGGACCCAGAAAGAAGCTAGCACAGTGCACCTGAATGCAGGAAAACTCAGCCCAGCATATGATGCACCGAGCTGAGTTTCCCTGAATTTAACACAGGGTTAAAGAGCAGCTCACAATAGAAGAGGGTCTCTCCTTTCGGGACCTGCACCAGGTGTGGCCTCCTGCTCCCAAGCAAGAAGGCTGCAGGAATATGCTGCTTTGCAAGATTGAAGAAACGAGAGAGAATGCACCAAATTTGAAGGAAGCCGAACACATCTGACTCGGTTTTAGTCCTTGCCTTAAAACGCACTGCTGCACGTATGCCTATTTTCGGGTCTAGTATTAGCAAATACCTTTTTTTTTTTTTAAAGAAATCTTTAAAAATACATACATATATATATATATACAAACACAGAGGGGCTTTAGGCCAGCGATCTTCACCTATTGGTCCGTTAAACTGTCATCCACATCTTGCTTCTGCAGACCACAATACAGTACATGGGATAGTGGGTCAGACCACTTCTTCAATTGATTCTCATCACTGTGAGTGACAGGATTTTGCTCGTGCGCACATCAGTTATAAAAGAAGACCCTTTCAACATCAGAGGACAGGGGACAATGTGTTCTCCTATTTTAACTCATTATTTTTAACTTTTATAAACACGAATATAACATTTATTTTCTTTTGTGCAGGCCTGGCTGTTACCTTTACGCTGCTACCAGGCTGTTCCCGCAAAAACAACTTTCTGCAAACTCTCATAAAACAAGGATTGGCAAAGCCAATGGGTCCCACCTAGGTGAGAGCCATTGCCATTGCCAATATCTCTTAGCCATGTTGTACAGTGGCGTGGACCCGAGCGGCGCAGAACAGAATGGCGCAGAGTGGAGTAAAGTGGCATGGAGTAGAGTGGCGCAACCTACAGTAGTGTAGACAGGCGTGGCATAGCTTGGAGTAGAGTGGCAAGGAATAGAGTGGTGTGGCTTAGAGTGAAGTAGAGTGGCCTGGAATGGCACCGAGTGCAGTGGCATAGAGTGGTGTGGGAGTGGCATATAGTAGAGTGGAGTGACAGAGTGAAGTGGTGTAGAGTGGCATAAAGTTCAGTGGTGTATAATGGCGTTGTGTGGAGTAACGTGCAATGGGTGGTGTGGAGTGGCTCAGGTTGGAGTGGTGTAGAGGAACGTGGAGTGGCACAGATCTGCGTGGGGTGGCATACAGTAGAGTGGTGTAGAGTGGCATAGAGTTCAGTGGGATGTACTGGAGAGGCAGAGTATAGAGGAATAAAGCCTGTTGAGTTGAGCGATGTGGAGTGAAATGGAGTGACGTGGCACAAAGTGGAGTAGAGTGGCGCAAAGCAGAGTGACGTGGAATAGGGTAGCATGAAGTGGCGTCGGGTAGAGTAGCATGGAGTGGCATGGTGTAGAGTGGTGTCGGAGTCTAGTGGCAAAGAGTGGAGTGCAGTGGTGTAGACTAGAGTAGAGTGGCATGAAGTGTCGTGGAGTGGCCCATAGTGGCATGGAATAGAGTACAGTAGAATGGTGTAGTGTGAAGTGGCATAAAATAGGACTGAGTGGCATGAAGCAGAGTGGCATAAAGTGGCATACAGTGGAGTATCATGTAGTAGATTGGCGTAGAGAGTCGTGGAAGTGAAGAGGCACAGAGTGGGGTGGCACAGGATGGGGTGGCATAGAGTGGGGTGGGGTGGCACAGAGTGGGGTGGGGTGGGGATTGCACAGAATGGGGTGGGGATTGCACAGAATGGGCTGGGGTGGCACAGAGTGGGGTGGGGTAGAGTGGAGCAGTGTGGTGTGGCGGAGAGTACACGGAGTGCAGTAGTGCAGAGGGTTATGGAATGGCACAGAGTAGAGTGCCGTAAGTTGGAATGATGTAGGGTAGATTGGAGTAGAGTGGCAATGAGTAGAGTGGCAGACGGTGGAACAGTGAGAAGTGTGTGAAGTGGAGAAGAGTGGCAAAGTGTAGCACAGAGGGATGTACAGTAGAGTGTGGAGTAGTTTAAAGCACAGCTGAGTGGAGTGGTGTAGAGCAGCATGGAGTGGAAGAGTACAGTGTAATAGAGTTTCTTGGAGTAAAGAGGCATTGAGTAAAATGGCACAGAGCCTAGAGGAGTCAAATACAGTGCAGTGCTGTAGAGTGGAATGGAATGGTGTTGAGTGGAGTGGTGTAGAAGGGAGTGGAGTGGTAGGGAGTGGAGTGGTAGGGAGTGGAGTGGTAGGAGGTGGCGTGGCGTAGCGTAGAGTGATGTGGAGTAGAGTGGTGTAGAGGTTAGAGTGGCGTAGAGTGGGGTGGAGTTGAGAATGGAGTGTTGTAGAGCAGAGTCAAGTAACGTAGAGTAGAGCACATTGAGTGCATAGAGTGGCCCAGAATGGAGTAGTGTGGCACGGAGTGCTGTAGAATGGCAGTGTGTGGAGTGGACTGGCATGCACTGTGAGCAGTTGAGTGGACTGGCACTGTGTGACATGGAGTGGTATTGGGTGGCGCGTAGTGGCATTATGTGGATTGGAGAGAGAGAGCGAGAGAGAGAGATGGAGTTGAGTGGCAGTGTGTGGTATGGAAAGCTGCCAGAGTTGTCACTGAAATGCCCTCCAGCGCTTCAAAGCCTGGTCAGAGCTAGAAAGTGCTATATATTTATGCAATTATAATACAATACAATTGGTTGTCAATTATCTCGACCTACAATCTATGTAAACATGTGATGACTTTGATCCCATGCAGGAGCTTCTTAGTACGTACACGCTTTTGCCAGTACTGGTTTGTCTAGCAATAAATGTGGTTTAGATTGGGAGAGGCTGGTGGACGAGGAGGCAACATATATTGTACATAAAGGAAATAGAGCCAAGTGGGGGCAGTGGCAGGAATAATACCTGAATCACTGTGCGATCAGCAGGCGGACACTAAGTTCGATCTGTGCTCGGTCCTTACTCCACAGAAAGAAAAGAAAGTGAAACCCGACGCGCTGGCCAATTAGGAAGCAGCATAGAAGAGTGACAATGATGACAACAGAATGATGGTGAGCAATGTGCAGTCTTCAAGCCCTTTATTTTAAACAATACCCCTCGCAAGCGCTGCATATACACTGTGCGGGCGAGACCTAAAAAGCGATTGTCTTGCATTAACATGTCTCGCTCAACATCTCATGTGTATGGGCTGTGGTGCAATTGTAGAGTTTGAGCCTCTCGTGTAAGAACCGAGGTTCAAGCCCGGTAAATGGTATGTGTTCATTTTTTTCCTTAAACATTCACAAGTGCCCTTCGCTTAAAGTATTAACCTTGAACGAATTCTTTTTTTTTTTTTTTTTTAGGTAAATAGTGGTGCTTTAAGTACATCATGTCTGTATATTTCCTTTCCAAACTGCGCATCACATTTACAAATGTTTTCCTTGCCTCTTCATTTACTTGAGCCCGGTCTATTCGTTCCACTTTAGTCAAAGAGTGCGACTAATATGGAAGAACTTCATGTTTTTCTCCTATTTGGTTCGCTAGCCTCTTTTCACAACCTGGTTTCTTTCCTTTTTCATCAAACCCTGCGTGCACGGGTGTTTTATAATTAACTTTGTTTGTCTTTTCTATGCTCGCAGCTCCACCTAGTGGGTTTTTTAAATATTCGCTTTGTGATAATTGTACACAATTACTACAAATCTCGTTGTTAATAGGTACACATCTTCTAATGATAATATTTTAGTGGTGCAGACTAAAAAAGCTATGTCGATTTCGATTACAAAAATGTCACTATGGAAATCTGCAATTAAAACCTCTGTAAATTAAACACCCACTATTGTTTATTACGTTGCTGTCCCAAATTGTGCTTTTAATAGCATTATAGTCAAACCACAAGTAGTTGTCCTGCCTCCGATTTCGAAAAAATGTCGAAAGGAAGAGAAAGGATTCTTGGGACACTGAATGGCCTATGTTGTTCTATTACAAAAGTGGTGGAATGGCTCAGTGACAGTTTCTAAAGCTCCGTGGCATAATTAAATTTACAATTCATTTGAGATGACGGATAACCTCTAAAGATTAAATGTTCTAACAATGATTTATGTAGATATTTTAAACAATAATACAGTGGTGCAAGAGTACTGACAGGAAATAAGACCTGAATGTAGACGTTCAGCCCATGTGATTTATTTTGATCATTCAACACCCTTCTGTAGGTTATATGTAACAAATGGGCATTGAATTAAAATTCATAGAGAACTGGTACTGAAAGGCGGCCTACGCTGATTGGTTGCTGCCAGGTTTTCAAAGACCTTTGGGCATACTCTCCATCGTAAAGAAATTGGTGAATTTATTGGAGGACGCCATACTTGCAGAATGCAGCCTGTCAAACAGTGGCCCTATAAAAATTTAGGACATACATTTTAATAATGAGTTAAAATGTCAGCCTCTGTGCAACTTGACATTTATAACCTGTAACTTGTGGCATAAGACAGAGGGTGTTCATGAATCATTGGCTTACAGATGCAGGTACGTTCTTTGGTATTTAAAGGTGCTACTGGAAATGTCAATACACATTTACTCAATGTAATTTTAGATATACAGGCAGATTTATCAAGACTTTTCATTACTATAAATTCAAGCAGTGACCCAAAGCGGCGCAAAGTCTTGAAAGAGGATTTACTTTTTATTTATTGTTTAAGAGTTTTATATAGCACTGGCTAGACCCGAAGGTATTGGAGCGCGTAACAACATTTGTCAACTTTTCAACACAAAACTTTTTTTCCGCTAGATTACTGCATTTCTATGCTTTGTGGTGCTTTGCAGCGGAAGTACTAATGTTTTTTGACACAAAGCTCTACCTACTAAAATTGTCAGACCAGGCTTTGCATTTAGAAAATGCCCCCTTGAGGCAAGCACAAAGTTGAAGAAATTTATGGATGTCTCCAAGCAGATCCAAAATTGCAGGTTTGCTTAACTGTACAGCATACATCCAATGTTTTAAAAAATGTTTGGGAATAGTATTTTATATTGGAAGGGGATAAGTATAAGAACATGCACACACTTCTGCCACACAGTGCATGCTAGGCAGCCTGTTTCCGCTCCATTGCAGGGAGAAGAATGTAGCAGAAGGCCATATTTTGTAAATACGGCTCTGTGTTACACTATATTTCAGTAATCTTCCCAATTCTGTTGGCAGACTTCTGTGCACCATTCAGTGACGGACATTTTGTTAGAACAATTCTGTTCAGTGTTCTGTGAGGTCTATGGTTCGTGTAGAGTAACTGAGCTACTGACAGACAATATCCGCTCAGTTCACTGCTGCTTTACGAAGGTTCAGCCTCCAAGATTGCTCTAACTTCTGTGCGTCTAGTCATGTACTCACTCTTTCATCTAGTCTCCCATCCATCTTTGCAATCATTACTCAAACATTCATGCATGCAGTTACATAGCCATATCACTCTCATTCAACATCCATCCACCCACCCACTCATCCCCCATCCACTAACTTAGTCCCATATTTACCCAATCATGCAACCACACAACCAACACACAAACTCACCAATCAATGGAGAAGCACTTAGACCTTTAAAATAGCCAGACTGATTGGCTTTACCAATGCTGGTTATATATTCCTATTCACCTGACTTATACTTACCTAGAGAGAAGTGCACCTGTGTGGACATGGAGGGCATATTCCATAACCAACAAAGTGCAAGTCAGGAATGTGTGCAGACGAGGGAATGCGTGGGGACAGGAGCAGATAACCAACCCCAAAAAGTACATTTGAAATGCGTGGAGACAGGAGGAGCTGAAGAACTGACAACAAATGGTGTTAAGAAGGACGCTCTAAATGCGGAGTGATAGCGATCAGGGAAATGAGGCTACAACCAGATCAGGCTTCCTCAGGGATGGGAGACTCCTAGGGGCCCACAGCCAGGCGTCCTGTATGCTTGCCATGGGGTGCGAGGGGGGTAGAGATGTCTTGTCATGATTTCTGATAAACGTGTTTGTGAGCCTTCTGCAGCCAAAGCAATAATTAACATAATGGTAAATGCACGCACACAGGGAAAGTGAAGGCTAGCGCCAAAATAGAAGTACAAAGCTTCATATCCTTAAAATCTGCCATTGAAATGTGCAGAAAGCGTTAATAAAAATTAAATAATTTCCCATTGTAAATAAAGCTAGCCCAGGCGTATGGAGTCCAGAGTTCCTGGCAGCCACACAACTCGTCCTGGTGTTATCTTTAGTGGCGGCCGCCATATTTATAATACATTTCAGGTGATCCTCCATGCCACCCAGAAGACAATAGGGAGGGGTTGTTTGAATTTTGTTATTCAAATACTGGAGCATTAAAGAAGCAGCGTGCAGACTCAGCACAGACTTACTCTTCCATATCATGCAGCGCTGCTACAGCAGACTGCTTAATGGAGCATAGAGAAGCATTTAACCAATGCGAGAGCTCAGCACAGCTATGCTGCTAACGTCTGTTAGACCTGGCACCATTGGCGTGGGTCTCCCTTCCATTTTTGTGCTGTTGCCTCATATGTTTTTGCTGGTTTTAGATGCTTTGGGCACTGTGCCACTGCTAATCAGTGCTACAGTGCAAGTGCTCCCTATGTAAATTGATGTATGGATCAGTGACTCCATGATTGGCTTATATGATTTACTGGTCAGACCCTAGTACAGTGCACCATGGGAGCCCAGGGCTTGTAAATTAAATGCTGCTGGTGGGCTTGCAGCACTGGTTGTGCCACCCGCAGAAGCAGCCTGTAAAGTGTCTCAGGCCTGCCATTGCAGAGCCTATGTGTAGTCTGGTACTGCCATGTTGACCGGCCAAGTGCACACACTTGCCAGCCCCTAAACCTTCCATTTTTTACATATCAGACACACCTATGGTAGGCCCAAGGGCAGGGTGCATTGTAAGTGAAAGTTAGGACATGCCCAGATGTGTGTGGCATGTCCTAATAGTGAATTACAGCCATTATCGCTTTTCACTATTGCATGGCTACCTGTTCCCCATAGGCCAGAATGGGCAGTTTGATTATAACATCTTAAAATCCTCACTGACCCAGGGAACATGGTAGAAATTCGAGTTTAGTATGCCTGAACTCAGGATGATAAAATACATCTTTTAGTGAAGTTGGTTTTAACATTCTTTGTTTGAAAATACCACTTTTAGAAAGTAGGTATTTTCTTGCCTTACTATCCAAGCCTGCCTCTGCTAGGTTGTGTATTCCTTGTCTGGAGTTTGAGTGACAGGGGCTGGGGGATTCCAGGAGACAGGGTGAGTCAGCAGAAGGCTGAATAGAGAGATCTGCATGTAGAGTGGTGAGAGGAGTTGCACCTGGGACCTGTATAGGGCTGTGCCTGCCTTCCACAATGCTGGCTCCATCATCTGTGGTGCGTTTGATGTCCCTGGCCCACACTGTCAAAGGAAAGAAGGAGTCCTGTAAACAAAGTGCTCCAAGACTGACGAGAAATGGTTTGGACTAGGCAAAGGCCTCTCTGCCTTCAAAGAATAAAGAGAATAGGAGTATAAATACTGGGGCCCAGACACCAAGACTTTAGATCACTTTTGGGAAACAAGAAGAACCTTTGCTGAGGAGAGGAACCAGAGAGAAACTGAAGGAGGAGACTATCCCTAAACTGAGTGCTGTTTGGGGGATTGGCCTGCAGTGGTTGCCTGACTGCCAAAGAAAGGAGAAAGGAACTTTGTGCTACTTTCATCAACTTGTAAAGGATCTCCAAGGGCTTGAAGATTGAGCTTGCCTCCTGCTGAAGTCTCAGGAACAACAGACTTCACCAACCAGCTCCCCTGAGTTCCCTTGTGAGGAATATGAAGTGCCTGCTGTTGTGTTGGGCCTTCTGAAGGTCTGCGTGTCGCAGGGAGCTGGAAGTGCAACTCACGGAGAAGAAGCATGACGCCGCCGCAGCTGCTGTCATCTCATCACTGAATAAGGGTGCCGCCGCTGCTGTCGCATTGCCGAAGCACCGCGCATCGCCGGAGAAGACTGGCGCCGTCGCAGCAGATGCCGTTGCATCACCGGAGAAGAGTGTCGCAGGGCCTGTCGTGGCTCAGAAGATTCACTGAGTCGCCGCACGGCCTTCGGGCGTGCACGCATCATCTCTTCGTTGTCGCATCAAGAAGACGCCATTTTGTTTTATCGGATTGGAAGGTCATCGCATCGCGGCGTTGCTGGTCGCATCGCCACAGAAGCGCAGTAAGAATCAGACGCATCACCTTCCCACGCGGAGAAGAACTGATGCATCACCTCCCCTCTGGTAAGGAACCGACGCATCACCGTCCCCTACGCAGCAGTAGGGAACCGACGCATTACCTCCTCCCGAAGTAAGGAACCAATGCATCCCCGTTCTTACGTGTAAGGAACAGACGCATCACCTTCCCTGCAACTCTTTTGTTTGTATAGCGTTACGCAGCCAAAGGAACATTGAACGTAAAGTGTCGCATTTACCATCTAAAGAGCACTAAGCTATTTCTACCATTCTAAAGTACAGTATTGTGGATTTTTGTCATTTGTGGTCTTGTGATAAGTCTATATATATAATACTTATTTATATATACAACCTGTGTGGTGTCCATCTGTAGTGTTGTCACTGTATTACTGTATGTGTTCACAAATGCTTTACACACTGCCTCTGAGATAAGCCTGTCTGCTCGTGCCAAGCTACCAAGGGGGTGAGCAGGGGTTATTTTAGGAGTGTACCCCCTTACCCTGACTAGAAGCAAGGGCCCTATTTGATCAAAGGTACCCACATCTGCCAATTATAGACCCCCAGTTCTAACAACGTCAAAGATACAGCGTTTTCACCACACTATTGCATCGGACTGATCACATGAAAATACAGAAGCCAAGCTCGTTGCCTCTCCTCAGTTGCACTAGAACGGCAAAAATATACAAAAGCAGCGACCCACATGCATGGGGGTCCTGGCAGCCACACAACTCATTCTGGTGTTGTGGACTGCTGATCAGCTGCTGCAGGGGAGGAGGAGAGGCGGGCAGGTCGGAGCCCAGCACAGCTGTGGATCACTATGGCCGGAAGAGGCTTTTGCCTGGCCACTAATGAAGAGGTGGTAGGAGTGTGACATATGCAGCTTGTTTTTAGTGGCTGGAGGTGGAGCAGATGCAGCTTTGAAGCTGCAAATAAAATGAAAGCACAGAGCTTTGAAGCTGCAAATATAATCAAAGTGAGGCACTTAAAAAAAGGAGGGATGAGAGCAATGGTGAAAAAAGCACAGCGATCGGTATGTGCGTGACTGCGAGTGAAGCAGGCACAATGTTAAAAGTAAGTAGTCCTCAAATACATATGGAACTACAGCTTAAAGAAACTGTAGTTGGCCGGTGCTCCTGGTCTAAAAACGGAAGTGATGTACCAGGAGCACCATCCAATAATGAGCAAGGAAATAAAGGTGACATACGAATGAATCAATGGGAAGCGGCAGGCAGGATTACACTCAGTACGAGTGATTACAGCAGGTCTTGCAGACAGCGCATGCACGCTGTTGCTCGACCTAAAAAGATATTTTTTAAAAGGTGAAGAGTCAAGGGTTTTGTGGGGGATTAGATCAACAAAATGCAAAAGGTCTCATTAGGGACTCAGCCACGAGTCATCATCATAGGATAAATTGATTTTTTGAACTGCCAATGGTACAATTCCATATCATACTATTAGTTGCCATGATAATGAATCATCAGCATATGGTGGCTACTGTAGTACATCAATTAAGGAAAGACATGCGAGCAAATGCCTCAACAAAAAACTTCATGTAAATGCCTGGCGTCTTCTGTAAAGCTTGTTAACAAACATTTATATCATGTTAAAGTGCTCCCTATTTTGGCAGATAAGGGAAATTATACGATGGGTGACTACATGATTTCATTTGTATCAAACAGTGTCAGTGGAGTGCAGTTCTCAGTGATGAACAGTCAAAAAAAACCATCTGCCCCAGAATGGATTATTAAATAGGACTTTTAAACGTTTCCTTACCATTCATCCTGAAGATACGGAGAAAGAGCGATCATTATGGAGCAATCTTTGGCAGTCATCGCTACTCTATATTGATGAATCTAAAAAACAATGAAGAAACTGTTATTCATAATCTTTAAAGATGAAAAATGTGAAAGATAAACTACAAATTTCGTAGGATACACAAGACACATTTGAGACTCTTCTTCAGACCCATTATGTCTCTCTCTTCTGTGAAACAGACTATGGAGTCTCCCATCACACATGCATACGTGGAAATGCATACAGACTAAAATAATCTTGAGCTTCTGAATAAATGGTCAGAGTTGTAATGGATACCTTGCCCCACAGATTCCTTACCTTACAAATATCCTCCAGGCACAAAGACTGCATCCAGGAAATGTTTTCCCTAGCAACAGCTCTCTAGCTCCACCAGGTGGCATCACGCATGGTTCTGTAGCCCCGGATGGGACATAGGACTAAATATGGGGCAGTGTGGAGCGGGTTCACAGCTCTTTTCCATACTTCTTGATAAATCCTACACAAATTTGACAGCAACTAAGTCAAATGTCACCTCTTAAGGTCTTCAGCTATAAACCCTGCCAAGGGTGTCACAAGAAGATGTCTTTATGTTATCCACTTAACATTTGCATGCAATGTCTTGGATCTGACCACACCCTTTAAGCCTGTGAATTCTGATTGTCCTTACCTCTAGGGCAATCAGGGAGGAACAAGCCAATTAATTTTTACAAGGGTCCCAAAGCAGTTCCTCTTCTTTCCTTCCGGTATGTCTCCTGACAGGGAGTGATCCTTTAAGGGATCTTCTGGCAAAACGCACCACAAGACAATTCGGAGTCAGGGCAGCGCCCTTCCCGACACAAGTATCTTCCTCATGTTTGGAAGAAATTCAGATTTTCAAAGAGATGAAACCAGAGTTTGGGGTTCCAACAACAAACCTTTTCTGCACTGGGGCCTCAAAACAGGCCACACTGGATTTTATCAGGACTGCCACACATCTCTCTGAGTCAATTCCCAAAGCTGAGCCTCTCCTAAGGGCACAGAGATTTGTCTATCTCAAAGAGCTCATGGACTCAAACTATGCAACCTTAGACATGCCCAATATGGTTCAGTGTTGACAGCCTCTTCTCTCCTTATGGCAAATAACCTGGCCTTAATCTAGAATTGGAAAATGCTAGGGCCCTTAATGCACCTCTAGCCCTTCCTTCTTAAGTGGAAATCTGTTTGTTTACACCTCTGTTGTGGAAAGCAGTGTAGGTTCTAGAATTGTATTTACCGACTGAGGACAAATTCAACGTTCTGACAGAAATTCTACATTCTTCTTCAGCGGGTTTGAAAACCCTGCTACTATTCAATTAAATGTTGTTAGAGCTTGCATTAGCTGCTTGCGAGAAACCCTTCGTGGGCCCGGTGGATCAAGGAGCACATGAGCCATAGGCATGCACCATCTGATTTCCAGTCTGGTTAATGCACCCATCACTAAAACGTTGGGTGGCTTTTTGGTTCACCTGTATCATGGTATCTCGTCCAGATGAGTCTTTCCTGTGTGCAGCCTCAGTATTCAGTCCTACAGTTTCCTTTTCTCCCCACATGGATGGTAAGATTTGGGGAGAAAATAAAATCCCTCTTTTGTCACAAAACACACTCTATTTTCTCCCCCTTTTTTACCCAGTCACCCATGGGAGGGCATTTCAGGTCATAAACTGACAAATCTAGGAAGAAGCACAGGAAATAGTTCAAGGTGACTGAAGCCTCCATCCTCCATCAGGGACCTGCAAGACCAGCAGTTACCTGGTGGCAAACCAGAGGAAGGCCCATCTGTGTCCAGCATCAAATAAGTCCTTCGTGCCCCTCTTTCTAGCAACTTCTATGCCATACATTCCACTAAGTAACAGAAAGGGAGGTCGCCCACGCAGTCACAGTAAACCTCAGAATCCTTTGGTGTGCAGACAACACCCATCTTGTGGTCTTAGGGGGCCCTGCAAGGTCCCTCAACATTCCCATGACCTAGTTGACCCTGCTCTATTACCATCACAAATGGAAAACATGGCTGTGACTATCTTGATGCATTCTGGATGGGGGGAGTGGAGATCTCAAAATGCTTAGGCAATCTTTCCTTATTAGCACGAATGCCCTATCCACTGTTCAAAAAGACCTGCTGATATCACTATGTGGGAACGAAGCAGCCTGCAAAAGTTTTGCAACTGAAATATTATAAGCCCTCTCAAAATTAAACAATACGTGAGGACTGGCTAGTCTGAAATCCATAGATGAACTATAAAATGAATATAAAACAGGAACTTCTAAAATCCTTAGATATGTTCAATTCTGGAGTACCCTGCAGAAATTTACAGATCACCATAAAACTATCTGAAAATTGGATTTTTGAGAGAACGGTATTAATCAAATGACTTCAGAAAACCACTATACACAACACATATAATGCGCTCAGATAATACGCCTTACTGTCTGGGACCCACATGGAGAAAATGGGAGAGACTTGTAGAGGAAATTGCAGACCCCCATTGGAAAGTTGTATAACAGAGAAAAGTCAAAGGTGAACTTAAAAAATTATCCACATATAGTATTTTACATGAATAAGAATAAGACAGGCTATCAGAAGAATACCTGTGGCCAACTAGCTTAAAGACTACAGTCAGGAAATGATCGTCTAACATGCTCTGGCTGTAAAAAATATACAACATTCTGGAGGAAGTGGGAATGGAGTTAAAAAGAGGCATTTGATAGACAAGTTGGCCTATCAGTGAAATTGACTCTGCTGTTATGATGGGGGCCAGGGAAGACCTGGCTTTGCAGTTCGGGCTGTACTGTTCTCATAAGGAACAGGGTCAAGACTGATTTACATATGGCTGTGTCTGAACTGGGGTGGCGGAGTGAGCTAAAGAACGATGATGGATTCAACCCAGATCTGTGACTGGGGGTGAGTGCCTGAAAAGTTTCTGCGCTGCGTCCATCTACTTGAGTTTGCTTTGTTTGCCTGAAGTTGGCAGGGTATGTCCAGACGTGGGTCCCTTGCTCACCTTGCCACAGGATTCAAGCTAGCCTGGCTGATGATATGTTACCCCGAAACCAGACCCAGGATGCTTATTTCCGGTCCAGGGAACACCTGGCTTGGAAGTTAGGGCTGGACCGTTCCCATAAGGAACAGGGTCAAGACTGATTTGCATATGGGTGGGTCTGAACTGGTGTGGCGAAGTGAGCTAAAGAATGATGATGTATTCAGCCCACATCTGTAACTGGGGTGAGTGCCTGAAAGGTTTCAGCACTCTGTCCATCATCTACTTGTGTTTGAGCTGTCCGACAGGTGTCCTTGATAGAGAACGTGAAGCCTCGGCTGTGCTTGTGATGAACCTTGTATTGGTATGTGTATAGGTGGGCAGTACAAGTATTTGAGCCAGAATTTCAAAGGTAAAGCTGAGAATGTTTGGTGATTAAAAGACTACCTGTCCTGTTTCGACCTTGTGGTAGGGAATGGTCTCTTAGACCTTAGGTAAGGTTAAGGGAGTCAATTGTCTCTTAGCCCTCTATACCTTCATCTTCTGTGACCCGGACTTATGTCTGAATGGTTCCCACAGTGGTCTGTTCAGATAGGATACCTTCATAATTCCAAAATGCCCCTTTTACGGCAGTAGCTGAGCTGCTAGTTTGTATGATTTTGGCCCAACAAAA
Organism: Triturus cristatus; assembly: GCF_964204655.1. Taxonomy (NCBI): domain Eukaryota; kingdom Metazoa; phylum Chordata; class Amphibia; order Caudata; family Salamandridae; genus Triturus; species Triturus cristatus. The sequence continues at coordinate 268,141,697 of NC_140592.1, forward strand.
TTTCAGTAGAAGGTTTTGACTTCCAGTTGCCATCCTATACCTTTACATTATGGTATTGAGGGTGGTATATTTGAACCTGATCACAAATTTGTAAGTTGGTTACCAATTCCTGGTCGTCATTGGGTAGCCAAGAGTTGACACTGTAATTTCCTTCACCCATCAATGCAATGAGCAAGGTTCATCGAAGGACTAAATGAAGGAAAACAAAATAATATAATAAAATTATTGGGCCTAAACTTCCGCTAGAAGTGTCTATTGCCAACACGGTTTCTTGCCCCCAAACCCTCTCCTCAAAGAATCTTTCCTGGTTCCTATACAAATCCTTCACTCTGCCATTTTTAGGTCTCGCCTAGCGACGCAGTGCATGCGCTGCGCGTCTCGGCGAGATCTATTGTCGTCGGTTTTGTGTCCGGAAGGGGGCCAGGAGCTGTGCACGCGCCCGGACAGGCGGTGTGATGTGCACATGTACGGCTCCGTCGGCTGCAGATCATCTCGGACAGGAGATGTGCACGCGCCTGGACGGGAAACAGCTTTCTGGTAGCGGGCTGTAACATCTCATGCCGCATTTTAGCAGAGCTTTTCTGGACTTTGGTTAAAACTTTAGAAGTCCTTAACCAGCAGGTTAAATTAGATGGCCACACACCTATGTTTATTTTATTGTAAAAATGCAACTTTATTTTATTGACATGTACAGCTCGCGGCGATTGCAGCTCTGCATATCCTGTGTTTATGTTCACGGAACAGTTGCAGTCTTGCGTTTGTAAAATCTTTACACTTATTTATCGTCTTGCATTGTATCTTGCTGAAAGCCACTTGCGTTTTATTCGAATATTGCATTTTGTAAGTTGTTCATTTGTACAGATAAGGCGCCAGTCCTGCATTTAACTTTTGTCCTACTTTTTTTCCTCTCTCAAAGCAAGCACTTGTGAAATTTCTACTTCCTCTTTAATTCTGCAGATTCAGTTTAACAAATTTGCTAAGGCTTTGTAAATGCAGTAGCTTATTTTGGGAATGTATATGAATATTTAGTATTGGCGCACATAACATGCGTAGTTTTCCCTCTTGTGCGTACCTTTTAGGGAGCCTCGCCATAAATGCAATATGACAATTTTATTTTTATTAAAACAAAAACTGGAAGTATGTGCGAGCATGTTTAATCCAATGTATGCTTGTGGAAAGCAGTGGGTGTTTGCCTACTTAGGGAAGAGCTATGAGTCTCCTGTTTATGGTGTCAGTTTTCGGATGAAATTTATTATTGTAAATCCTTAAATAATAATTAAATAATTATTTTGGCTATAAAGACTTGTGTGTGTGTTTTAAGCATGCTGTTTCCTCACCAAGTGCTTTGGAGCCTTGATACTGCTATGAGGCATTAAGTAAGCGCTCCAGTACAATGAACTCCAACCACTGTACAGATATGGCTGTTTCCGCAGCTATTACGTGTGGGCGATCTTGTGCATTTTGTTTACCATGGAAGCATTGCAAGTAGCTGGCTCTGCCGCGCAATCCACACTCTTAAGGAATCAGCCCCTTTTTTGTTTATTTTCGAAAACGTGAATGCCTCTATTGAAATGTATTTTTTTCCTTTCTCAGTACCTTATTTCCAAACTATATTATGGGATTTATTTCGGGGGTGGATTTTTGTACAGTGGGGCTTTCTAAATCAGTCTCCAATAGCCCACTACTTCACCTTACACACAACAGTGTTCATTGCTTTTAACAGGTTTCACTTTGGTTAAAGTTACCGAACATTTAACGCAGGTGGTATGACATCACATCTGTCTTGATTTACAAAGTGCCCATGACCTGCCTGGTAGGTTACCCAAGTAACCCGCCCAGTGTGTTGCAGTCGTATGGGTTTGTAGACAGAAGTGTTTGTAAAGCACTTTTACATAGGGCATGGCAGGGAGCCGTGCCACTGAAACGGAGCTATTGCTGTTTTTCAGTGTTGAAAGCTGCCCAGATTCCACCCGAGCTCTCTAAAACACACAGTAACCACCAGGGTGTTTGCTGTTGATATGAATGAGCTGCTCACCTGGCATACTTGTAAACGTTAATTAGCTTGTAGTCCACTGCAAAGTAGTTTTGAAGGTCACTTCCCTGCCCCCCATTTAAGGGCACTGTGTGCTTGGAAACACGGACGCAGAGCGGTCAGTGATTAGCAAAACACACTTTGTACACTCAGCATCTTAAAAAGTGAACCCACAAAGTATTATCGGGACCCAGATAAAGCCTTTCCACTTGTGTAATGGCGCACAGTGTAAACTACGGAAGCCGGCTGCAGCTAAACTTGATATTTGCTAATCCAGCACTGGCCGTTTTCCGCCGCTGGCATCCCGTGTGCTTCTGCAGTTCAAAGTGGGGGGTTTGTAAGCGGCTCCAGCTCTTGCGCACCCACTCATGTATGCACCTAGAGAGCCAGGCATGGTGCTTCTGGCATTGCGCAGCAATACAATGCCCAAGTTAGTGCCATCTCTGTCGCATGTGTACCCGCTCCCTCTTCTCCACATCCCTCCCAGCAAAGCTGTGGCATTGCGAAGTTCTCGACATCTCCAGTTCTGTGGCCGCGCATTACCACTTCACTTTCTATTTGACATGTCTCCTTCTCAGGACACAAGTCCTAAACAAGCATTTACAATGCAATAAGTCTCGCATCTACTCGAGTTTAAGCTATTGGCATTGTAAATGAATGCCTTTTATTTATGTTGTTAAAACAAAAAGTAAAAGGCATTGTTATTTGCAATGTAAATAGCTGAAACTCGCGTAAATGCGAGAACTGTTGCATTGCAAATGCTTGTTTATTTAAGATGCCTTCCAGTGGTAACTTGTCCCATTTCATCAACCCTGTGTTTGTCCTTGGACAAGTCTCCCACACGTGCCTTACTGCTTCTTCATGCAGCCTTTTGTCAAAAGAAAATCTCAGGATAAGGAAGGATACAGAGTACTAAGTTAGCAAGTCCTGCTGCCTTTGTGAGACAATACAGGGTCATGAACATGTCGGAGCAAGTCAGGGGAACTTCAGACAAAGTATTTTAATTTGTTACTGTTGTGGGACCCTGTAGCTTTGTCCACACAAGTACCAGATGCACAGCACCGGTTTCACTATCTAGGTTGACCGTTTTGGGAGCGGCAGCAGAGCACCTTAATCACTGCAGAATGAACGTTAAGGGAAGTTAGTAATGCTGGATACAGCACCACGGTTTTTTGTGCAGGTTCAATTCTTCCTCTTGTCCTCACTCCAATACAGGTCGGAAGGAAGACACCGTTTTCTATCTGCCTCATAATAACTGGCTCTGCATTATGCCACTCAATTGTGTATACTTGCTGCATGGTTCTTCTGCCCATCCACTTCTTGATTGCACTTCTTTCTGAAAATCTGAGTGTCCCTCTTGTCCTCTCCTTCCACAGACTTACTATATTAAGGTGGGGTTTACATGAATTAACATCTTTTGGGTACAGATGAGACACATGCCTCCAAGACTCTGGGAGTTGTGGCAGGCTTGTGGCTTATCAAAGATGGAACACAGAATGCGTGCTCCTATTTCACTCGAGAAAGCAGTTTGTGTACCCTACTAGGAACCTACTCAGATAGTCTCAGCAAAGAATGCAAGCAGCTTCAATCCAGGCTATGGCCAAGGGTGTAGTACAGCAGTTCCCACATCCCACCATTTAAGAGAAAACTGCAGATCGGATCGACACTCAAAATGCCTCATTGTTGTATACATTGCTCAGGATGAATCATGGAGCGGATGTAGAACAGATCTTCAAGTGGAGAAGGCTGGCATAATTGCAGCATAGTGGAATAGATTTGTGGATGCACCTGTACTGACACAGCCCAACTAATCAGCCCAAAGGTGTTGGGCAACATCTGGCATTGCTATGGTCTGTGAGTTAAGCCAAGTGAGTTTTGGTGTTTAACCTATCCGGTCATCCTCGTGAGGTGATAAACTGAGTACCATCGAGCTGTGTAGCAATACACATCTATTAATCAGTGCTAAATACCCTTTGGGGTGAATGTGTGCTCCCTACAAGCTTTTCAAAGCTTGTAGGGAGCACAGATGCAGATGGCAGAACTAGAAAGATATGTGGCCTCCGTTCAAGACCACAAGGTGGCCCAAAAGTAATTTGAGCCCATTGCAGCAGGACCTACAGTTTCATAACAAGCGGCCCAATGGAGTGGTTGTTCAGAAATAGGTTCTAGCTCGGGGGCCAACTGTAACTCAGCCATGCAGCACCTCTGTTGGGAGTTCAACCCAAATAGTTTGCTTTCTCCACTGTAACAATAGGTGCAGGTAGGTTGTTTGGTATTAGTAGCACCAGGTAAAGTAGCAAGTTGCTCGCTATTCTAATGGTGGGCTTTGGTGGGGCCAATGGGTGAGAAAAGGTAATTTTTCAATATACCTCTTCCAGATTAGGTGCAGGCCATTCAGCAAGCATCATGCTTAAAACCTCATATTTCTGGAAAGGGTCTATCGACGCCACTTACATTCAATAGTTGGTAAACATCTCCATGCACTCCTGGAACAGACCAAAATGCCTGAGCTATAAGGCTATAACAACCAAGCCAAGAGGTTGAGAGAATGAGGAGTGATGTAAACTTCTGCATGCATCCCTGCTCAAGAAGTGCCTAATTACCGGAAGTTACCCACAGATACGTGGTGTAGCCCTCTGAACCAGGTCCAACATGCCCAAGAGTCTCTGCATCAGTAATAAAGCAAAAGGATTGGGAAGAATGTGTACTGGAATTCTCCAACCTCAGGCTCACTTTCAAGAGAAAGAGGATACATGATTCCTATCTCAGGCTGAAGGTCCAGGCCAAATCCAAAGCCTACCCCTTGCCCATAAGGGAAATATCGGAAACAATATCCTCGAAGGATGCAGAAATCTAGGATTAAAACAAAAACATTCCTATGTGTATGCGCACTCATACTACAGGACGTTGTACGCATGCCGTGTTGTCTATTGGGTTAGTCTTGTGCTCTGGGGAAAATTAATCATTTCCTACTGTTTGGAGTGGTGGATTAGTTTAATAGGCGTTAGGTGTAATTAGAAGAGTGAGCTCATGGAAGTGGAAAAAACACAGCAGTCCAAGTTTCATAAACCAAAACAGTTGAAAAAATAACATTTCAGCAGTAAAAACTCTTAATCACCAAGACCGTACTGTTCTCTGCACGAAAAGCCCTGCTGCTTTACTCCTGCACATAGATTAGGTCTCGTAAAAAAGTGACAGCAGTACCTGCACGTTTTTTTGAGTCAATGAGTTTAACACAGAGTACATTTTCTGAGCCAAATACCGTCGCCACTTCACAGCACAGGCAGACACTATAAAAATGTATTCTGCTGGAGGTACCAGTAAAATAAAAACATTCCTTGACATGTCTCAATCGCCTGGATGAATTTAGTTTAATGTCACACTTGGAAATAACCTTTAATACCTTAGATTTTGGTCCAACCGTCTTAAACAAAATCTGTGTGCTCTTGGTGATTGGGATAAATGTCTAGGCATGAACAGTCGTTCAGTGGTTGTTAAAGGAAACACAAGGAGATGATGGACGGAGTGCTGAAACTTTTCAGACACTCGCCCTCAGTCACAGATCTGGGTTGAACCCATCATCGTTCTTTAGCTCACTTCGCCACCCCAGTTCAGACACAGCTATATGCAAATCAGTCTTGACCCTGTGCCTCATGGGAACAGTCCAGCCCGAACTGCCAAGCCATGTCTTCCCCGGACCGGAAACAAGCATCCTGGGACGGGTTTCGGGGTAACACCCCTCATCCGCCAGGCTAGCTTGAATCCAGTGGCAAAGTGAGCAAGGGACCCACGTCTACACCTTGGAGTTCGGTCTCCCGGTTGATCAGTTGCCAAAGACTTACTGATTTGAATCAAGTTCCCAGACAACACACACTTAAGGTTCTAATATTACCAAGGTTCTAAAAAATTCAATGCATTGTAATCCTTTGGTCTCTCAGAAATTGATCCAAAATCTAGAAAAATAAAAGCCTGTGGGACGGTAGGAATGTGTTCTCAGGACTGTACATTTGACGGCACACTTTGAGACAGCCAAAATTTCTTCTTGTTCTATATAAAGCAAGTACATCACAAACATCTATGTTTTCTATGCATTACAGGGTGTCTAGTGCTGAATGTACGAAACGAATGGATAAACTCTAAATATCGTAATGCAAAAGAAAAAAACCCCAGATTAAATTAAGCGATCGAGCAACACTACACAACGTAATATTTTACTGTAAATAATAAATGCCTATGTCAGTGGCCGCCTGCACAGACATGCAGTGGCTGACGGAGGGACGATGGGAGTGTTAGTGTTTGGGCATGGGAATCGGATGTAAGGAAAAAGAAAATACTATATTGTGGCCAGTGCGCGCACTACAACATGGGAGGGATAGGGCATACAATACAGATCGGGTAGGGCAGGAGGGACGGGGCAAGCACCAACGTGGAAGGGGGATGGCATAAGCAACACAACGCGAGGGGGGGGGAGACAGGCCAAACAACAACGTAGAAGTAGGTGGGGCAAGCAACACAACGTGGGTGGGGTGGCTCGACAGGGCAAGCAACAACGCAAGGGGAATCAGAGCCAGCAGCAATGCGGGAGGTGACACACGGCCAACACAGACAGCAGGAGGAGGGCAGGAGTGGACAAGGAACACGATGGCCAAAGGTTGGAAGGCAGGAAGGAGCAAACGACAGGACTGATAAGAGGGAGAAGGGTGGGAGGGGCAAGCAGCATGAGCTTTTATGGAGTGCTTTAGCAAAAAGTAAAGAGAAAAGTAGCTTGAGAAGCGTGAACAGTGGAACGAGATTGAGCAAGGAAATAGTACTTGGTCCAAGCGCGAGGGGAGGGCCAAACACAAGAAGAGGAATCCAAGTCTGCAAGCGCTAACCACAGTGAAGAAAGCAAATGAGGGACAAAGTTAACTAATGGTAAGCAATAAGTGGGCTAGAAGTCCCTTCTAATTAAACAAAATGTATTGCAAGTCACAGCCCATGCACTGTCTCAGGCAAGACCGAAAAGCACAGCAACCAAGCTGAGAACCCCCCTTGTAGACCTGTTCACAAGTGCCACTTCCAACTTCTTTTACCTGCTCAAAAATCCCAGCTGGGACCTGCAAAGAAGAGAACGTAGGCCTTCGTTCTTCAAGGTGGTATCTCTCTACTCTCTCCTTCTCTTCACTTTGACTGTTTACACCTCTAGGCGTCACCAAGGCCATCTGACCGAACTAACTTTCCCAGATGCTGATGTCTGGTAGACCACCACTAAGGAAGACATCGAATAGCATGACAATGAAGACAATAAACATTGAGGGCTTTGATGCTGGGGTAGAGGTGTACGTTGATACTGCCGAAGTGGATGGCATTATGAACTTTGGCTTTGAGGAGCATGTTTCCATAATGTCAAAGCTGAGGGGTGCAGGAGCAGCTACATGGCTTCAGGTGGAATAGGAAAAAGGACCTCTGGGGCCAGAGGAGTAAACAAGGAAGGAAAAGGGCAGTCTCTTGCAATAGATTAGGTTACAGGTTTTTGAAAGGGGGACAATCTTGGTAGCTATTTTTGTTTTTTTCAACACTTTATGACTTGGGTTCAAGTTCAAAGTATATTAGCCTCACAGCTCTTTCTTTCCTGCTGCTCACACAGATGTAAATTTAACTGACAAACTATTCAATGTTGTGATCATGTTACTAATTGTACACATAGTCTTTCAGAGTGTCTTCAGAAATCAAAAGCCACCACCTTCTTCTTAGGCGCCATTTTCCCCAAGAAACTTTTGCGAGGTAGATAATGCAGTGGTTGTTATAAATCACCAGACACAAACATGCACACAGGAAGGCTTCAAAGGCCAAAACCACAAGATAAGAAGGGAGGTCAAGGAGGATTGCCTATGCACTGGCATGTGTGATATGAATCGGAAGAATAGAAGTGCTATAAGAAGATACCACTAACAGCAGGTAGGGATGTTCAATATTGAGCTCTATGAAAAAGCCCTTCTGCCAAACATGTTTTGCCAGAAAACATAATTTTTGTGAGTTGTTCCCAAAATTGAATTGTATTCTGGAAGATCCACTTAATCACATAACTACCCAACAACAAAACCTCCCACCAAACAATCTCTGAAAACATTCAAATGCTAAAGGTACTCTATTAACTGTTCAACCACATATCCAAATATTCCAATTCATAACCTCTGCGGACCACAACTACCTCCCCTCAAACCTCATGCTTTGAATTCTCTGCCCACTTAGATGCAGCAAAACATGAAATAGTTCAGGCTAACAAAGACTGCAGTAAGCAGGTTCATTGCCTTTCTCGCTGAGCAAGTCCCATCTGTGTTCTGGTGCTAATCATCTCTGCTCCAAGCTCAATACCAATAGATGACCCAGTCTGCTATCATCTCATCCCGCAAACCGTCAGAGACTTTGTCTACTTTTGTCAGAGTTGTAAGGCGGTTTCATTGGTTTTGGGACATATCAGGTTCCAAATGCAAAAGGAGGACATGGTGATCCATAATGTGACTTTAGAAGTGCCTGCAATGTTCACGCTCTTTCCCATTCCATCGGATAACTGATCCATCAGAAAGTATAGTGACTTTCGAGTTCAAGATGACAGAGGAGTACCTCCAGGTTAAGTGGGAAAGATACTGCATTTAACCCAATGAAACTGAGAACACCTTGCATTGTAACTGTGCATTTTGTTGGGTTTGTTCACCCGCGTACCGATTCACACCATGCCTTCTCTTAGCATGCACCTTTGCTGTTTTGTTGCATCGTTTGGTTTCTCCTTGATGATCTCCTCAGAGTCTGCACTTCTCTGCTTTGGTTTACTACTGCTATAAACTTGCTCCGGAGGCCCCCTTGCTACCATTTGCTGCTCTCCTATCGTTATGCCACTGGAGTGTTTACTCATGCTGTGGGTGACATCTTACAATTAGTCTACACTGGTGAGTATTAACTACTACTACTACTAGAACCTCTGAATCTTCATCAACAGCAAACTCAACATGACCGCCCTGGTCAATGCCATCACCAACTCATGCTTTGATACCCTGAGCATGCTGAGGAAGATCAAATGGCTTCCAATCAGCACCCAGAAAACAGTTGTACACACCCTTGTAACAAGCAAGCTGGACTATGGGAATACTGTTCATGCCGGGATCAACCAAAAGATAATTACCAGAAGGCTGCAGACCATTCAGAACTCTGTGGTCAGAATCACTCTCAAACCCTCCTGCTGGACTCGCATCACACCAGACCTTAAGGAGCTCCACTGGATCCCCAAACTAGCACAATTTAAGGCTCTACACAACACTGGTCCAGCACACCTCCACAATTACATCTACTTTCACAAACCTTCCGGACACCACCACTCATACGGACTCCTGCATGCACACATCCCATGCATATGGATAACCAGATCCTGAGGTCGAGCCTTCCCCTACATCGCTCCCAATGCCACTAGACAGAACAGACTCTTCCTCGCTTCTTATATTCCGCACAAAGCTGAAGACCTGGCTTTTCAAGTAGTACCACTAGGCCCCAGGTTTGGCTAGACTCACACCTGTTCAGTGGCAGGATACGCTCTCGGTTGATACTGCACTCTACAAACATGCATAACATTCATATTTGAAAAAGTGTCCCCAAAGCACACTGACGTAGAACACAAACGTGGTGGGGCCTCAGAACTGCAAATATTGCCATAGAGGGTAGGTATCGGGGGGGTGTCAATCCACCAATTCTGATTCCCACAAAGGTTTACCATCTATCAAACAACATTTTTATGGCCCACCACTTCAGTTTTCTCCTCTCCCATCTTAAATCTCCAAAGAATATTCCAGCTGTGCCCCCTCCCATTACACATTGTGTTCATCTCCCCATTCTGCTGACACACCGCTGGAGGCCTCCTTTCTCTCTTAGTTTCCAAATCCCCTTCTCTGTTGCTTGCTTCCAACATTCAGCCAGCCTCATTACCCAGCCCCCTTCATTTGGAGTACCATCCTCCCAACTGAAGTCCAGGACTTTGGACCCCGGCATGAACTCTTGTAAGCACCTTCACTCAGAAAGAGTAAGGGTAAGTCCAACCAGCACAAATGGAAGGGGGTGCTCATAGCCTTAACATCTAGGGGCGTTCTCTAAACAAGGAAGACAGGCTAAGCTTTTGCAATTGGTGAAAGCTTACTTCCTCTCTCAATTGAGCTACATAATGTGCTTCAATGTCACATACATGGACTATAATATAGATATGAAGTTGGCAGTCAATGTGAGGTTAATTCACTCTAAGTAACTAACAAAAAAAGCACATTTTCTCCCACCAAAAATGCCGTACCTTTGTTGCAGCATATTCTACTGAACCATCATCATCAACTGAAATATTTTTTAATCGCTCATAAAAGGTTTCATCATAGGGGCCATCAATCTGCAATGTACTTCTAGGTAGAGAAAAAAATACAAAGGTGTTAGTTGCACAAGTTAAACACATTCATGCTTAAAGTCAAAGTATTGCACCCAAATGGCAAATAACTCTTTAAGCTATTAATAAACTGTGCGCAGAGTTCATTCAATAATGAAAAACGTTCAAAATAGGAGCATGTGATAAAAATACAAGGACAAAGCGATACTATTCTCTTAAAAAAGGAAATGAAAAAAAGTAGGTGGTGAAAGTACCCCTAACCATTGAAGAGATACGGTGCTGCATGCAAAGACAACTCATCCATAGGATCAAGTTAGGAGCTAGGATTTATATAATTTTGTTAAGACAAACAGCGGCTAAAGCCCTTCTAAATCCGCACCAAGAATGAAAACGAAGGCCAGGTTCATTTTGTAAGCATACTTAGTTTAGAGAAATACAATAAATATGGATTGTCATTCACGTGTTGTAGCCAGTATTATTCGACACATTTCTAAAGGGAAATGCAACTTGCACCACCATCATGAAATGAAAGGAACGTGTTAACTTATTTTTAAAGCAAAAAGCATCAAACTGAAGTATGCCTGGATAACCCACCTGATAAATCTTAACGGCCATCGAGGTGATAATGGCTATGATTTGAAATTTGTGGAAATAATTGAATTATTTACTCTAAATTCAGTAATACTAAAAATTATAAAAAACGAAAAGGAACAAAGCCTGGTCACGATAATATTCCAGTGATGATTTTAAAATCAAAGAGGAAATGATGAGCCCAAAACTTAGTTCCAATTTTAAGTTTGGCCTAAAGACAGCTTTGGCAGTCTTGCTAGCCTGGTAGTAAAAAAAAAGAAAAAGAAGAATAAAAATACATGTATGTAGGGGGCTTTTAGTCAATTGTATTTACCAATAGCTGCTAGTACCTGTTGATTGCCATCTCTTTGATAAAAACCAAGAAATGTAAAACTCATGATCATGAATCGGCTTTGGCATATTTATTTATCCTATGGCAAATGAGCACAATTCATTATACTAGCAAATATTTGTGTGCAAAATGTTATGTTTAAGCCACAGCCCCTCAGTTTTGTGAAGGTCATTTCACACACTTGCTTCTTGTTCGAGAGGAACACAGAGTACCCACTTAAGGTACAACAGTTTCATGAAAGAGTATGCCATCTGATTTGAGAGGGACCTCCACTAACCACTTGGGGTACTGACTGTTTGTGGAGACTTCAGTTGGATCTGACTCGAGAGGGACACCTAGTAAGCACTTTAAGGACTTCAACTTAGTGAAAGAATTTTGTGGATTTTGAATCCGACTCGAGAGGGGACTAGTAAAGACCGGAGGTTCTGTAGTCTGCGAACGTCTTGTCAGCCTCAAGGAAAATTTACATAAATATTAATATTACTCAGTGGCAGTTGCCACTGGGTAGTTATAGTCAGCTCCATGTTTCCATAGGAAATGCAGTTTTTATTTTGCTTGCAACTTTGGCGCCGTTTGATGAATCCTCATGAAACTTTCCAAAAAACATTCTTCCACCTCAGCTTCTTCCTGGAATCTTTTGGGGTGATCCGTCTAGGAGGGGCAGAGAAAATGAGGGAGTCTCAAAACAGGTTTTCCCTAATTCCCGGCACAGCTAATTTTGAAGTGGAGGGGGGGCATGCAGCCCCCACCCACGTCTGTTCAAGCCCAGTGGACCCCATCTCCCCCAAATACATTTATTTTAAAATGAGAGGGGGGCTGCGCACCTTCCTCCTCGAGCCATTATCGGCCTCAGGCACGCCATCCCCTGGACACTGGGACCCCTGCCTTTACTCTCTCAGACATGGAACAGAACTTTGCTCCAGCAAGGCGGGAGCAGTAAAACAATTCTGCTCCGGGCAGGAGCAAAGGTAAGGTGCCGGCTCCTGCCTGCACCTAGTGCTGGCTGGGGAGTTAACTAGGGCTACATGGGCCTTGGGGCTCCCCCACAGCCCCCAACAGTGTGGGTGGGCACCACAGTACTCACCACTATTTATTTGTTTTAAAAGGCCCGGCTCCAACCTGGAGAGCAAGTTGGGGCCACGGGGGTCTGGTGCTCCTCACCAAGGCCCAAGAAAAAGGTTCAGCTGTGGGCACCGTTGCTCCCACTTAAGAAAACAACATGCTGGCTCCTGGCGGAACCCAGTATGGTTGCGGGGCTGGGGCCGCGGAGGCCCTCTGGCTCACCATACAAAATTTAAAACATGGGTGTCCTGGGTGGGTACCAGGACACCCATAAAGATCTATATCTTAAAAAAAAAGGGGAAAAAATGAGCAGCAGGAGCCGCTCGTTTATTATTCATTAGTCCTTGAAGGAGTGCCCAATAATGCCCACGGGGGCCCTTTATACCTTTTTTTAGCTGGTGATGTCTCTAGAAGGGGCAGGGGCACCACAAAGCATTTTTCTAATGTTGTGGGGGGTTGCAGGGAGTGCAGCAGCCCCCAGTAACATTAAAAACAGTCTCCTGGGTCCTTAAATCCATGATCCCAGGGAGAACTTAGCCATATTTTTGTGGTTATTTTAATGATTGCGTTTTATGAGCTGAAAAATTTTAAAAGACTCGGAGACAAATAGGTTTTATTTTATTTTTAAAAACAGGTCTTTCTTTTAACATTTTTCAGGCCACAAAATCTAATTATAAAAACCATGAAGAACACTAAAAGTTTATTTGAGTAGCAAAAGTATATATGCAAATGTTTATGATGAGGCCCCAACCCCCCAGCTTTGGGAAAGACATTTCAGGTGGCTGCATCTGAATCGAGGAGTACATCCAATAATGACTTGAGGCACAGCAAGTTTGCGAAGGTCTTACCAGCTGCATCAAAAATTCATAGTAGAAATGCAAATGTATATTTTTGAATACAATGACCTTTCAGTAAATATCTATTGGTTTGCTCAGTTGATATTTTGCATCTTTCTACCACTCCCCAAAAATAAGGCAGTGGGATGCAATAAAAACAACTACACATTGACACACATATATAGGACTACAGAAGAATTGATTTCTAAAAGTAGGTTTGAAGGCTCTTTAATTTTACCAGTGACTGCAGGCACCTATGTATATATACTAGGTTGTCATCAAAAGAGTACCTTAATTATAAAGACCTGTATTGAAAGTTGCAAAATTGGCTACTCAACATAAAGAAGCTTTGGCATATGTATTTATCATATAGATAACGAGGACAAACCGTTAAATGAAGAAAAGTGTATATGTAAATGTTTATGTTGAAGCCACAACCCCCCACCCCCAGCTCTGTGAAGACCATCTGAAACACCTGAATCACTCAAGAAGGATGCCTAGTAACAATTTGAAGTACTGCAGCATTTTGATAGACTTGTTAAGCAGTTGCTTATGGCTTGAGGAGGACATCTAGTAATGGACGGTAAAAGGTACTAGAGCTATGCAAAAGGCCAGATCTATTGGCATTGCCAATGTTTGCTTAGATGGGTGTCTGAATTAGGACATTTTCCCTCAAATTATAAGCTAATAAGTCATTTAGACATAGCAACAAAAACATTCAAAAATTATATAACAATAAGTTGCTGGGCAAGGAAAACAATGTAATTCAAGGGTGGGTTTAGGGAGAGGCACTTGATGGTCGACCACTGTTTCTCCCTATAGGCATTAGCACAGAATTCAATTGAACAAGTGTGGAGTTTAAACTGCTGGTTTGTTGACAGTTTTTGATTTCGTCAACAGAGTAAATCTTTGGAAGAAATTACTGAATTATAATACCTCTCTAGGCCTTCTCTCAGTAATTTGTTCCCTCATTATGTTGAAGTGGGCACAGGTTAAGAGACACTTCACCAGTCATTGTTACTTAAGAAGGCAATTAAGAATGGCTTGAAGCAAGATGGCATCTTGGCCACAAAATTATTTGCTCTATATTTAGAGCACTAAAAACTTTGCGAACTAAACACCTTCTCGCTCTCAAAATAGATGGGACTCAAGATCCTTGCTTGCTCTGTGCAGACGACCTTGTACTAATGGATTACAGGTCCTTAGGCTTCCAGAGGAAACAAGCAGCTTTGTATCTTTGTTGCTTTTGAAATATTTGGCCGTATATATAGAAAACACAAAAAAGAATGTTTTTTGATAACAAACTTCTCTTAGTCTTTTGCAGGTGGCATACAGGTACAGATAATCTCGTACAAATATCTAGACAAAGTTTACATCATCGATGTATAGGCTGGAACATCTCGACTTAATGGCAACAAGGGCCCTGGTAGCTTGTTGAGGTTTAATTTTTAAAAATGTACGGCCAGCACTGGATCCACTAATAACAGCTTTTAAAATCAAGACCCCTACAATAGAGCTATATGGTGCACAATTGTGGTCTTGCAATACAAAGGTCTCCTGGAGGGGCACAATTGGTAAATTGTTTGAGCCTCCATCCAAATGCTATGACTCAGACTCTTGAGTGTGATTAGGATCAACCGCTTGGCAGATTGTGGCTGGCAAAAACATTATTAAACTCCGTGTATAACTTCGGGACCACAAAATAAAATGTCATGTAAATTCTAGAAGGAAATTCAAAATAAGCACTAGGCTAAACAAACCCTAAATAAGATACATCACTATAGAAATCAGCATATTAAACCCGGATGAGTCAGAAATTGGGATGCCGTTCCTTTCCGCCAGGATCTAAAACAATTAGCCTTTCAATCATCACTGGGAAAAGGTAGGAAGTATTTAGAAACCAACCCCCACATGCATCAAGGTAGGCTTTTGCGATTCCTTAATTGCGATTAATAAGGAATCGCAATTATGGAATGGCAAAAGCCTATGCATGTAGGAATCGCTAAAAAAAAGTAGCGATTCCTACACATTCCTTAATTGCGACATGCAAATTGCGAGTCCCAATTAAGGAATGGCTTTCCATTTATTCCTATGGGACTACAGGCTCATAGGAATAATTAGGAATTGCATGCACAATTTGCGAGTACTCATTAGGTACTCGCAAATTGCGCATGAAATTTCAAGGGTGCCAAAAGGACACCCTGTTGCACCCCTGAAATTGTAATGTGAACCCATGTTGCGCACACAAATGCCCCAAGGGCATGTGTGTGTGTGTGTGTGTGTGTAACATGTAACTTTGAAAAATGCACTTTAGTGCATTTTGCAAAGTTTTCGCAAATTACCGTCCAGTTTCATTTGACGGTAATTTGCAACCCCCAGTAGCTAAATCGCTATTCCAATTTGCATCATGCATTGCATTTAAGGAATCGCAATTTGCGATTCCTTAAATGCGATCGCAATTTAAGTAATCACAAATTCTGCGATTACTTAAATTGCGATTTTTGCATTTGGGATGATGCCAAATGCAAAAATACCGGTCGCAAAGGGGCAGATTCTGAGAATCTGCCCGTTTGCATCCAGTTTTAAGTTTGATGCATGGGGCCCCAAGTCTTTAATGGATCTCACTAGATCTGCTTTAAGCAGTGGGAAAAGTTGTTATACAGGAATAACGTGGCAGATTATAGAATGGGATTTTGCTGCATAACCTGGGACTCTGGCCCAGGTCTACAACGTTTGGCTTCCCCACCCACAGGTGACTGGACTGAGTTCAGTGCACTATTGCCCGAGTGGGGGTGTCCAGGTTCTTGTGGCCCCACAGAACCCAACTGAGCATACTTGCTGGTGTGGTGTCCTTCTTTCTTTGTTACCAACAGTTCTGTGAAGGGGTTAAGAATAAAGTGGTAATTCAGACCCTATTTTGTTATTAATAATAACACACTCAAGAAATGCATAAAGAAATGACACTATATACACATTTGAAAACAGTCTCGTCTTGCTGCTTATTACAAGTGATAACCACACCAAATAGAATTAAAACAGTATTTGAGCATGTTGCGAGCAGCGAAAATTAAATGAACTGTTCTAGCTTAATTTGAATGCATCTATTAACCAAACACCATAAAGACTACTTCTATGCACTACACTAGGAGAGCATGGAGTAGCTAAATTGCATCTGGAGCGAAGGTCTTCAAACATTTTTGCTCTAAGCCCCTCAAATAAAATGTTGTGAAGCCGGGGACCCCTCCAAACGTTTATGGCAAGGATTGGGGGAGCTGGAGGCGCAGAGATGAGCACAGGGTGCAGGATTTATGAGATCATTTTAGGGAAACTATCTGTAGCTTATAATCCACAATAAATGTGATATTTATAAAAGAGCAAATTCATCAAACAAAAACATAAATTGACCAAAACACTCTGCTTCCCATAATTAGGGTGTGTGAGCCCGACACTCATCCCCAATGCAACTGCACCAGCTTCACTAACAATAGCTGCGGACCCACCATGCCTGATCATCATTCCAATCTTGAAACAGGATCACCGTCCATTTTTTTTTTTTTTGAGGTTTTATATAGGACAAACTGCTTTTGAGCACTTTAAATGAGCACCAGGGCAAACCAAAAAAAAAAATCTAAGGCTCAGGGAGATTAAGTGATTTTTTCTGAAACACAGGATGTGGAGCCAACACTGGGACTTAAACCTGGTTCCCCAGTTCCAAAGTCAGAAGGTCTCACCATTAGGCCATATCTCCTCCCTTACAGAAAAAAATGAGACCACATACATTACCCCCCTTTCTGCAGAAAAGGTGCCCTCAGGCCTAATGCTAGCAAAGAAAATGAGCCCTAGACCCTTTTTTCTTTAAAGAAAGACATAATTTTGATACAGTGGTCTGCTCAGACCCCAGACCCCAATGCAGCTGCCCCTGCTTCACTTCACTGTTGATAGCTACTGCCTTGCCAAGTGTGCTGTCTCCTCTGCCCTTTTTAAAAATAAAAAAAACCAGGGGCTCTCATCTTGCTCCATCAACCTCACTGCCATATCTTTGATGCCAACAGTAAGGTGTCTCCCCTGCTTCAATTTTCTCCACCTGTGGACCATTACTTCGACGTCCGAAGCAACAATGGCACAGCAAGTGTGCACCGGTCCCTAATGCAAGCAAGGAAGAATAGTAAAAGAGGCACAGAGTTTAGTTGGCCTCTCATACTGCCGAGCTCTGGTGGCACTGCATCTGCAGTACCATTCATACCTACAGCTCTGGGGAGCAGGCTGTCTGCCCTGCCCAACCCATTGGGCCATCACTCAAGCAGGCACAAACCAAGAGTTGCTTGGGCCTGTTCCATGCACAGCAAGCGTGACTAAGACCCTATTACTAGCGAACGGGCTCACACTTCCCTTTTTCGTGCTACAACTAAAACTGGGGTGCAGTGGCCATTCTCACCTCAGGCCCCAGTCCCAGAGCACGTGCTGCACTAATGATAGTAATAGTATAAGAGTAGGTGCTGCAGCAGCCTGTCGGGGCCTCTTGTGATAACCTGGAGCGCAAACCTCTCTAATTTAGAGGTCAAAATTCATGGGGTTTATATAGTGTTGACCACTGACGTTTAGCCTACATTGGAAGACTTCCAATTAATCCAAGACATAACTGGTATGAGCCAGTATGACGAAAGTATGTCAACTCTGACTATATGCTCATTTTACACCTCTGTCAGACCTTGAAATATAGATATTGAGTAGCTTGTAGCAGACCTGTGTCGCTTTATGTGTTAGCAAAATCATTGTTTATGAATTGACACTTTCACTGGTTCTGGAAAAGATAATGACTCGCTGAATTTGGACTAAAGGCAGACAGGTTAAATTAAAATGCTCAAAATGGAGTCCGGCATACAGATTTTACGCCAGTCTGAGATTCTGAAAGTAATAGTTGGTGTAAATCCTATATATATTCATTCACAGGTACAGCTTCTCATTTACAATTGCAGGAGGGGGAATGTTTATAAAGGTGAAAAAAAGAAAACAGGTGGTTGGATTGTTTTTATCTCTGCATTGTATATATTTTTTTTTTTTTTTTAAATTTTATTGTGTCAATATAGCCAATACCATGCAGAGCCCTGTAACCCAGAGACGTCTGCCATATCGTTCATACATATACGTACAGGCAATAGACCATTGTATATATATATATTTTTTTTAAAACCCCAACTCCCATCCCAACTCCCCTCCCCCTACCCCCCAACCCCCAAAGATCGCACTCCCTACTAGTCTTACTCTCCCCCTTTGGTCCATCCCGCTATCCCCTCGCATCGTACGCGCCCCCGCGCTGCCCCCCACGACCACCGATATCCGTGAGCGGCTGCCCCTATGGATCGATCTCCCTCTCTACAGGGGGTTCCAGCCCAATGCCACGGTAATCTGCCCATCTTTTCCAGATCTTATAGTGCTTGCGTGGGCACCCCCTGGCCTCGAAAACGGGCAGCTCCAGCCCCATACAGAAGTCCAGACCATTCTTCCATCTCATCATGGAAGGGGCTCATGCCGCCTTCCACTCCCTTGCAATATCTCGCTTGGCCAGGGTAAGGCCCAGCAACAGAAGATGACGTTTGTATATATTGCCCCTTATATCCTCCATGACATGAAGTAAAGCCAGCCGCGGCGAGCGGGGGAGCTCCCACCCCAATACCTCCGAGAGGCACGCCAACACTCCCCGCCAGAATCGATCAAGGGATGCGCACTGCCATATAGTGTGAAAGAATGTGCCCTCTTCCCTGCCACACCTCAGGCACTCCGGGGATGCAATCAGCCCCGCACGCCACAGCCGCGCCCTCGTGAAGTACACCCGGTGCAAGTATTTAAAATTGAACCAACCGGAGCCTCATGGCTATAGCAGCACCCCGCGGGGCGGCCAGCGCCTTCCTCCAATCCTCCTCCTCCAGAGCGCCCACATCTGCCTCCCAGTCCCCCCGAAGTTTGCTCAGTGTGGGGGAGCTGTGTGTAACAAGGGATTGATAAATCCTGGACATTTTTTTATCCGGTAGATCCCCCATGAAGACTTTTGCCTCTAATGGGCTGAAGTCGGGAAGAGATTCCAGTCCCACCAGTGCGGGCGACAGGGCGTGCCTGAGCTGGAGGTATCGAAAAAATTGCTCGCTTGGCATATGGAACTCCCTCTGTAGCTCATGGAAAGATTTAAGTGTCGTCTCTCTCACTACATCTCCCAGCGTGGAGATGCCAATGTCATCCCAACCCTTAAAACCTTGCAGCGCCGCCAAGTGGGGTAAACGCCCATTGTGCCACAGGGGAGTCTCCAGAGTCAAGGTCTGCCACCATCCTATACGGCGCAAGGCCTGCCTCCAGATTTGAAACACTACCTGCGTGACCGGGGGCAGCGAACCCCTCAATGACGCCGAGTAGAGGAGCGTGTGCAGCGTGTGGCGTCCCATAAGCTGCCGTTCCAGCGCATACGCCGGGTCTCCCCTGTCCCCATACCACCACTCGTTAAGGACTAGAAGATGTGATGCTTGATAGTATGATAGAACATCCGAGGCCGCCAGCCCTCCACAGTAGGTGGACAGGAAGCACGTCCGCACAGCCACGCGCACCTTACCCCCATCCCACAGGAATTGCCCCAGCACCGAGTTCACCTGTCTGAACCAATCGGGCTGAATCTTATACGGGTGGTTCTGGAGCTGATATAGGAGCCGAGGGAGCGCCACCATTTTATATATTTCCGACCGCCCATACAAGGTCAAAAGCATACAAGACCAGATTTTAATATCGGAGCGGACGCGCTCCCATACTGGGGCCACATTCCGCTCCCAGGAAACCGCCGGCACATCCGTCAAGAACACCCCCAAGTACTTCAGTCCCCCCACCGCCGACTGAACCGAGGAAGCCCACGTCCCCATTGTCGTGCGCTCTCCCAGCGCCCACAAGGTGGACTTGCGAGGGTTCATATACAAGCCTGACGTTTCCCCGAAAACCTGCATGATGCGCAGGAGCCGTGGCCCGGTCCTGTCCACATCCGTAAGAAAAAGGAGGACATCGTCTGCATATAGCGCAATACGATCGGACAGACCCGTGGCCCATTCGAATCCCCGAACCTGCGCGTCCATGCGTATCCACCTAGCCAGCGGCTCCATAGCAAGAGCGAAAAGATATGGGGACAAGGGGCACCCCTGCCTCGTTCCGCGTCCCAAGGAGAAAGTAGGAGAGGTCGCTCCCGCTACTCGCACCGCCGCGTGAGCTCCGTGTAAAGGAGCGTTATGTAAGAAAGAAACCGGGGACCCAGATTAAGTCTACTGAGCAATGCGAATAGATAAACCCAGCTGAGGGAGTCAAACGCTCTATCCATGTCCGCCAGTAGCAAGGCCGCTGGCTGTCCAGTCTTTTGTATGGCCGCTACTGCCACCTGCGCCCTCCGTATATTATGCCTGGTTGCCCGCTGGGGCATGAATCCCGCCTGGTCCGGAGGTACTAAGGTGGTGATATGCGGCAAGAGACGGTTCACCAATGCTTTCGCCAATATTTTAGCCTCCACATTTAGAAGTGATATGGGGCGATAGGAGGCATGTTGGTCCGGAGGCCGACCCGGCTTATAGAAAACCACAATTTCCGCGTGACGCCAGTCCGCCGGGAGTGCCCCCCTATCTCTGGCCTCCTCGACCACTGCCCGATAATACAGGACCACTAGCGTGCGATACCGGCAGAAGAATTCGCAGGGAAACCCGTTGGGTCCCGGGGCCTTGCCTGGGTTGAGCTCCCCCAGTGCCACACCCAGCTCCTCGTCGGTCAGGGGGGCCTCCAGCTGGTCCCTCACCTCGTCGGACACCCCAATTGGAGGTAGGTCCGCAAGAAACTTATCTATAGTGGCACCTGGTAAGCATTCCCGCGGAGCGTACAGGCCTGCAAAGTAGGCAGCAAAGTTCTCGGCCAAAGCTGGGGGATCTGTAATCGGCCGTCCCGCCGAGTCCCGAATGCCCGGAAGCTCCTGGGCCTGGAAGGTGCCCTGACAGAGACGGTGCAGCATCTTACTAGACTTGTCCCCCCATTGATACACTCGGCTGCGCGTCGCCAGCCAGATTTGCCACGCCTCATCGAGCAACAGGGCAGACGATGTCTGCTGCGCATACAACAATTGCCGCACGTTTCGCTCCCGCCCGTCCCCATGGCCCCAGCGCTCGAGCTCCTCCACCGTCGCCTCCGCTTGAACCAGTGCCTCCCTACGCTGTCTTCGGGCCGCCGCGCACCACGATATATAGACTCCTCGTAGGGTGGGCTTCATAGCCTCCCACAAGCTCGCGGCGCTAGCGACCGATCCCTCATTGGCCAACAAATACTCAGCCAGTGCCTCGCTCATGTGGGCCCCATATTCTGCATTTTGCAGGTTCCATGTGGACAATCTCCAACGAAACTGTGGCCTAATCCTACCGATACATATCTCAACGGATATCGGGGAGTGATCAGACAGGCCACGAGGCAATATCTCCGCCGCCACCACCCTATCCACCGCCGCCCGTGGGACAAAGATGTAGTCAATCCGGGATAGCGAGTGGTGCACCGCCGAGAGGTATGTGTAGCCCCGCTCATTGCATTGTATATTTTTAAAACCTTTAGTTTGAAGGTATTCTATTCTGACTCACCCATGTCGTTTATAGCAGAAATGTGTAATGAGGATGAGCAACTGGACTTGGAAGTTATCTTTTATATGTATAGAAAAGTTTTTAAGAATGGGTTTTTAGTATTTTTATTAATGGCGATAAAACATTATTCAAGTCAAACATTGATTTACCATGTTGGCCTGAGTTGTGAATTAAATTAAAGTAGGACATGGTTTACAATCTGAAAGGCATAATAAAGACCCCCGGATTGCAATTTCCCATTTTACCAGCAGTGCGTGACACAATATGTTCCTTTTAGAACCACTAAATGTAGTCAATATCACAATGCTCTGTATCTCATCTTAGGGTTTCGATTTGAAGAGTTAGCCTCTCCTTTTTCATTTCAAAGGGCTCTTTCCGGTCTTTGTATCCACTGCCTGCCTCTTCTCCCCGAGCACAACATTGGCAGTGTGCCTCTTCTCTCCGAGCACAACCATCTCTAAGTCATATCCATGTTTAACCTGATCTCTATTCATGTGTTTCTGCAAAATGCCCAGCGCTCATTTCAAAGATTACAACTACTCCTTTTATGGAAAGTTTCACCCCAGCAACACAAAACTCCCTCACCTCCTCTAGCTCAGCTATTAACCCCACCAAACATGTGCATGAAATCACATAGCCCCCTTTTCCCACTAATGATTACACCTAACTTCTATTATTTAAACTACCACAAAGAAACTTGAGTGAATGCATGAAATGATCTACTTGACCACACAAGACTAATCCCAACAACCAACAATAAAACTGGACTAACCACTAATCTTGGGTTCGGAATCAACATGCTGTCTGGCGAAAGAGTTTCAAACCTTTGTGAGGGGTAGTAAGTGCTCTATAAATGCAAACTAGACTACAATACAAAGTCAAATTACATGCATTTCACACAACCCTAGTAATTTTCCAGGGGTTCCTTCAGTTGATGATGCCACTTTATTATGTTGTCAACTTCCTGCTAAAGATGGCCACTCCATGATCGTCCTGTTTTCAGCACTTAATTTGAGACAGTGGTTGCAGGTGGACCCGACAGCACTCATTTTTGGGAACCTGTGTTAGGCCGGTCAGCCTTGGGGTCGTCTTCCCCCAAACTTTTGCCTTCCGTCTACATTTTTTCTGATCTCGTGTTGGCTGGCATTAGGACTCTGCTAACCAGTACTAAAACGCAGGTGCGCACTCCTTAAAACATGGTAATACTGGCTTATCCCCAACCGGCATATTAAATGTACTTGCGAATCTCTAGTAAAGTGGTACTACATGTACCCAGGGCCTGTAAATGAAATGTTATTATTGGGCCTACAGCACTGATTGTGCCACCAACTTAAGTAGCCCTTTAAACATGTCTCAGGCCTGCCATTGCAGAGCCTGTATGCGCAGTTTTAAACTGCCATTTCGAACTGGCAAAATGAACCATTTGTCAGGCTCAAACCTTTCTTTTTAATACATAGTCACCCCTAGGGTAGGCCCTGGACAGCCAAATGGGTAGGGTGCAATGTATAAACATAGTATATTTACTTCTAAGTTTTAAATGTTCTGGTAAGGAAAAACTCTTACATTCATTTTTCACTACTGCAAGACCCATCACTCCCATAGGATAACATTGGAGTTGCCTTATTAAGTTTCATTTCCAATTGGGAAGACATAACTAGTTTATGTTTGGTGTCTCTGGAATCACAATTTAAAATACTAACTTCTGGTGAAGTTGGCTTTTAAATTGCAATTCCGAAAATGCCACTTTTAGAAAGTTGGCATTTTTCCAGCCTTATCCAATTAATACCTGTAGCCTGTCTCTGGTCACATGACTGGGTGTAGCTAACAGTTGGGCTTTGTGCATTCCTCCTAGACAGCCACACACAATAGGGACCATAGGTATGTCTGGATGGGCCATCACTGGCAGGATGGGAGGGAAGGCCTGAATACGCTGTGTCCTGGCTCCACATAAAGGGATGTATACCCCCTGTAGTTAGTCTGGAGCCAGGACAGAGAAGGCAGGATGACTGGGGACTTCAAAGGGAAATCTCTAGAAGCTTCTCTCCCACTTCAAAGGCACAACTGGGTATAAATAGTGTGCCTCAGATACCACCCTTTCAGTTCACTTCTAAACCTGTTGATACTCTGCCAGGAAAAAGGACTGCTGTGTTGCTGAAGGACTTCCACTCTGAAGGACTGCACTCTTCTGGACACCTGATTTGCTGTGCTGACCTGCTGCTCTCTTGCCAGGGTGAGAAGGACTGGACCTGCAGCTCTTGAATCCAGAACCCAGAGTGACTCCAAGGGCTTCCTGGCTGGCCTCTGATCTGAAGCCTCAGGAACATAATAGGCTTTCAACAACCTTGGATGTGCACCTGGACTCTACCATCTGTGTGTCTACCCGGCCAACTGGTGCCGCTCCAGCCTTGGACCCTTGGAAGTGGGCTTAAGATGCTTTGTCAGCCTCTGAGGACCCAGCAAAACTGACATCTCTGCTGCGCAGTGCAACCCAGAGCAGAACTGACGCGTCTCAGCTGCTGCATGAATTGGACCCATTGCAAAGACTTAAGTCGCCACCGCAGACAGCATCGCCTTCGGAACCGCCACGCATCCCTGGCGCAGGCCCTCGCATATCTCATCGATAGCAGCCTTGCCGCTGATGCCGGACTCCACATCGCAACTTCACAGCTCCTTGGAAGAGACATGGCCCCAAGTGCGCGACGCATCGCCCCGACTGCGCGACGCATCCCAAACACCTGATTTTGCATCGGAAGCTCTTGTTGGTAACACAGGATTTAAAGTACTCTGTTCAGCTGGCCTAACAGGGTCCCTGTAGCCGGCAATGGCTTGGTTGTGGTCGGTCTAAACTTGTAACTTTGTCCCGATCCGGCATGCCCAGGTATCCACAGTTGGCGCTTTTTGCCTTTTGATGCTATATCTTTAAAAACTTTCAAAATTCAATACCTCTAGTTCTACTAATTGGATTTTTGTTGTTGTTTTGGTCTGGTTTTATTTATTAAAAACTACTCTAAGTTTGTAACTCTGTTGTGGGCTCCTTGTGTGATATGTTTTCACAGTGTTACTGTTGCACAAATACTTTACACATTGCCACTGAGTTAAGCCTGACTTATGTGCAAAGCTACCCACGGGTTAGGTATAGGTTAATTTAGAGTTTGTGACCTCACCCTGAGAAGAATTGTGGTTGTTGATTGAGGAGGGTTTCAACCCCCTCAACCAGTACCCAATTTCCTTACAACCGGCACATATTTTTCCTTAAGAGACTTTGATACAGAGAAAGAGAGAAAAACAAAAAAGGGGGAAAGGAAGAGAAAGACAGAAAAACAGTGACAAAGAGAACAATCATTGGCATAGCCAATAGGTCTCGCCTTTGGGGCCTTGTAAGTGTTTTGACAGAGCTATGGGCTTTTATAACGTTTTTAATATGTGTTGTATAATATTGTGAATGTTGTGCAGCATGTTTAAAAGTTTTACGGTATAATAAAAAAAAAATTATAACCATTTCTGGCAATATGCTTCTGTCGCTCTCAGGCCAGGGTCTTTTCCTGAACATCTCTCAGAACGTCTCTGCAATTAGGCATGCCAAATGCCAAGACCGATTGACTATGCCAATGCTTGTTTGCTTCAGGAGTAATGATTTCCGTTTGCAAATGAATATACTGCTGCAAATAGGCCATACATATAAACTCTATAAGGGAGTGAGTCTGGGAAGATAGAGCAGACTCTTCAAATTAAAATAAAATGCTAAGTGTGAGTTTCCTATTAAAGTCTGGCTGCAGTAAAGCTCCGCGTCAACTTTTGCCATGGTGAACACTTGGAACTCGGGGATCTCTGAGGACCCACTCTGGTCATTCTCTTAATTGGATTCATAGAGGTGTTGAGACGAGAGGTGTAAAGGCCAGGAAGCCCATGATAGCAGCTTTTTTTCTATAATGACTTCTTGTGTCAGCCTGATTTACGGTGTAATGGGAGACGTTACTTCACACAGTTTACACATTTTGCTCCTCGAAAATTAAACACAATGCACTATCCTATGGTGTTAAATGGCTCCGAGACCTAAAAAGGTAAAAGCAAAGAGTGGCGATGTGTCCGACACACCTTTGTTTGGTATTAGCTTTAAAACCAGTTGAATTCTAGTTGGGAAACTACAGAACAATTCTAGTGTGTGCGTGGTTGAAGACATTCACTAGTATAAAGAGTGAAATGCAGACAAAGTAACACGACTCTCTTGAAGTTATGTGCGCATCTAATATACTAACCAATTATTCTGCATCTCTTCACTTAAATGAGGATAAATTGTGTTTATATAGTTCCTAGCGCCTTACTATATAGTGCCTCCAGGCGCTGCAATCGGTTTAAAATGGCCGTTTTTGTTACTACTAAACAACAGTACAGAAGGCTCGGATGCTCAGTCAGGATTCAAACTTGCAATCTCAGTGCAGATTTTAGAGGTGAGGGTTAAACTGGTAGAGCCATCTTGAGTGCATTTGTCATGTAATTGACACCTCCGTGTTTCGAGGCGCATTTCACACATTTGGCATTCGTGGTTTCAGGGCTCTGAAAAAAACCATTAAAGATATGTGCAAATTCTGATTATTGCATGTGCCATCCCGAGAGTGCAATTATCTTCTTGAACATCCGCAGCATGAGCTCATCCTACTGCACTAGCTTGTCAGCAAGAGGAACTAAATACCAGCGCACTTCAAATGTTTCAACAGTTTAACTTAACTATTCTTTGGAGGACAGTGGGAAGTGATTTGGTGCGACGAGTTTAAACTCACTGTAGCACCCCCAACGCCCCCCCCCCCCAAAAAACAAGCATTGGCCGCGCGGCAGTAAAAGTAACGCAGCACGGCCGTAAAAGCGAAAGTCATCGCGATCGCTCTGAAAGCGAAAGTGATCGCGATGACGCGCTAAAGCACGAGTTTTCAAAGTGCTTCTGAAGGCTAGCGGTTCACGTGTGCACGCTCGTGTGAATGCATAGGCCAGCCAGCAGCACTTTGAAAACTCACCTCCAAAATGTCTCTCTGAGCCAGCGCATGCGCTGGGCTCAGCGAGACCTCAAAAGCATGAATAACAATAACCGGCAAGAGTAAGATAACAAAGCTAAGGTATGTCTGGTAGCTCATGAAAGAGGCAGGAGGGGGGGATCAGGACTTCATAACCCTGGCATTCACCGCCCGACTTTATAGCGTAGGGTTGGGGCTTCTGAGCAAAACATTGGGCTACGGCAGTTAATCTTTTACAAATTAAGCACTGTATATATCTAGTGCATGGCACTGCACTCTGTCACAGATGCATGTGAACGAGATATTACTTGGGATACGAAAACCCCTTAAGTGCCGGCCAGCAACCTGGAACAACTTCAACAGAATATGAGGAGGCTTAATTTTGGGCAGGATCATTACAGCGCTCCCACAAATCCAGAAAGAGAGGTCCCAACAGATGGTCAAACCCCTTTTATCTGAGCTGAAAATTGGGGAAAGAAATGTATTTGAGGTCACCAGCATTCAGTATGCATTACAGATATACATTACAAAACCTGGTGTACAGAGTCCCCTGAACCAACATGCCCATACAGTGCCAGTGGGTAACTGGTAGGTATCACAAGAAGTTAACACAAGTAGCTTCCCTTATCTTCTTGAAGGAAAGAGGATACCTTTTAGAAGCAAATACTGTCTTGGGCGAGTGCCAGGCAAGACATGCACATGATGCCACCATATTCTAAATTTTAAGACAGTTTTTCGATTGGATTTCACTTTAAACCAAGTTGGGGCAAGTGCAGGTATGGCATTTCAGTTTTAGAGTTTCAACGCCAAAATATATTATTTGTATTCACCTTAGATTTGTAAGGAGAATGTTTACTTTTCCAAATGGTGAAATTATTGAACTGTGTCTTCTTCTGGTACACTGCAAAGTGTTCATATAATCCAGCTTGTCTTTAATACTAAAAACTATATAAACTAACACACATTCTTCTATCTAAAATGTGTGTGAGGAAACCAAGAAAGACATGTTGCAAAAATGAAGAATTTAATTTACATAACTATCTTTTTTTTTTTGTGAAAACTTTCTTTATTGGCATTTATAGATAGTATAACACACGGGCACAGGCGATCTCGCCATTATCACATAGGTTTACATTTCAAGTGCACCCGTGCACAGTCCATACAATCGTGCAGCCTTCTGGCCCCTCAAGCCGTTCGTCGCTGTCCTGAGTGGGGCTGCAGATGTGTGCCCGGGTCCAGCCTCTGGGTGCACCCTACTGGAGCGCGCCATAATCGCCTCGCCGCAGGGGTGCCATGCAGTAGGACTACACCCCCTGTGAGGGGCGTCGCAGGGGCTATAGAAGTGCAGCCATTAAGTAACCATGAACTAACTGGGGGCGGAGAAACCGGGGAAAGGGAGGGTGCACTGTGTCGCCTTTCGGGAGTACTGGGAGCTGCGCGCTCATATGCTGGACCATCGTGTGGGAAAGGACCGGGGTAATCGCGCACGCGGAGGTGAGGAGGGGGCAGGGGGGGCGGGAGCATCCAAAATGGCCTATGAGGACTCTGGTCGTGGGGCCTGGGGGGACAACCTCTGCATTTACATAACTATCTTGTAAGTAATTTCCACACAAGCAAACCGTAAGTGGAGATCGAGGGTTATGGCTCTTTTTGTGGTAAGGGAATAAAGTACGGATATAGATAGGGGTGACCAGACATCCCAGTTTTTCCCGGGCAGTCTCGGGTTTCGGTGGATTGTCCCGGTGTCCCAACACATTTCTTCATTTTGAATAAATGTCCCGGTTTTTGGGACAAAGGTCAGGTAATTGCAATTTTTTATGAGAATTGGAAGGCATGATCTCATTACACGGGCGCTTCAGAAGAATGGAAAAATGAAGCAATTTCCATCGGGCAGTACAGGAGGAGTTCAGCTGCATACTCCTAGCAGAGGGGAGACGGGGTGGGGACATGGAGTGGAGGTCCTGCCATATATAATGTTAAGTAAATGTAGGGGGGTGGTTGGTGTGTGTATATATATATATATATGTTAATTTACTCTTGTATAGCGCATATAGACCGACAGGTCTCTTAGCGCTCTGGGAGAGGGAGAAAACATGGTCATTGATGATATATTCAGCCAGGTCCTTGCAGGATCAATGTATGTCATTGTATTAATATCATGCCACCGACAGAACAAACAAACACACAAACAAACAAAAACACACACACACACACACACACACAAACACACACACGAGATGAATATATACAAAAATTAAGAGAAAACAGTTGCGAAAAAGTCAAAGTGCTTTCTTTAAATTGTTGCTTCATTTTAACAATTTATGGTAATTTTCAAACTCTGGGTCGCAGTCGTAAGGCAGGGGCCCATATTCTGAAGATAAGAGATGTGATTTGTGTGAGAAAGAGGAAAACTGCAAAGTGGACTTATATAACTGTATATAATACGATGTTGCCATCTTGTGGCCACGCTATGAAATACACATTATTGAAAAGCACTAGGGCAGCCAAATCATTATTGCTTTAAGCAAGGGTCTCAAATATGGTGAAACATTTCTGCTGTTGTTAATTTTTTATTTGATTTGAGAAGGAACTATACACCCGTTGTCTTCTTAGCTGCCGGACAGAACAGCTGAGCGTTACGGCGTTCAAACTGGTTAGCGAATGAGTACAACAACTAGGACTCCCGTGTGTGTAGAAAGTCGGTTAGAGAGATCTCATCGTAGGAATGGTTCTTTTTACTGCACCTTACAGTGGCTGGGCGAGCCTCCTATACGTTTACTTACAAAAATATTGGAAATATTTAGTGCGAGACTCATCACTCAGGATTCGCGGGATGGCAAGGTTTCAGATTGCTTATGTTTGACATTTTCATAATTTCAGTGTAATTATGAGTGGCATTCAACGACTATGAGTGACACTTTCTCGTGAGCAAAATCAAGGATGGAAGACGATGAAAGCAAATATCAGAAATTACACCCATGTGAGCAACGAGAAACTCTAAGAAGATCTTAAAACTGCTGCAAATCAGCAGAAATGGAAGGGCACAAATCTAGCGCCCGCTGTCATTTTTAAAAATACTTTTTTTATGCTCATGATTATGCGCTCTAAGTTAGTAAATTAAATTTGGTTTAATTGGAGACGAGGGACTGCTTTAATGTCACACGTGGTTGAAAGGGCTTTGTGATGCATCACCCCCCGAGTTTAGTGATGTAGCAAATGTAGCAACTCTGTTGAACCCTGCTCCTAGCCTTATTCAGTAGTGTAAGAAGTACCCTCTGGCATGATGGTTAAAGAGGAAAAATGCATGCTTTTTCATTAAGTGCAAGCAGAGTTAATAGAGAAGAACCATGTATTATTTTCAGTGCAGGAGTCGAAGTGTATCCCAGGAGCCGTTGGTGGTGCAGGCGAGGAGCCCTGGCAGTGAGTTAGAGCGCTGATATCAGGCTCTGGTGTTTGCCATCTCCATGCTGTGTTCGCCGGGTTCCTAGGCCATGACAGATGACGCCTACTCACATGACACCGTTACAGTGTGTCTGGCCAGCCAAGGATATCGTAAGGATTTTGGGGGCCTTGGGCCAAACTTATTTTGAGGGCCCCTGTTTGGATTAGGTTTGAATTTATGAACCAATATCAACTCATTTGAGCATCCTTGCAGCCGGGGGCATGGCAGCCCACACGTACAGGATAAACCTACCACAGCACAGAATGTCTTGTGACCGGAACCGCCTGCTGTATAATCCCGCCCGGGGAGACACTTCTATCTGAAGGTGCTGTGGTTGTCAGCTGCTGCTCTGGACGAGATGATTACAATGCCTGGTCAGTTCTAGTGTACGTTTTTGGAATTCGATACGTTTTTCTCTGATGCACACATACGTGCACGTAGATAACTTCCATTTGCTAAATGCCTCTTTCTTTTCGAGCATGGGGTTTCAGCTGTCACTGGCTCTGCAGAAACTCACTTGAAGAGATAAGCTAGCACACACGCGAGATAAACTCCCATGGAGCTAGAGTGAGGGACGACCCCCCGACATTTCTAGCACCAACTAAACCTAGCCTACATGTGGTATGCAGTGTGTCCCGACACCACTGTAGTCTGGAGCGTGCAACATATATCACGCACCTTAGGCCGGCATGTAATACTATGATGATGAGGATGACGCATTTAAAATTGTGGATATGGCACTATTGTAGCAGAAATAGACAGTCTCCCCCCACCCTGGCCTACACTGCCCTCCCCTCCCTCTTCATAATTTGTTGTTATAAGTTCTACTGTATATATATATATATATATATATATATATATATATATATATATATATATATAGTTGTTTGCTCATCAACCCTGACAATAATGCATGGCCGAAAGGATTCATTAAAAATGTATGTATGGATCAAATATATACACGAATAAGGCACTTGTAATATGTTTATATATTGAAATGGTATCATGCCTCGATCGACACTATCTGCCTGCTGTATTAGACGTAAGTTATCGGGCTGTATGGATCTGGATTGTGTATACACAATTTGTTCATATACCGCTAAACTGCCTTGACTATTTGATTCCTGAAAATGCCTACGGGTTCTAAAAATATTGTGTGTATGCTGGCAACATGTATCACATATCAAAATTTAATGAAAAGATTTTTTTTTTTTTTAAATGGAGGTAGAGTGAGAGGTGGCTCGCACAATGTGTGGGGTGACCATTCAGACCCACACAGGTTGGCAGCTGGAGGGCCCCGGGCACGGCCATGTTTCCTGCGCTGTGAAAGCTATGCATGCACGCGCTGAGAATCAAAGGATTTAATAGCAGGTGCACATTGAGTCACGTGGGGCCTGCCCGATTATAAGGGGTTGTTCCTGGAGTAAGATCATTTTAAAACACTTAACATAGAGGACAAGTTTGACTAACTTCTATTTTAAGCCTGTAATAAAAACTTACAGCAGCGCCATGACGGTACGGGCCAGGAGCAGGGCGCAACAATTCCTCCCTTCACGGCAGGGGCTGCGGGCAGCAGTCCAGACCTCCACGACACGTGCAGGCGGTAGCCTGCTGAACTTGAAGCACCACCATGACCACTCTGGGGGCGGTCCGGGTCATCAAATTACGGCCACGCGGTGCTAACAGCGGCGGGATGCCACTTCTAAACTTAAGCTGACTGCAAGCCTACTATAGGTGTGTGTAGTCAATTTTTCAGAAATAGCCATTGGGCATGGCAAATCATGCAGACACACACTGACTCACTCGAGTCCTCACGTGAAGTAAGTGAATCTGAAAATGCATCGTCGCAGGAGATGCTACATTGTAGCCAAAACCCCTAAATCCAGCCCAGAGCAAGCTGAGCCAGCCCCCAAGACTGATGCAAACTAGCAGCGCGAACCGAGCGCTGCGATATTTCGGTCAGTGGTGCAAATCAGTGGTGCTAATTACTAACCAGCGCTCCAGCTTAACAACTGAGGCGCTATAAATACGTGACTTTGCATTTCAATGCGGTGATGCAGCCCACCACACTGAAATAAGTTAGTCCAACGCCTGATGTGTGGTACTTGGCAAGGCAGATTTCAAGGCACCAAGCTTACAATATGGAGCCCCACACAGGGTGAAACGTGTTTTCTACCACTGCTTTCGCTGTCCCTGCCGCTTCCTCAGACAATGCATGCTTGCTATCGTTTATCGGATCCACGAGAGGTCACCCTTACCCACTTCTTCTGACTGTGGCTAGTTGCACAGTCCTTGGTGTTGCCCTGGTCATGTGACTAATTTTGAAAATGAACTGGGGAGAACTAAAGGTGGGGTGGGAGTGAGGCAGGAATACCCAATTGTGATATTATGCAATTCGATAATTTAAAGATTGGACCATGCCACCAATTTCATTGCAAAAGAGGACTACTAATATTACAACTGTGAGTTTCTCGTTTCACTGTTTTCTAAAAGCAACACTTTACATTTCTACTCTATTTCTTTTCTTCACAAATTTTAACTATACTATCCAGTGCCACATTGAAAACATGCACCTGGTTTAAAGTCTACTCACTAGCTAGAGCTAAATGGGACCATTTATGACACACCAGTATTGTTAATGCCAGGTCTGCAGTAAAGCACAGACACTTGTAGCATGCACTCGAGTCAAGTCATAATACTTTATTTCCAAGAAATAAATTCTTGTAGAAATATTACATACATTTCCCAATTCATAAAAGTAGACAATTTTAAATAGTCTAAAACAACAATGCATGATTTTATCATTCAACCACCATTTATACAATTACAAGCATAACAACATTAAAATGTCTGCATACCAAGACTCCATACAGTCCATAGCCCAAAGTCTCACATATGTTTAAAACATTTTAGAAAGAATAATAAGAAATTAGCCAATAACAAACAATTCGCTTTACCCCTATAGGCGTTTATAAAGTGCATGTTGGATGATTCAATATGTGTGTTCCATGAACCGTTCCTATTAAAAAGCATCCCCAGATATGAAAAAGAGAAGACTCTGTTAATAGTAACCCCGCCTACGTGGTGTTGTCTACTCTTAGATCTGTTACTCCCACATGTAATTACAAATGTTTTCTTTAAGTTTAGCTGAAAATCTTTTTCAGTCATGTAAGATACAAAATTATCTATTAGGAGTTGCAGTCCGTTAGCTGTCCTAGAATAAGGACAGCGTCATCTGCATAAAGTAATACTGGCGTGTTCCAACTTTCGGGGCATCTGCAGCTAGGTTTTGTAAAAAATGATCTATGTTATTAATGTAAAGAGAAAATAAGAGGGGTGCTAGCACGCACCCTTGTCTGATACCACACGTGACTATCATCCAAAGTGCATTCCCCCACATTGCCAAACCGTACCCTAGAAGTTAGGAAATTATAAATCTGAGATAAATATTTAATTATAGCAATGGGCGGCCCTAATCCTTTAAGTGTTTGCCACAATTTTTGATGGTTGACTAGGTCGAAGGCACTTGTTAAATCGACAAAACATAAGTGAAGTGCCCCGCCCTTTGCTAATGTG
Source organism: Triturus cristatus (assembly GCF_964204655.1). NCBI lineage: Eukaryota > Metazoa > Chordata > Amphibia > Caudata > Salamandridae > Triturus > Triturus cristatus. The sequence goes on from NC_140592.1 coordinate 268,175,598, forward strand.
TACTTCCCTATTAATAATTCTAAATTTAGGCATTGTTCTTCCGTCCCAATACCTCTTCTGAAACCATACTGTGCCTCTGTCAAAATATTTTGCTCAGTGGCCCAGCTTTCAAGCATTATACGACCCAATACTTTAGAAGTGGAATCAAGAAGAGATATTGGGCGGTAACAATTCGCTTTCCCTCTATTTCCTTTTTTAAAAATGGGTACGATGATGCTTTCGACCCAAGTAGCCGGTAATACACCCTTAAGGGTGGCATTAAAAATGTTTAATAAAATAGGCACTTTTTTGTAGTGCCGATCTAATTTCTTCTGGCGTTATTAATGGGGTTCCGACTGATTCTACGATTATAAAAGTGCCCCTATTACCAATGGCTATTTTCAGGGCATCTGGGTTGAAAATGCTCTCGTAGTGGGTTACCCAGTCTTCCGGGGTTACCACGGTTTTGATTTTTTCTGCATTGTTCTCTCTAAAATAAGGAGGATTGATAGTTTTCCAAAAGAGTGCTTGATCGTTCAACTCAGCTGCTTGGATTAATTTCTCCCATGCCCTCTCGCATATCTCCATTTTCCTTTCTTTCACAGCGTTTTTATAATCTTTCTTCAGTGCAGATTTAAGTTCCCCATTCAGCCTTAAGCATTCGTGGTTAAACCATCTAGGGTTTAAGTCCCAAGTTTTCTTTCTCCTTTTAGTTGTTAGATCACCAGCAATAATAGTAGTAATATTACAAAAGGCAGTTATAATTGCCGGCTCAGAGGAGAGGCCATCTAGACATATCTATGTCGCTTTGGGCTTTCCCTAAAAGGTTTACCATAAATGTGGCTGGATTTACTCCTGTCCACTTTATTGAAATGCCATTATTACCTTGTGTGTTGATTTCTGCATCCATTGTATTCCCCCAAGCTTTTGGTGTTAGGTTTAGTCTCAATGACAAAATTAAGGGGTTATGATCACTAAAGAGGCTTATGTTGGTTTGTATTTTTTCTACCAGATCAACAATTAGATGATACAATTAAATGGTCTATGGTTGATGATGACCTTCTCCCTACTAAGGTTTGAATTGTTATTTCTCCATCTAAGCTGGTGGTTTCTAAAACAACTAAATCATTTATGTACAGCATTGTTAATTGCCTTCCCATACGTATCGTATGAGAAATGCGGGATCCTGTCACCAAATTCATCACAGTACCCACAGGGTTCTCCAATTTCATAGGCACACTTAATACAGTTAAAATCACCCGCCCAAAGTAAAATGAAATCCCCATCAAGTCCCTTAAAAAATGTATCCAAATCATTTTCAGGTGCTTTGATAACCTTTCTCTTCATGTTATCAAAGATATTGTTATAAAAGTTTATTATGACTAAGGACTGTTTGCCTTTTGAATAGAGGTGCAAAAACTGGTACTATTGTGATGAGACAAGTATATCCCTTAGAATCAAAGGCGAGGTGACTGTGATTAGTGTGGCTAAGCCACCTTTCGCTCTACCCATCCTAGAAGGACTCTCATTCGTGCAGATCGTTTGGTAGCCGTTGACCACAAAAGTCTCAGAGCACCAAGTTTCTTGGATTAATGCAACCGCGCACCCCTCTAGTGTTTTCAGCCAATCCTCGTCCCTGATCTTGTTTTTGATCCCGGCCACGTTCCATGTCATAATTTTTAAAAGCTCACTTGTGTAAATGGTAGGACCATCTATCATCAGGTTATTAGTAAATGGGTGTTCACCGCCCCCCGCACAAGGCTCATCCAAAGCCTGTGACCGTGGGGGTGCAATCGGGTCAACACCCTCCAAACCAGCAGTCAGCCTAGTCTCGTGGACAACATCCCCAACACCACACAGCTGCTCCTCCATACCAGCATCCTCAACCTGTGTTATCAAATGAGCATCTAGGAGCCCACTGTTTGCAGCGTGACCCATATTCAAAGACTCGTTAGCAGCCCTGTCCCCTCTGTGTCAATCTATTTCACTGTATCGTCTCAGTGGTAAGTACCTGTTGTACAAGGGCACATTTAACATTGGGTGATGACCCGTATGAATGTTAAATATTGCCATAATTAGACCTATAAAATAAGCCTAATGGGACGGCCGTTATATTATCAAAATGATCAGAGTAGTAGCCTTTATCGTCATTAGCGAGAATGTTCAACAAATCACCCACCAGTTTACTATTTCGAAAATTTACCACTATGCAGTCTCCAGGGCATAACTTTCTAGATTTGCCCACCTAATTGACTCTCCTCAGCATGATAATGTCTTTATGTAAAATATGCGTCCCAACATTTGAATTGACAGAAAGCCAGTGAACCTCCTGATTTTTCAATGGCTCGCACGTTTCCCTCTGGTTCACGGCTAATTTTGGTATAATATTTAAAATAATAACATATGGGGTTGCCTGGGGCGGAAGATTCAGTGTCCCTTTGTTGTTGTTTTCTTCTTCAGTTGTTCTGTTCCTTCTGAGGGTTCGCGGAGTTGTAGGAACTCTTGTAGGGAGGATGGTGTCATCTTTATCCAACCTTGGACCTGGTGTTTGACGTGGAATCAGAGCATCCTTCGGTGTTGCTCCAATATTTAATGTCTTTCTGTGTAGCTATCCCAGTATTGATAGCGGGATCTGTTTTTCCTTTTACAATCTCTATTCAATTTTGGGCTAACATGGTGGGGCATGGTGTCTTGCTTATAGGTTTTAAAGATGGTGTGTTAATAACCATATCTGTTAAGAATGCCATGTCTTTCTGCAACAGTTTGATTTCGGACATTAGACGTCTTTCAATACTGTCCAGCTTACCATGCAGTTTCTTAAATAAAATCTCGAGATCATGTGACTTGCATTCCCCTTTATTCGACCCAAAGTTAGTTCCTCCCTTTTTATGTTTGGGCTTTGGTTTAGGCTTTGGTGTGGGCTTAGTTGAGTGCCTCTCCACTGGGCTAATAACAGATAGAATGGGTTGTTTCTTTTTTTTTGGCGGAGGGGATGCCGGAGATGTATCGTTTGTTAACACTGAAATCTCCAGGGATGAGTTTAGAACGCACAGGTTAGACAGTCTATGGGCATTCATGGTGTTAGTGTCATTTATTATCAAAATTTCTGACTCCTTACTCTTTCTGCGCGTATTACTTTCCAGGATTTGAGGTTCAACCCCACCTACTGGCACAATCTCCCTTAGGGCAGCATCAAGTGCTGTTTTAGCTGCTGCCAGTTGCTCCTCTACATGCACGATTTTGTTATTAATAAGGCCCACAGCGTTTTTTTTAGGTACTTTGTTATGGGAGCACTCTTTGTGAGCGTTTTCCCCCTGGCAGTGGTAATTTCCTTTTGCCCATAGTTTTAATTTACTGTAGGTTAGTGCAATGTTAGTTTCTCTTACCAGCTTTGTCAATTTCCACACAACCAAGGGGGGTGGCCCTGCCTCGCCCGGTCGCGCGCAGACGGGCCCGCCCGCGCAAGTCCCGTGCGAGCCCTCTTGCCCTTTTAAACGCCTCCTGGCGCTCTCCAATGGCGTGGGCGGCGTGCTCGCCGCAAGGACTGCTGGGGCAAGTAGTTCCCCGTCAGCTCCCTGGACCGGGATTCAGGAATCGATGGGTGGCCACAAATGCCGTGGCGGCACCAACAGTACAAGTAAATTTTGCAAGCTCCCGCGCTGCATGAGCCCTGTTGCCCTTTTGAACGCCTACTGGTGCTCTCCGATGGCGTGGGCAGCGTGCGTGCCGCAAGGGCTGCTGGGGCGAGTAGTTCTCTCTCAGCTCCCTGGACCGGGAATCGATGAGTGGCCACAAATGACTCTGGTGGCGGCGGCACCAACAGTAACAGGTAAGTTTTGCAAGCTCCTCCAATCACTTTAGCATCACTGCCATGGGGTTCTTTTTACCAGAGTAAAATGACATTATCTCTGGAAAGATTTGCTTCCATAAATTGTTGCCAGAGACCTCAATTTCCAGAGAAAAATAGAAGCACAAGGCTCTGGTATAAGACAGCGCATTTCAAGCTACAGTTCTTAGCCCCCTCCTTACATCTTGAATCATAGTGTTTTAGGGAACTCAAGGAGCAATTTTAGAGAATTACCTTCTAGACCTTTCACCGAGACCCACCTATCCCAAGCCAGCACCTCTGCTCCATAAATGGCATACAGAATTAGTTTACCCTGTATAACTTTACTTAATGACTCAAAGGTATAGCTACCAAACTTATGCTCAAACCTTTTCACCCCATTCACTACTGTCGATAAAAAAAGTCTGCGGGAAGCCATTTGTTTGTCCCACCACACATCATTTGAAAAGGTTAGACCCAGATACTTCTACTCTCTAACTTGCTCGAATCGTACATTACCTAGGAGCCACACAAAATTCCCTTTCATCCTAGCAAAAAACATTTTTTATGACTTATCAACATTCATCGTTAATTTGTTTTCAAGACAATAAGCATTTAGGGTATTTAGTTTCAGTTGCAGCCCTATAGGCGTGAGATCCATCACCACTTGATCGTCCGCGCACATAAGGCAACTAATGTGCCTACCTCCAACCTTTGGAGAATAACTATGCGTATCGCGTAATGTCTGGGGGAGGTCTGCAATGACCAGACTAAACAGCAGGGGTGCTAAAACTCATGCCTACCGCAAGCAATTCTCAACCGGAATTTACCTAGTCGGGCTTCACAGCCAATGGAGGTAAATCTGGACCCAGCTACCACTATAGAGCTTCATCACCACTCCCAAAAGGGCTTAAGATATCTTCTACTGCTGAAATCTACACCAAAGCGTATCTCTGTCCACCCTGTTGAAAGCCGCTTAGAAGTCAATGAAGCAGCTGCAAAGGTCACCTACCGACTCTATTGACTTCCTTGCGACACTCCACAGCGTGAAACAGTGGTCCATCGTAAAATGCTTCGGCCTAAAACCTCCTTGCTCCACTGGGATCAATCCGGTATCGAAAGCCCAGGCCGCTAAATGTTTTAACAATGTGTGGGCATAGAGTTTGGACAGAATATCTAAAAGAAATCGGGCGATAATTTGCAGACTGATTCATTTTGCCCTTTTTATGAAAGGGCTTCATTATAGCTTCTTACCATGACTCACAAATGGAAGAACATCTGGACCACCTGCCCTAGAGGCTTTCATATTGCAAATTAATTGCGACAGGATTACTGCCGTCTGTGCATTGGCAATCACTTTAGTATCCAATTTAGAGCTGGCCTGCCCAACTAACAGATTTCTCAGGGCTTCCACCCTTATATAAAGAGTAGATAAAAACAAACCAATCTTCCTCACTTATTTTGGCCTCAAGAGAAGATGGCGACAAGAGGGTTACAGAGTTCACTAGCCGCCCAAACCGTTTATTATCCCTGCCAAATACGGTAGCGAAGATTGCCTCCCAGTTTAACCGACAGAACTCTCTTTTTATGGAGCACATAAATTCCGATAAGCAGTTTTTGAGGCCATCATTACTGCTATAAGATTGGTATCACTTGGATGCAACTTTGATTAGTGGCGACTCCTGTTTGTCACCCTTCTACCCTCCCGACATCCAACGTCGAACCAGGAATTCCCCTTGCCTCTTAAACTAATAGTTAGTTGCGGGCCCACTTTTGCTAGCTGAAACGGAGCTAGTAATTGCTTTGTTAACCTACGATACCAATCCAGTGAATCTTGGCCCTCTTCTACATATAAAGGTTCAAATTCAACAAAAGAAAGAGCTGTAATACATTTTCCGTAATCTGTAATCTAATTCTCTTGTTGGACGTGTTGAAAAAGCCTCTTTAAACTCCAACGGCAAAATGATCACCGGGTCAATATTTAGGACAATAAGATTTTTCCACCCGGTGGAACTGGTGAACTGGAACCATCACATACTCAATAGACAATTTACTATTACCATAGTAAATGTTTTACCGGCTGAGGAAACCCTATCTCCTACCGATCAATCTCCTCTGCCCCTCCACCACTCCACGGCGGAAGGTAATGATACAGAGCGTTTTTGAAAGAGTAACTCTCTTCTCTGAGGGACATGCCCCCAAGTACTGTGGTCACTTTCACTCTTAACCTGTCAAACTACCAACGGAGGGACATATTTCAATCCATTAAACCTAGGGCTCTATCATTGGGGAAAGTTATAGTAACTATTCTATCTTGCGAACCATCATTTTTTGACCAACTCCTCCCAACATCTGATCTCCCTTTTATATCTAGAGGCCCGGCAAAATAGACCCGGTGCTTTTTTAACCCACCATGCTCACATAGAAACAGGGCTGAGTTTTCTCCTTTTCTTCACAGAGACCAATACCATTGGATGCCATGGCTGGACAAGCAGCTTCCCCTAAGTTCTTTGGTTCGTTCGAGGTAAACAAAACTCAGGTTACCTCTTCTCCGGTGACCTCTCTAAAGTAGACCAATGCCAAGTCCTTTGTAGAGATATTCCTTAATCTTTAAATGTAGGCAAATACCTTTAGCAGTTTAGACCTGTTGAGTGGTTGACTGACTGCCTCATGTTCATTCTAGATTGTACCTTTAGAATTAACACGGGAGGTCTCATCTGCTTACATTCATCTCCAACTGGAATTAATTATTTCGGACCTGCTAAAGATTTTCTTTTAGCAGACGGAGTACACCGACCTACTGAGTTGGGAGAAGATTTTCCCCTAGGACCATTAGTGCTTTTGGCATTTCTAATATTACTTATATTTTTGCTGGGTTCACCCCAACAACTTAATTTATTGCTCTTGGCTATACCTTGTTTTTCCTTCTCCCATTCCCCAAACCCTTTACTTGCGTCTCACTGCTTTTCTTGCCAGATTGCACATCAGTAGCTGTGTTTTTTCGATTTTTGCTTTCTTACCTGCATTGGGACGGAGCCCTTAAGGTTGGGGACTTAACAAGTTGACTGGGAGGGGTTTTATCACACAATTTTGAATGGTCCTTACAACTTCTACCACCACTAATTTCTTGATCTATCTTTCTCCCCCCTGACCACAGTGAAGCAACATTAGACCTAGATAGAACCCCTTTTCCCCCAAATACTCTTCCTCTTCTCAAAACTAGATAGGGACATCTTGAAACAAAGATCCTACCATTTAGGAAGTCAGTGTGGAGGTGAACCTTATCTTGCGGAATGGACAACTGGCCCGATTTGGGAATAACACCCTTTAGCGCTTCCCCACGGAAATGTATTTAGCTACATCCTTTAATGTTTTACTAATTGTTTCAAGCAGCTGGATAAGTTTAACATGTTGAATATTCTTCAAGACCAGAGATTTTAACATTCCCTGGAAAGTTACTTGCATTAGAGAAAGAAGAGTCAACATTGACAGATCTTGGGCAAAGCTGGAAACTTTTCCCAGGGAGTTAATCTCAGTTGTTAATTCATGCTGGTTTTGCTGGTCTCTTCAGTCCTCCTCATGGGTCCAACAGTGGATTCTTCAAACTGTTCGAACTCAGCAAAAAATATCCATTCATGCAGCAAACTACTTACTGACTCAACACAATGCTGTACCTATCCAGACTCCTTTCATAAGTATTGGGGACGATGAAGATCTTGGTGGTCTAGCTTCAGGAACTGCTCCCCTCTGGGCTTGGACCCCCTCCATCAAATTGGAGAGACCTGACAAATCCAGGCCCCTTGGGCCTTAACCAGAACATTCCTGTAAAGGACTTAAATGATCTATATCAATCCTCTTAACCTTTGGCGAAACAGCAACATCCAAATCACCTATAATAAGTCCTAAATATCTGTCTTGTTTTTAAATATACTGATGTTCGAGTCTGTCCCGTCTGTTTCATGATAAGTAGTTTTAGGTCTTGTAAGTTGATAGGGCTCTTGAAATTGTAGTCTTTCTTCTTTACCTATGAATCGATACGGGGACTTGTGCCATGGGGATATGAAATTTGTTCAACTTATTAAGTATAGAATGTCATGTTCAGGGTCCCCAGAATTGTTTGCGGCCGTGGGTCCATTAATTATAATTTTAAATTGTGTTTATATAGCGCTCACCACTCCTAAAGGAGCATTGAAGTGTTTTGGGGCGAGTAGCACACTAATCTGGATCCCAAGAGAAATGGTTAATAGTGGGTTAGTAATTTTTTTCTATGTGCTTTAGTTATTAGGTTTGTGCTCTTGATTTCTTGTGTGTTTAGAAGAGTTTAGAGTAGGGATAGAAGGAAGTGAGTAGATTTGAAAGGAGAAGTAGAAGGTCGCTTTTGTAGAGGTGGTGTGTGTCTGTTAGTAGGGTGCCAGGGGTAAACAAGCATTGACAAAGCCAATAAGTCTCATATTTGCAAGATTCATTGGTTTGGTCTAGGTTATAGTTTTTAGCCATGTTACTGCAGCGTGGCGGAAAGTGGGAAAAAAAGCCCTGCGACTTAGTATATGCTAGCGACGTCCTAAAATGATTTTTAAAACTTTCAATCATGATGGTTGTGTGCATATTTATAATTTCTCGGGATAACATTTTTATTAGTGGTAGCTATTGCAAGCATGCACGTAAATAAAGTGTTGGAATTGTAGTGATAAAAGTGTATTTGTTGTGCTGTCTGCAATGCTGCCACATTTAACCTTTTTTTTGCTGTGTAACATTAGCTTTAATTGTGAGTGCCCGTGACTGACTTCTCTAGGCATGAGTTCACGCAATGTTTTAAATAACTCTGTTTTATTATATCTTTGTATTTGGACATTATCTTGAGTGGATTACTAAACAAATCCGAAAGGCCTAAGATTTCAAAGGTTTTCTTCAAGTAGGCAAGCCAGGGTATTTTATCAACCTATCTAAGGACAAACTATCCAAAACACAAACTCTAACGAGTGCTGCCGCCGGTGTGCACAAGCTCTTAATTCAAAGTAGTAACGGGGCAAGTCCGATCAAATCCTCCGAATACAATAACCCTAGTCTCTTATGAAATAAAAGTGGCAGTACCTCTGGTAACTGAAAATCTGCGTGTGAAAACATTTTCAACACCCTGGAGGGCCCCTACATTACTATACTCCGAAAGCCCCGCCCCATATGTTCCTGCCAAAATACATTTACTTTTATATAAACTTATCTCCTTTATAGGCATGTGCCGTAATCTGTGAGCAAATCTAAATATGGCTTAAATATTCCTACTGAAGAGTTGTGATCTTAAGGTTACTAACAAATTTCAGCTAAAATAAATACCCAGATAATTTTTAAAAAATGTTATATTTTCTAAATTAGTCCGTCCACTAACAAATAATTTTGACTTCATGCTTGGGCGACCACAGGTCTTAACATAAGACTTTGATTAATTAACCTGCAAATCTAGGTCCCCCATGTATGTTAAAAATGAGTCCAGTAAAATCTGTAGGCCATTTAGTGTGCAGGCAAGAACGACTGCACCATCCGCATATAGTAAATGTAGGTATAAAATGGCTTCCCATTTGAGGCCTATCTTTCCCATTGTCCACTAAATGTGTATTGATGCTATTTATGTAGAGAAGGAACTGGCCAAAATACAGCCCTGTCTAACATCCCGCAATGAACTTACATAAGGGGAATATTTGCCTAAAGGGCCATAACAGATCCTCACTGTTAAATCCTGATGCAGGCATCTAATAAACATGAGGAGTTCTTGATCGACACCCATCGATGCCATTTTGTCCCATAACTTCGAGCAGCTGACTAAGTCAAACGCACTTGATATATCAATTAAAAAAAAAAAAGACGGAAAGGGTCCCCTTTAGACCGAACATATTTTCCAGTAGATAGAGATTTAGTCACTGTTCAGCAGTGCCAAAACCTGGCATAAAGCTATAACGGGGTTCGGTTATGATATTATTTGCTACAGCCCAACTTTCCAAACTGGACGGGAGCAAACGGCTCACAATCTTGGCACTAGAATCCAGTAAAGAAATAAGCCTGTAACAAGCAGACGAAGATCTATCTTGGTCATTAAAAATTGGGACAATAACAGTTGTTTTCCAGGAATCTGGAATAGGGCCCAACAGAACAGATCGAAAAAAGTTTGTTAATAGGGGCGTCCATAAATTAATGTTAGACTTAAAAACGTCAGAGGGAACACCATCAGGTCCGGGGGCCATCCCGGGGACACATTTTTCAATAGCCAAGGCCACTTCAGCAATACCAATCTGATTCAAAAGGCGTTGGAACTTTTGGGATATTGGATGCTTGCCCATCCCTAAGTTGACACTTCTCTCCAGCGTCACAGATTAAAAAAAAAAATGAAACATCCAGGAATCTACTGTGATTAATGATTCAACCTTTGGGGCATACACCTCTCAAAAAAGGAATGATTAACTATTTCCTAAAATATGGTGTAGTTCCTGCTCCTTCCTGCCACTACAAGATCTTTCCAAGCTTTATTCCTAATTTACTTTTTCTTCTCCTCAAATGTGATTTTATATAATTTTCTCACATCCTTGATGTCTTGTGTTGAGCGAGTGCGGACCTTAAGAGCTGCCTACAACGGTTTATAGGCAGCAGAACAAGCCTTGTTAAACCATTGGTAAAGAGGAGACTCCACATTCTCTAAAACCTTTGCAGGTTTATCGTCACTTATGATGGTGCTTTGTGCAAAACTGCAAACTACAAGCCAGCAGTAGCTGCAAATGTCTGCTTTCATGATCAGGTAGTTATCCTCCTAAGCCAGAGCCCCTAGCGCCTTTAGAGAGATGCATGGGATGCAAAGTATTACAGTGATTGGTTTCCTTTCGAAGACCAGCATGAATCTCCCTTCTCTGGGGCTTTGGATAATTACCTCTAGAGCCAGGAGGTGGAGTTAATGTTATTCTACGGGATAATTCAATTTTTGGTCTTTTATTTATAGGCTGGAGGATCGAAAATGCTTGGTGCAGTGTGTACATGTGACATCCCGCCCCTAATTGTGTCATTATGACCAGTTCAGTAGGTTTGGTTTACTGCGCCAAGATCCTCTTTGCCCCCTGAGAGTGGGAAGTGCTCTATATTTTCTTTATGTTATCACCCAACAGAGAAGTAGACGCTGGTGGATGAAGTTAGTACACCCACAGAGTGGCATGTATCACCCCCTGACCAGGCTAGACTAACATTTGTTGGCAACCAAGAAATATTTGTAGGACAATGCCTTATTACCACCATCCAAGCATACTAGCTTTCCTTGTGTAGACTCATTTACTGTGTCCTGACTAGCCATCGATTCCTCCACACCCCTCATTTTATATGGTGTGCATAAGAGTGGATGGGTACATGAGAGGTCAGGTACCCCGATTGGGTACCAATGTCCGTATGTATGTCTAAGATGCTCCATAGGGTTTAGAGGTGACAGAATTGCTTGCCAGTCCCCCTGAACAGCTCTCCCTTTGCCCCTCCCAGAAGAAACCATTGTAAAACCAAGTGCACGCATCTGGTTTTGAATTTACTTCCACTTGAATGGAGTAGGAAATCCTTTGTACTTGTCAGACCTCAAACGTGGCCAGCCCCAGTAAGTCAGCTTGTGGTAGGAGATAGGCAAAATATGAACAAAGACTCAATCCACATGTGGGGCCAAAGAATGCACAACTTCAACAAAGACATTATTCCTTTGTATAAATGTGCATAATAATTATGTTTATAAATATATAGATATTCGTTAGGTCTGCCTAACAAGTGAACATATTACTTATGGTTATATTATTCTATGTGTACCATGTTTTGGTCACCACATACATAAGTAATTGTTATAACTATTTATCTACAATTGCTGCACTATTTGATTATTAAAAGGAAAAAAAAGCAAATTAAAAACAAATTAGCTTAAAGTATAGCAACACATGAAAGTCTACGTTCATTAAATACAACTCAACGCGTTTTAAATAGCGCAAAATCGGCCCTACCCTATATCTCATCCTATACCTCTCTAAATATATCCTCTACCTCCACTCTCGGACTCATCCCAAATCCCATTCTACTACTATGATCTCCAAAATAACCCTTTCTAGATCTTCCCTCCTCTACCCCTTCTTGCATCATCTCAAACCTGTTTTACTATTCAGATCTCCCAAACAAGCCTTTCTACACTCATCCCTCATGTATCCCTCAAAGACTCAGGTGATACCTCATCTCTCTCCCTAATCCACTTCTAGAGACTCTGTCCTTCTCCATCTCTCGTTTACTCATCCCAAACCTCCTCCTACTCCTATAATCTCCGAATAAACACTTTCTAGGCCCTTCCACTATCCTTTTCAATCGCATTAACAGACTCACATGTCCACCGCTCAAAATAGTTTCATATTTTCCTATACTAATTCACCACCAATACTTTTTAGGTTCCGGAATAGCACGCTACAAGCGAAAAAGTGCTGCGACGCCTCATGAGGGGTAGTAAGCGCTATATAAATGCAATTACAATAATACCTTGATTAAATGATATTGCATCAACCTTATCCTCATTTTAGTCTCAGGCCTTCATTTCTAAAGTAGTCTAACCCAACCTGGTTTCTTACACAATTAGATTGCTGGTGAAAATGTAAGGTAATAAGGAGATGATTGTGATCACTAGCATAATTACTGACCACCTTAAAATCTAAAAGTAGAGGGGAAAGCTCAGCCAATATTATAATGTAGTGAATTACAGTCCATGTATAATTTAGCATGAAGGTGGTAATGGAAACACTCTCACTGCAAAACAAATCGCAGAGAAAAATAGAGTTATAATTCAAAATAACTGCGTTAAGGACCTCACCATATACTGTGGGCCTTAAATGTGTTAAATTATCACTGTTTAGACTTCTGAGCCCACACAGACTATTGCTAATATGTTGACACAGGGTAATATTTAGATCCCCAACCCTTATTATATAAACTATGCGTTTTGTTGACTGATAAAAGCTTTCTAAAGAACCATCGACCCTTGACCCTGCTTCCAGGCAGGTCGCTCCCCACGCCGGGCAGCTCCACCTGACTGCGCCCGTGTTCCCAGTCCTGCTGCTGCCGGGTTCGTAGCCCGCCGTAGGTCCTGCTCGTTCTTCATTTTTTGTACCTGCACTGTGGTTGTCATTGTAATTGTGCTGTGCTTGCTGTTGACTTGTCCTTATCGTTTTTATCACCCTGTACTTTGTTGTGCCCCCTTTGCCTTCTGTTTCCCTCGCGGTTTTCCTCATTCCAGCTTCCCGCCGCTGCATCCCCTGCGGCCCGCCCCCCCTCATCGTCCATTCGCCTCCCAGCTACTCCTTCCTCCCACCTTCCCTTATATGGTGGCTGCTGCGCGTCCGCGCAGTGGGCGCCCCGCTGGCGCGCCTAAGGCAAGCCCGTCTGCGCCCATCCGTGCCTGGACCGTGCCCAGCACCAGAAATCCTGGCCCCCGCGAACGCCACGACGCCAGACTCCGCTACGATGTCAGCACCCTCTATGCACTCAACCCCGGACGAGAACACAACTGCCACTGGACCACCCCGAAGGGCACCCAAGGACCTTTCACCTGCCTGAACTGCAGCTTCACCAGCATCCGCCCTGCCAAACCACCGCCCAGGAAAGAACCCAACTACCTCAGATGCATCCTCCTCAACACCCGCTCCACCCGCAAACACGCCGTCGAACTCTGGGACCTACTCGACTCAACATCCCCAGACGTCGCCTTCCTGACGGAGACCTGGCTGAAACCCGCCTCAGCGCCCGACATCGCCATAGCTATCCCGGATGGCTACAAGATCACCCGCAGAGACCGCACCAATGGAGTTGGAATCGCCATCGTCCACAAGTCCACCAATCAAGGTCTCTACCAACTCCGACGACACCCTCAACACCGCCGAACACCTGCACTTCCAGATCCACACAGACCCCAACACCACCCTCAGAGGAACCCTCGTCTACAGTCCCCCTGGACTCCGACCACAATTCAGCGACTCCCATCGCCGACTTAATCAGCACACACGCCCTCGCCTCCACGGACTACACCCTACTCGGGGACCTGAACTTCCACCTCGAGAACAATAACAACACCAACTCCACCACCCTGATCGACAACCTCGCCAACCTCGGACTCAGACAACTCGTCACAACTCCCACCCACGCCGCTGGCCACACCCTCGACCCAATCTTCTCCACAAGCCCCCACGTCTCCTTCAACCACACCACCGAACTCACTGGACCAACCATTGTTGCATCCACTTCACCACCGCACCCAACAGATGCCTCACCGCCGCTGGAGCAAAGTCACCGAAGACCAGCTAACCACCACCCTCCGACCCCGCCGACCGCAACCTCAGACAGTGGATCTATGACTGCGCCAACACTCTCGCCCCGCCAAAGAGACCCCCCCCCCCCAACAGTCACACCAGCAAGAAAGCCAGCTGGGTCACCGAAGACCTCCAGGCCTCCAAACCAACATGCCAAAAACTGGAGAAGAACTGGCTCCGCGAACGAACACCGGACAGCTACGCTGCCCACAAGAACACCACCCGCAGACATCACCTCATCAGATCTGCCAAAAGGACCTCATTCAAAGACCGCCTAGACAATAACGCACACAACAGCAAAGAGCTCTTCAACATTGTGAAGGAACTCTCCAATCCCAGCTCCAACACCAAAGACATCCCACCTTCGCAAGATCTGTGCGACTCACTGGCCACCTTCTTCCACCGCAAGATCGCCGACATCCACGACAGCTTCAACGTCACGACCGTCCCGACAACCACTGAGACCTCCGCCCCCACAACCACCACTCGCACCAACCGCCTGCTCTCCTGGACCAACATCAATATCTGAGGGTGATCCACTCCGGATCACCCTCAGACCCATGCCCGCACCACATCTTCAACAAAGCCAGCACAGCCATCGCACCCCATCTATGGAAAGTTAACATCTCCTTCGAGACAGCAACCTTCCCAGAAAGCTGGAAGCACGCCGAAATCAACGCCTTACTCAAGAAACCCAAGGCGGACCCCAAGAACCTCAAGAACTTCCAGCCCATCATGGTCATCGAGAAAACCGTCAACAAACCACTGACCAGTTACCTCGAGGAGAACAGCATCCTGGACCCATCCCAGTCCGGGTTCCGCAGCAACCACAGCACCGAAACCACCCTCATTGCCGCCACCGATGTCATCAGGACCCTGCTAGACAACGGAGATACAGCAGCCCTGATCCTCCTGGACCGGTCAGCCGCCTTCGACACGGTCTGCCATCGCACACTACGATCACACCTCCACTACGCTGGGATCCAAAAGAAGGCCCTGGACTGGATCACATCCTTCCTCTCCGGTAGAACACAGAGCGTCCGCCTCCCCCCCCCTTCCGCTCCGATGCCACCGAGATAATCAGCGGCGTACCCCAGGGCTCATCCCTCAGACCAACGCTGTTCAAAATCTACATGGCACCCCTCGCCCACGTCGCCCGACAGCATGACCTCAACATCATTTCATACACCGATGACACCCAGCTGATCCTCTCCCCTCACCAAAGACACCCACACCGCCAAAACCAACCTCCACGAAAGAATGAAGGCCGTCGCCGAATGGATGAGGAACAGCCGACTGAAGCTGAACTCTGATAAGACGGAGGTCCTCATCCTCGGATCCACCCCTTCGGCCTGGGACGACTCCTGGTGGCCGACCACACTGGGAACAGCCCCAACACCCACCGGCCATGCACGCAACCTAGGGGTCATCCTCGACTCCACCCTCTCCATGACTAAGCAGGTTAACACCGTCTCCTCCTCCTGCTTCAACACCCTCCACATGCTCCGCAAAATCTACAAGTGGATCCCCACCGATACGAGAAGAACGGTCACCCAGGCCCTCGTCAGCAGCAGGTTGGACTACGGAAACGCACTCTACGCACGAACTTCGGCCAAACTCCTGAGACGGCTGCAACACATCCAGACCGCCTCTGCACTTCTGATCCTCGACATCCCCCGCCGCAGCCACATCACACCCCACCTGAGAGACCTGCACTTGCTCCCCATCAACAAGAGGATAACCTTCAAGCTCCTCACCCACGCACACAAAGCACCCAACAACACCGGGCCAGCGTACCTCAGACAACTCAGCTTCTACACCCCCACCCGCCAGCTCCGCTCCGCCGGCCTCGCCCTCACCGCAGTCCCCCGCATCCAAAGAGCGACTTCCGGCGGCAGATCTTTCTCCCACCTTGCGGCCAAGACCTGGAACACCCTCCCCACCCACCTGCGGCAGACCCAAGACCTACTGACCTTCAGAAGACTCCTCAAGACCTGGCTCTTCGAGCAGTAGCAGCACCCACAACCCCCAGCGCCTTGAGACCCTCACGGGTAAGTAGTGCGCTTTACAAATCATATGATTAATTGATTAAGATCATTAATCGCATTACTTATATGCTGATTAAAAATGTTATAGTATCAATTAATCAACATAATGTCCGGTTCAACAGGAAAAGATAAAAGAATGATCAAATGATAAGTAGAAGACCAAAGCTCTGCGATGTGGAATTCAGGAGCGTGAACAGAAACAACGGTGGGGATACCTTCCTTGGCTCTGCCATCCTTTGAAGGAAGGCTGGCTAAGCAAAAGACTGGTAACCATCAATCTGTAAACTTTCTGTCATCCAGGTTGCCTGACAGCAAATAATATCAAAGGCATTGACAAACCTAAACCAGTCAGGATATGTAATTTTAGAGCGGGCATCCGCAATTTTCTAGGAAACAACATTAAGTCCATCCTGCACTTGGGAGAAGTTTTGGGCTATGAGCATTTTGTGTTGCCCTGTGATCAAAGAGAACCAAGCAACAGAGGAAAGCGATCTAAACTGGGAATACCAGGAGTCGAAGGATTAGGATCAGCTACCCCAAAGGTTTGGCAAGGAGTTGAGGGCAGTGTGTCCCGCGTTGACAGTCAATCATATCTAGCCCTTCCAAAATTTCATTGCGAATGCTCACCCGGATGGTACAGCAGACCCGCAGGTTTGTAAGCACTCGAATCCCTCTCATCTTGAGTACTATTGTTTAGTGCAAAGAGTGCCGGGTTATAGAAAAAACTAAGAGAGATAGCCTGTATGCCATGGTGTTTTTTACTCAAATAAGCATAAGAGGTGGGCAACAAGTTATGGATCTTTAAAGTTAATAACTACACAATCACCTTCGGATGATTTGTTGGCTCGACCAATCCACCCTATTCTACGAGTGAAGAGTTTATCATTGCACAGGTCGCCGTAATAGCCGGACTTATATGGTAGCCAGTGAGCGGTCTTCCGCTTTAGGGCCTCAGTGTCCTCCATCCAAAAAGAAACTGGTGAGACATTTTCGAGCACAATCACATAAGGAGTGCAATCAGGAGGAGGCTGCAGGATTTATGTAAGCACCCAGAGAGTCCGACTCTGCTTGTTATTATGATATGGGTTTTGGCTGCAACCCGTGTGTGTACTTTGCAATTCACACAGACTCTTTCCCCCCCCCCACTTGTCTCCTGGATATCTGAGCCTCCGGATATTGAATCATTAAAGACACTTGCAGTGACACTAGGAAGTTCACGCAGACCCTCAGTGTGGTTCTTATCTATCTCTTATTGAGATCGTCCATCGCAAGGATTGATTACTGCCGTTGATGTTTCTGTATTCTACATGTGGTGCTCTCATATAGACAACATGTTGTAATCCCTGCTAATAGTATGCACAGACAAAGCTAAACCATAGATACCCCGATACAAATATCCTTGTTCGTGAACTAATATCTAATACAAAATTTGCAACAATGTACCAGGAGGAAGGATGTGCAGATCAACGTTATTTTCCTGATCCAAGTATAATCCAGGAGATGGATTTCTTCAGTTTTTTTGTTGGGGTCTAAATGTCAAGTTGAACACTGTGCAGTGTAAGAACGTACCTTTCTTCTGGAAATTCCTCCAGATACTGCTCAACTCGGTTATATAAAGGGAGTAGTCCTTCGATATCCAGTAAGTCAAGCATCTGAACTTGAAGGGTTTTGTGCAGGATACATCCCTTTGGCAATCCAGAACACTCTACAGAATGTTTTCCTAAATGAAAGATTAAAATGTGTTAGTCATGATGCAAGATGTAACTACTTTATTCTAATCTGTAATTAGTACAAGACACTAATCTTAGCTCTAAAACAAAGTGAGGAGAAATATTCATGTGACATAAATCAGGAGAGAAGGCTAGGCCCTTTCTTTTATGACATGAAAATGAACAAACTGGATGTGCATGCACATATATGTTCATACCAAAGGTCCATCTATCAACACACCCAAGGGTTTCATGTCTTAGTTTGACTCTCTCTTCAGAGCAATGCATTGTATAGCACATACGTACTGTTGATGGTTCTAAAGAAAAGGGACAATAGAACTGAGAGGGCAAAAGTGATTTTATTTACGTTTACTGCACTCCTCCCTCAGGCCTGTCCACAACATTCTTAGAAATAAATCTAGATAGGAGCAACAAATTTTAAAAAAGGAACAAGCATCGGCCATGCCAATGGACCCGACTTTAATGTGCTACATCTGCACTCACAGCGGCACACCCCTCACTCTGCGTGGCTACATACTTACGGACACTTTTAGAAAAAGGACACTATGGTTGAGTTTTCGTGACCATCTGGGATGACGGGAGACCACAACAGGTTTTTGGCGGGTTACGCTCTGATACCAAAGTCTGGCAGAGGAGCGACATCCTCCCGAGCCCCGATCAGCTGTTAAAACTCGACCATAGTGTCCTTTTTCTAAAAGTGTCCGTAAGTACGTAGACACGCAGTCCACACACCTTAGCACGTGTGTAGGTACTAGTTTTTCACTTTTTTCACGTGGCACGACCCACTTTGCCACTCACCACTATTCACGGTCCTGAAGAAAGCCCCTCCTACATTCCCCTGCGGGCTGAAACATGTAGACCCACCACATAGACAACTGTAAGATAATGAATTATTTTTTAGTTGCAACACACACATTTTTAATCATATCCTGAGCCGCCGCTAATAAAAATACACAGGCAAGTATTCTCAGAGATATTTTTAACTCACATCACATCACATACTTGCACCACACCAGCTCCGCTGTAATCAGGCTTCGTAGCACAACCGGGAGGCATTCGGCCACCCGGTTGGGACCCCAATGATGAAGCATGACACCAACTAGGCTGGTGTGTGAGGGGTCTTTTAACCCCTTCGCTGCGGCGGGAATTCCGCCGCAGCGCTGGGGGGGGTTTGGGGGCAGCGCGGTGGCGCTGTGCTCATGACGGAGCCACTCCGTCATGAGCCACGGTTGAGCTGTGCTCATGACGGAGTGGTTCCGTCATGACTCCGCCCACTGCGCTAATCGCCCGCACAGGCGGGGAATCAGCGCAGCGTGGGAGGAGCGGCGGCCAACGGCCGCAGCATGACGGAACCACTCCGTCATGAGCACACGGCACCCGTGGCACATGACGGAGTGGCTCTGTCATGAGCGCTGAAGGGGTTAATAAACCCAGTGGGTTCCAAACACTGCCTATTAGTGATTGTACCACACATAGATTGGGTTTGTCCATCATTGTTTAATAAATATTACACAGGGGATAAGGACGCAGCCCTTGCTCTCCCATTGTTTTTGACATTAGTAAAAGTATCACAGATGTTATGAATAATGTTTTCCTCCATCTGGAGAAAGCAAAACAATTATCTTTGGGAACAAGTCAAAACCATATAAGTGGTTATTGGGCAACAAGATGGTGAAGGTGGTAACCTCACATAAATACCTAGAAATTAGGTATACTAAAACATTGAATTTGACCATACATAAAGAAATTGTGGAGGCCCATGCAGCCTCTACTACAGGAGGATTAGTAAAGTTTAAAAACACATTTTGGGGATTGTGAGAAGTTGGCCTGGTATATGCTGTTCACTAGTTAAAGTGGACACCTTGCACCAGTACAATTCGACTCTTATGGTAGTAGGTTTAAGAAACCTTTTAAAGAAAGCTATCCTAGTGGTAGCTGTGGAGAGCAGCCTTCAGGCTAAGTCTTTAGAGGAATGTAAAGCAGCTTGTTTTACCTTATAATCTCTTGAATCACTAAATGAAAGGACCCCACACAGGTATATATATAAAATATAGATGTATTTATTACCAACAACTCTCTGCTAATCTCTTTATGAGATTATAAATCAAGGACATATGCACAAATCAACATTTCACAACAAGTTAAGCACAAATATGGCTGGGGCCCTAGGGGCATACCAGACCATATACTAAAAAAGAGACTTGGAGATGACGACTTGCAAGGGGACAAGGCCTAGGGCCTTCGGAAGTGCTGGGGCCTCACTAATCCACCCAAGGCAGGTAAGTAAAGGACCCACGGGAGACGCATGCAGTGTGAGAACACAGCCGCGGATCCAAATTGACTTCAATGGAGCAAGTCACGATTGGAAATGTAGAGTTTAAGGATACTTCGGGAGAGTCTACAAGCAAGTCACTTACAGGGTAAGTAGTTCTAGAGCCAACACCCACAGGAGCTCAGTAGTGCTGGAGTTACCTCACCCAGGGAAGCCGGGTGCATAGGTGTCTTTTGGTGTCGGGTCGCGGCGTCGTTTTCAATGGGAGCAAAAGAAGATTTGCTGCTTTTGAAGACAGGAGAAGTGTCCGGTGGAATCCAAGGCTGGATTCACAAGAAGGAAGACCTGAAAGCAGAGGGGACAGTGTTCAAAGTCACTTGGCAGTGACCCGGGGCAAGGAAGATGGATGCCCACAGTCGTCGGGTGATTTCAGGTGATCCACCGGTGTCTTGACTTCAGCCACAAGGTCCAGGAGGCGTCGACGACGACCAGGAGCTGGATACGGCGTGTCCCACGAAGTCTGCAGCTTACTGCGGTGTCGGCGACCAGATTGGAGCCAACAAGCCTTGGCAACAGCAAGTCTCGAGGAAAGTGTAAAAAGTCAGCAGTGCAGACCAGCAAGGTCTGAGGGACTCGCCCAGCGACGGTAAGTCAGGGCAGGCCTGGAGCAACCAGGGGAGCCCTTTGGAAATGTAAAAAAGTCTTCTGGGGACCCACAAGCCAACCGGCAAGGGATCGCGAAGACGCCTCGGGAGGATTCACTCAACAGGGGCCCACGGTCACTCAGGACGGGGTAGGCCTCTGATCTTCGGTGGAAATCCTGCTGGAGGCTTGAACCACACATGGTCCAAAGCACAAGTTCGCAGAACGTCCTGAAGGGGTTGCACTCGAAAATAGTGCACGGTACCCAGGGATTGCGGTTCCTCGTCACTTGTGGGGTCTACTTGCCTCAGCGTCGCTGGGGACTCACGAAGGCCTTGGAAAAGTCAGTAAATCCTCTCCCTGGGATGCAGGGACTTTGAATTCCGGCGGGAGCAGGAAAGTTTACGACCATTGATTGCAAGATTGGGTGCCTGCCAAGCAGGGGAATCACTCCTTGAATCAAAGGGAGATTCTTCAGTCTTCCAGAGGTAGTGGAACATCGAAGGTCCAGGATTCTTCTTCAGAGCGTCGTCCAGGGATATCTAGTTTGCAATGGCAAGGGTTCCCCTAACTTATACTGAAAGGAAGGGAGGGACTAGCTCTATGACCCCACCTATGGGAGGGTCAGGGGAGTGGGTGGCTACACCCACTTCCCTTTGTCCAGTTTTGCGCCGGGGCAGGTAGCCCCTGAGCAGGTTTGAACTGGTGTATGCACAGAGGAGCCTACTGCTCCCCCAGTGCAGGACTTCAAAGCACTCTAGGAGTGCACCCACCCAGCCCCAATACACTAAACCCTGTCTGGGAGGTGGTTACACCTCCCTGTGACAAGAGGCCTATTGTTGGGCCTCCTCCACTGCGAGTTTCGGTCATCAGCAGGAGGGCAGCCCAGTGTCTGTGACTGGTGGCATCCATTTTGTGATGCCAGGGCTCTTCAGGATTCTACAGTGTTTCCACAGTGGGTACATTTCTATCCCTCTAGAAGGGTGGGATGAAACTCCCACACCAGTTACTGGTGTGGGGGTATGATTCCAAAGCTTTTGGCACCAAACACAACATGTTTTGATGCAGCCATCCCAGAGTTAGCATTTACCGCAAGGTTATAATGCAGTTAAGAGTATATGGTTTGACCGCATTCACAAACGGCCCCAGAGAATGGACTCAGAGCTGCAGAGGGGCCCTGCTCAGGCAGAGGCACCCCCTCACATGGAAACCAAGCACCCTGCCCTCAGGATAGATAGGGCCTGCCTTAGGGGTGACTGATAGGTTTAAATGTGTGTGCAGGGAGAGATATAGTGAACCTGTATCTCAGTGAGGCGTGCTAACCCTACCTCACCAAAGCTGCAGTAGCAGGCCTGTGGTGTCAGATTTAGTTTGCTTCCCAGGGGTGGCATAATACATGCTTCAGCCCCTGGTAGGCCTGTGAAGTACCTATGCCCTTGGTACCTAAGGTACCATATACTAGGGGCTCATAAGGTACCACAGTATCCAATCACTAGTGCACCTAATATGCACTCCAGGTTGTTTAGAGAGGCTGGGGCCCTGATTAGCAGGGTCCCAGCCAGACTATAGCAAGAAACCAGTGTAAACATCAGAAAAAAAGTGGGGGTAACCTAAGAGGCAGATCCTACTCTCCTACAGGGATCGTTCTGGACCCGGCTTCTATCCGCTTATAAGAAGATGCTGCCTGCACAATGCTTGTAATGGGCTGAGCTGCTGGCCCCAAGTACTGAGGTAAGCTGGGAGAAGTGTGAGGGGTAAATGCCTGAAAAAATAGCTGGGGCTACCAAAAAGCGCAATGTGCCTGGCAATAAGATTGGAAGGAAATGTGCAGGCTTGGGATTTTCTAGCCTACAAAGCATCCTTGCCCTTTTAGGAAAAGGTCTGGGAATCTGAGGTCAAAAGGTTTCAGTTCTAGTGAAATTGCAACAAGCGAATTACGATGGGCGGTGCAGGACAGGAATAGACTAGGTAAAATCGCTGCAACACTAACGGTGGGTCATTTAAAGTCACAGAGGCCTCTCACCCTTCGAAGGGGAAGTTGAAAGAGGCCTGTTGGCGAGATTCAAGGATGGCTGATCTACGTTATGTACCAAGTATAACATCAGCAAACTATATGCAGGAGTCCTGGGATAACCAAAGGTCATTTCCTGATATATCCGCACTGACTAATGCTCAGCTACCCATACAGTTATTAAAATTTCAGATTGCTCAGGTTTTTCGTAACGTGAACTATGAGAAATGTAATGCACTCTCTGATTCTTATTCGTTTGAGGGCTAAATTCAAACTTCTATGGCCCTTCACAACACAGGTCCTGTGATCCTCCGATCTAATTTGGATTTGTGTACCCTATAAGAAGGCTGAGATCCGCCACTCTTGCCCTTGCTAAAACAAAAAGAGTGAAAAAAGCAAGAGCGGGGGCTGTTCTTTCACCCATCTAGCTGCAGCGCACTGGAATTTATTACCCCTAGATCTCCACTACACCAATGATTATCTGGTATTTAGAACAAAGCTCAAAATGTGGCTTTTTCCAAAATAAGGTTTATTCTACTTCTGCCTTACTCAGTACTTCTGCTTATGTTATAGGGCTTGCTACAGCGCCGTGATATCCCCTTTGGGATGAGTGTTACGCTTTATATAAAAACACAATAATAAAATTCTGATAAGAACTGTACCTGTAAAATTACAGTTTCAAAATGTTAATGTTCACCTTTTGGTAGACTGCTTGTACTTTTATAGATTTCGATGTCGGATCTTAAAACCACTTAAAAATATATATATATATATATATATATATATATATATATATATATATATATATATATATATATATATATAATGTACATCATCTTAATGAAGCACTTGCACTACTTGTGAACATAGAGTTTTTAGATGTGCCTGTGAACCAGCAAAATTTAAAACAAGCATTTGGAATGCAATCTGTCTCGCCTTTGGGACCGTATATGTATTTAGCTATGCAGCACATTAGCCTGGGTGCCGAAACATCTACTGTTCTTTAACATGGAGGGAAAGTAAGCACCAAACTGCGTGACACCCCAGGTATGGGAACACATGGAGAGAAATATAGCCTTTTAGCAGGAAATGGTATAGTCCAAAGCTTTGTTTTTAATATAAAATCAGGGCCTTCGGTAGTCATAGCACTGAAAATACAAGATTTAAAAAGGATATTATCGTGTACGGGTGCTCGTGGAAGACAATTTCTGAGGACTGGAATCTAGAGCATGCTAAAGTGATTCTGGTATTTTACTGACCTCTGCTGGTCTTTTTCTGTCAAGACAGTTAAATAGAGGCAGTTTAACAGAAAAAAACAGTCCCCAAGCGGAAGCAGACAAGTCCTAGGGCCAGTGCTTAATTTGTGCCGGTGCTTTCCAATGCTTAGCACCGGCACTTAATTATCAGGGCCGGGACTACACGCATCTGCTTCACACCACATATTGCCTTGATGATATTGGTATATTTACCTCACTACTGGACTCTGAGTTAGCGCTGAGTGTTTTTCTCATCTCCCGAGTGAGTCCCAGTGAAGAGTTTATTTCTCTTCCGAACAAGGATCCACCCAAACAGAACAATGCACCCGTCCCTGTGTGTAGCAGGGATTATATATAAATATGAATGACAGCAATGAAGCACGCTGAACAGGGGACCAACCATGAACGTCAGAGAAACAAATAGAAAGTGAGTGGGAGACAAGGGGAGAGAGAAAGAGATAAGGGGAGAGGGGAAGGAAAGGGAGGGGAGGTGACTGGGGAGGTGACTGGGGAGGGATGGAAAGAGAGGGGAGGGAAGGGACATGAAGATGGGGAAGGGACGTGAAGATGGGGTAGTGAAGATGGGGAAGGGAATTGAAGATAGGGAAGGGAACATCAAACTGCAATCCACCTTCGGTGCCCTGATACCTCCAACCCCCGCCGAACCACCTGTACCCGCTTCCATGAAGGTCGATTCACCAAAGTGTCAGGGTAGAATGGGTTACTTAACATGGCCTTGACATCACTTAAATCACATGGATGCAAAAGGGGTGAACAGCTGTTTTGCAGTATGTACTGATTTGTACTTGGGGAAGGACTGGCTTTTGCAGCAGGGTCCTGCGTTGAAGGTGTTTGACAATTGCAAGATGCTGTACTTAAAAGCACCGTCATTCAGACCCCCTTATGTCCTTTCCGCATTCCCACAGCCCACGATGTCCCGGACATACTGCCATGACTTGCTCCTCTCCCACATGCCCGACCCAAAATGCTTTTAATTAAAATGCCCTGTGTAAAAAAATTTAGGTTTCTTTTTGTAAAGATTTACATTTCAAATAATACTAGCCAAAAACTGTAAACTTGTTTTGGGGTTTCTGATGGGAACTTTTTCTTTCGAAAAATTGTGTCTAATTAAAAAATAGAGATGCAGCAGCATTTGTTTCATTCTAAGGGAGGAAGGATACGGAGTGGATCACAATAAGGAACTGTAAAAGGGGATTGTTTTATTGTCAAGTTTGG
Organism: Triturus cristatus; assembly: GCF_964204655.1. Classification (NCBI taxonomy): domain Eukaryota; kingdom Metazoa; phylum Chordata; class Amphibia; order Caudata; family Salamandridae; genus Triturus; species Triturus cristatus. The sequence goes on from NC_140592.1 coordinate 268,200,941, forward strand.
TGCTAAACTAGGCAGCTCTGCCATTTTAGCTCACATCATCTTGGGATCATTTAAACTAAAAGTCCCTTAATGCAGATGGACATATCCCAAACAGCCAAGAATTCGTGAACAAAAGACAATGTAAAAACTGTGCTGTTTTTGAGTATTCCCTCTGGAACTATACTCAGGGGTACAGAGGGTGGTAGTGGCATGGTCTGTAAGGAAGCGAACAGACCCATGGACTCTTTCTGCCATCTAGTGCCGTGAAACAGTGAGCTCCCCTGCAGGTTAATTCAAAAGTGGGTGATACTACCGATGAGCTGGAGATTACTGAATCCTCTTAAAAACATTTTTGATAAGACCCATACATGAAATATTATCAATAGCCTTCTTCAACCCACTGCATAAACGTCAATGGAAAATGTACTTCTTCTGTATGAAAAATGTATTCTAAAAATACTTGCTTTGGGTTTGGGATTAGTAAAACAAACCAGATCTTCAACTTCAGTAATTCAATAATTTATCTTAAATAGGGGAAGACAAAGCCATGTGTGCCCTGCCAGTGCCACAGCCAAATAATGTGTTCTCTGCATTTACCTATGCATGCCTGGGGCCTATAGACTGACGTATTGAGGTTCCCGCTTGCACTGCCTTGGAAGACTTTTAGCTCCAGTTTCCTTGAACTGTCCCATGGACACTAAAAAAAACATGCATAAGTGTGCGTATATAGTCTGTAAAGAGAAGACTGCAGTGTTGTTTAGTCCAGCAGATTGTATTTATGTACAAACTTGTATGAATTGTGCATTATTGATTTCACTTATAAAAGTTTGCAAGCACAAGTAACGCACAAAAGGTGATGACATCACATGGGTGGCCACAGCTTGTGATTCACACTTGGCAATCTTGCACTGCTGTCACTGCTTCCTCTTTGTTCTTTGCGTTACTGAAGCTTTGCTTATGTTGCTATACCTGTGTTATATGCTTCTGAAGCCAAAGCGATGGACTATGAGGGAGAGGAGTGCGGGGTGCAAAGAGGTGGAGCACATGTACAAAGATGGGCAGGTTTCAGGCTCCCACACACAGCAGTGCGTACAGGTGGCTGTGCGTGTTGTTGTCTGTGCTTGTTGCCTGTGTGTTGGTTTGTGTCTCGCTCAGGTGCTTTGAAGCTGAAAGATGAAGGAGGGCATAAGTGATTTCAGCTAATTTATTCCAAAATTGTGCTGTAAATGCACTTTTGATGTAATCTTTTTCAAAATGTTCACAGCGAAGGGGATTCTCCTATTTAACCTTACTATGAGGAAGGCACCCTTGCTGAAATTCAGATCGGGTATTACTTCTGAATTTTAGCAGTGCCTGTTGAGGATGTGGGTGGAGCTAATATAGTAAGTGGGTGGAGACATTGGAGGAAGTGGGTGGAGCCAGAGAAAAGTAGGTGTGGCCTCCAACAAATATTTGAGCACCTGCACTTCATATGTTACAAATTAAGCACTGCCTAGGGCTGATCTCCAGAGCCCACAGAGTACATATAAGTATATACTAAAGTATATACAAGAGGTCTCGAATGCTCGACCTAAAATATGTCTGGTAAGAAATGCTGTGCACTGATCCTTGACAACGTAGGTTAGCTCCTATGTTGGTTCTTGTGGAAGGAACCACGGAAGGGGTGAATGATTTTATGTGAGATATTGATTTGATGCCTAATAGAGTGTTTTCGGGGAATTCTGTGGGTAGGCTCTGTTACAGACAGTGCATGAACCTGGGGGAGGGGGTTCGAATGAATTTTAACATTGTGGTTGTATGTATTTATTGTTTTATACACACGTGTCTAAAAATAATAAAGATTCTTTCTTGTGCTGTAATCTGTAACTGATTATTACAGTTAAGTACCTAACTTTTTCCATTTGCAGCATGTGTCGCTATAAAACCTATGTTTAGCAGACTGAAAAGTGCCCTTACCCTAAAGTGGTTCATCGTGACCAGGAATGAAAGATGGTTGAAACAATGTTTTAAGGACAGCTTGTCCAACTTGCGATTTCTGGAGGGCTTGTATTTCCACACAATGTTAGTGGACAGTGATCTACATAGCGGCTTTCCAGATGTCTGTAAAAGGGATATTGGCTAGCAAGGTCATGATGGCCCCTTCTTTACGAGGGGAATGCTCTCGAGGCACATCAACACATAGGGTAATCCACGTTAAGGTTTTGTATAACAAATTTGGATGCACTTTACAATCTATCTGTCGAGTTCAGACTTTGAAACTGGGTTGCCAAGGTGGGGCTGTGCAAAAACAAAGACTTGCTACATGTTGGACTGATTACATATGATCTACATACAATGGTTCTTTGTACGTCCAAAGTATGTAATGACATTACTACTGCAGTCTGTGGAAGCGGGAAGGAGAAGAGTAAATTAGGAAACTAACGGACATGAAACAGAAAGACAAGTTTTGGCAAGAAATGAGGTTGGGTCCTGAGGAAAATCGCATCCCTGTACAACTGGATAAAAGGTTTTTCCACAGATAAAGCCTGCACTTGCCAACTCTGCAAAGGGAAGTGAATACAAGAAAAGCCATTTTACATGACAAAAGTTGCAGGAAGCGCAAATTAAGGGGCTCAAAAGGAGGTCCCATAAGTAAAATGTTATGGTGCCGTTATGGTAGATGTAATAACCTAGGAGGAATGACCCTTTTGTGTATTTTGGAGGTAGGCAATGACAGGTGCCTCAGAAAGTGAATCAACTCGCATTAGTGCCTTAATGCCTGCATATACATATTGAAAATGCAAATGCCTCTGTTTACTTAACAGATACTGTTACATTTTAATAATCAATAGCAATTTTGTTTTTGTAGCTGCTTGAAGACCACTAAAGCTCTAGCATTACCGCACACTTACACGCAATTGAAACAAGTCTCCATCACGTTAACCTGTGTGGTGCCCCGCACATTTCACAGAACCATTGCAGAAAAGTGTTGCCTCGTTCTGAAGACACTGAGAAGAGGAATTTATAAAACAGTAGAGTCAGCTCTTTCTGGCGGTACTTGCATTAGTTTGCCAAGGTCTCCACGCACTCTTCTCATGAGAAGAGCCTGGAGCCTGCTGATTAGTGCCTATGTAGGTTGAAGTTTATAACGTGCTCTCGCTTCTATCCACTTGCACTGAGAACAGGTGTATAAATGTAGCACCAAAATGTATAGCTTTTAGCATTACGTGCTCCAACTGATTGAGGGCGAAGCTCTGGGCTCTTAAAAGGGTAATTGCCTTGCTTATTTTCAATGCCTGTTGCAGCCGCAGTCCGTGCAGGTAACAGCGGTGGGGCCGTGTTGGGGGTGATTTCGAGGGACGATGCCGAGGGAAAATTAATTATTTAATTTTCCCTCTGCATCGTCCCTCGAAATACCCCCCAGCGCAGCCCCACCGCCCCACTGCTGTTACCTGCACGGACCACGGCTGGTCTGTTGTCGGTTTTTGCATTAAACAAGTTATACTTTTAATCTCTTTATAAGCGTTTGTGTTTTCTTTTACAGAACCTGGTGCATTGCGTTGGGTGTCAGGAATCGTCTTAGCTAGGCAAACACAGGCTCCCTGGACCAGACTTCACATTATCACCCTACGCGCCACAGGTATAGGAGATATTATTTTGCCAGGGTGAGGGGCATAGAGCACAGCTCAGAGCTCCATCGGAAGGTTGAGCAGGACAGCTTAAGCACATTGAACAAAATTTAAGTCTAACTGCACCTTACATATTTTGTTTGCATTGCATGTGTTGTCTTGCATTGTCTGTAGTGCTTTGCACAAAAGGTGTCATCTACGCAGGAGATGACCAGATAATTGAATTGTTGGGTAAGTGGAAATGGAGTAGGCCAGAGTCAAAGGTTGTGTGAGTGCAAATCCATGGCTTAGAGCAAGCAGGCTCTAGAAATAATGTGGGAATGAGAGAAGATAGACAGGAGTGCAGGGACACAAAGCACATACCATTGAAGGATGAATGTGTGAGAGAAAGATTCCTTCTGATTGAGCCGCACTGGCTCCTTCGCTAGTCCTTCCAGGTGCACAACTGAACGTCAGCCACACACAAGGGGATCTTAGGGTGTGAGTGTAGGATATCTTTCCTCCCCACACGAGATTAGTTAGAAGATAACTGAGGGAACTCCTACCTTGTTTTCAGTTTTCTGGGCACTCTACACTGGAGTCACAAGGCTGACTGACCCCTTCTGCTGTCTTCGAGTGGTCATGGGCAAAGAGACCGTAATGAGGACCAAAAAATCTTAAACCTAGCGAGCCCCCACCGTAAGGTACTCATGCCAAAACTATGTAACACTAATATGGTAAAGCCAGTCGCAAGTTTTTGATACAGTCTGTGGGACTAACTAACAAGGATGAGAACAATTCTTTTACTAAATACGGTCTCTTGATATAGAAAGAATAGAGTATTTGTAAATAAGTTAAAAGATCATAAGCATAAGAGACGAATAAGAGTGGCCACTCTTTAGGTCTCGCCTACACAGTACGCACGCACTGCATAGGAGATCTTTAGCCGTCGTGCAGCTCTTTTTCCAAGCACATACTCGTGCTTGTGTGGCATACGCCTTGCGGGAGTGCGCAGCGGCGCGCCACAAGCACGAGAATGTGCTTGGAAAAAGAGCTCGCCCCAGCTCCCGCGCACCACTCGCGGGTCCACCCCTCTGCCGCGACCACTTTCACTTTCGGGCCTGCACCACTACCGGGCTCACCCACTCCTGCTACCCCCCCCTCTGTCTCAGCACGCACCACTCGTTTTCGTTTTCTCTCACAGTTTTAAAGCTGGTGCCATTGACAAACCCTGGAAGCTTCCCAAACATTACAAAACAAAACAAGAATTGGCAAACTGCAGGCAGACAACTGCAGACCTATTGGGTTTGCCAATGCCCGTTTCACAGAAAAATGCCAGTTGTTGCTTTTATTTTGGTATTTCTATTTTATGGTGATAGCCTTTACACAGACTGTATTGACTTAGAGACCACAGTTAGGCCAGTCTACTTGGCACCCGAGGGCACTCTAATAATCCTGCAATTAAAAAAGGAGTACAGGAAAATGACTGATTCAAAAGACACATTTTAATTGTTTTCCTAAACTTGCCACATTTGCTCCTCACACAGCTGCAGTTGAAAATAATCACATTACACTAAACTTTACAAAAAATGCAGCTTCTGAAATTGTTTCAATGTGCTGGTAAAATTGTTTCTCTTCTCCCAATGGTCTGCCCGACAGGACCATTGGGTAAATCTGCATTTTCCATATGAGTTGAATCCGCGGAGAGGAATACATGTGTAGGGCTCCCCAGGGGGCCAGATGCTACAATAAGATAGCTGTGAGACCTCCCTAAAGACTACCTCCTCTGTGGACTGTGCAATTACTTTGGAATACAGCCACATTTGTTTGAAACAACTGGAGGACTGAAAAAACATTCTAGTTGTTAGTTATTGTTTTTATTTTGCCCTGCACATTGATTTGTATACATTAATAAGCAATTTCTTGCCCTCCTATTATCCCGGTGTGTGTGTATATATATACACCTCTTCGCTACATTGTAATGTTTCTTTTATGTCCATTAATTGAGCCACTTGCACTTTAAATAGTGCGGTTACTAGCTAATGAGTTGTCATGTGATCAAGGGCGGGATCGCCCGAAACGCGTAATGGCGGAATTGGCTAAATAAAATACAGCACAAGAATTACTGGGTCTGCGCTCGTTTGTTTCTACCAAAAAGAAAGTGAAGGCGAGTTGTTGCAGATTATTACCGGACTGACTTTCTCCGGTTCGCAGACCCCCTTTCCGGCGGTGGCTTCGCTCGTGGCAAGTCTTGTCCCGGTGCATCCGGCTGCAGTCAGCGCTATGGGCTCGTGGTGCGTGCTGGCGGGGACCCCCGGGGCACTCAAGAAATCTCCGGTTCGGAAGGAAGCGAAGCCCCCTGTGAGCCCGAAGTGGATGCGCAAGTACGTGGATTTGCCAGCGAGGTTTGCTGAGGAGCTTTCCCTGCTCCGGTGTTCCCGTGAAGGCCGGTAAAGTAAGATCGGCGGGGAAGCGGCAGCGGTCGTGGTTGGCAGTTCCAATAAGGTACAGCGCGTGGGGGCAAAGAACAGGTGGAAAGGTGTGCAACACAGAGTGAAACCCCTTCAAGTACATACTAGTAAGGGTGGTAGCTCGCGATATAAATATCCTAAAAAAGCCATAAAAATGTCCGCAGACCTACTCAAGGACCGCGAATTGGCAGCTGAGAGGATGTTCTCAGACTCCCCGGAAGACAGTCAAGGGGCCAGTAAGGTGACCAATGAGGAGCCCAACAAGGGTATGGGGCTCAGGGACAGCTTTTGAGCACTAGAAAAATTGAAGCATCAAGAGCAAGCGAAATGGTGGGAGGCTCGATCACTCCAAAGATATCTGGATGTCGGGAGGATTCAGAGGGGTCTCCGCATAATGATTGCCCCCAGTTATGAATCCCCAAACCCCCTTTTGATGGCAGAGTGGGGGGAATGCAATTTAGAGTCTTCCAGACGCCTCGTTCTAATTTTAGTAAAATATGCGGATATCGACAGAGGGGCGCTTCAATAGAAAATAGAGCTCCTGGAAAAGGAAATTGAACCACAAGGGGATCCACAATTCAAGCAGAAAAAGGTGGAGGAAATGAATGTACGCCTTAAGAAAGAGGAAGAAAAAATAAAGAACCGTAAAACATACAAGTTTAGATGTGATCGGGATGATTATGCAAATGGACAGATATTCACGTTCGCAAGGAGGCATGACTCCATGCAAGTTGACACTGCAAAAAAACGTATGGGCAATAAAGAGGACAGAAGAAATTACCAAGTGAATACCAATGCTTCCCCCTCAGCCTCTGAGTTAAGCTCTGCCGTGGAGAGCGGGTCCGAGTCAGAAAACGTGGGAATGAGATCAGAGGCAAGTAATATTAAATTAACATTGGGGGAAGAGCTAGAGATTTTAAAACGCAGCAGGAGAGAAACTGAGGCCACGCACCCAGGTACCCGGAAAAACAGGGCAACCCAACGGAGAAGGGAGCGTAGGAAAGCAAGGAGAAAACGTCAGAAGACGTGGGAGAGGCAGGGCTCGTCGATAGGGGGTCTAGCAACAGGAAATCCAAATGCTGACCCCGCCACCTCAGAAAACAACAATACTATTGTTAACCTTGCGGGAATTGATCTCTCCGCTGCAGAAAGGCAACTTTTCTCATTGGGACTTTCTTACTGCCCAGAATCCAACTTCAATTATAGTCAGACCCGTGCGGATATTGAGTTATTTAATGACCAGCGAAGTTTGGAAAGAGGAGACCTAGAGGCCACAGATGTTAATAATCAGTCCCAAGGAGCAGTGGGGTCAAATAATGTGCAAACATCTCAGATCCTAGGTACAGATATTAAACCATGGACTCCGTTTAAACCAAAATCTAAATTTGTACCTATTATGGCAAGACACTCCATAGATGTTTTTAATGAACAGATTGTGGCACAAATTAAAAGGCTTAACATTGCTATCAATGAGGCCAACAAAAAGAAATTTACCAATCATGAGAGGAGATATTGGCAACTCATCAAAAAATTGAGAGAAAATCATGAGATCATCATACGTAACTCGGACAAAGGAGGCAATTTGGTGCTATGGCCGCTAAAGTAATATTTGGAAGAAGCACACAGCCAATTGAACAATACAGAGTGTTATAAAAAAGTCACACCTGTTAAATTCAAGGACACACAAGAGTCGTTGTTTTCTCAGCTTGTAGAAGTATGGGTTTACTCAGTTGGGATGAATTTAAATACCTCAAAAAGGAGCATGCTATCATTCCTGTGATTTATTTCATACCCAAACTACACAAAGACATGAATAAACCCCCAGGACGTCCCATAATTGCTGTGTGTGATGGCCTGTTGGAGAACCTATCTAGGTACATTGATTTTTTCCTGCAAGATTTTGTAAGAAATTTAAAATCATTTGTACAGGATACAAGTGACTTTTTAAGAAAAGTGCAGAACATCACATGGAAAACTTCTTACTTAATGATAGCACTTGATGTGTCCTCATTATATACTTGTATTAGGAATAATGATGGTATGAGGGCTGTTGAATATTTCTTGATGAATAGACCAATTGATTTTTTTTCACCATAACAAAATGCTCCTTAAAATGCTTTTATTCTGCTTAGAGAATAATTTGTTT